>NC_035437.2:168596164-168941860 GCF_002127325.2 Helianthus annuus
TAAAAAATGAAAAAGATTTTTGGTGGGTAAAAATGGTTTTTGGGGTAATGAAATGAAAGGTTTAGGCTCAAAGGGGCTATCTAGGGGGATTTTGGGTAGGTAAAAAAAATGAAAAATAATGGTTTTGAAAGAAAAATGGTTAGTCCTAATGCCTCCATCATTTACTTACTTGGGTTTAAGTTGGTAAGGACCGGGAATGTATCGTCGTGGCAAGTTCTAGATTTGTAAGGACCGAGCGGCTATTCACACAAGAAACGAAAAATGAGCATTTAATCTAAATATGTGTATTTTTATGCTCAATAAAGGCTCAAAACTCACTTTTGTGGGAATGAGTTTTTTTTTTATGTGACCAGCATATATAATCGAATTCTTAACTAGACTTGTTATACCGTTCATAATTTTCTTATGTTAGTTCTTTTTATCACGACGCTATCGGTTGTAAATTTGTAAAAATATAACCTTTTTTAGACTTGTTCTTCCCAACTTAAACTAAGACAAGTAAATAAAAAATGAAAAGTTTTTGAAAAAAAATTTGGGGTGTTTAGCGGTTCCAATAGAGTTTTGTGTAAGGCTTGTGTTAGGATTTTTGCAAAATTTCAAGGTTTTAGCATCCCCCCCACACTTAAATTACACATTGTCCTCAATGTGTCCAAAAATAAAGTTTTTGGTTGATTAGAATGTGTAAAAGTATGTTTAAAAACAAAGATTTGTGTTACTGGCACTCTGGACACGGCCCCGTGTCCAGTGGACACGGCCCCGTGGTGAACTGCCAGTAACGGAAAACTTACAGAAGGTGAACACGGGGGCGTGTTGGGTGAACACGGCCACGTGTCTGGCAAAAATCCGCAGGTCAGTAGCCAAACAGCAGAACTGGGAGATGGACACGGGGGCGTGTCGGTTGGACACGTCCCCGTGTGGACAGTCTGTTAGCCAGAAAAATAGGTTTTTCTCCCGGTTTCTTCATCCTAGGGCTGCAAGTGCTAATGTTTAGCACTCTAACCCTTGCATTGCACCTGTTTAATCATTCAATACCATCCAACCAAGCACAAACCATCCTAATTTTACCATTGTCAAATATTATCCAAACATAAAGTAAAAACAAAATAAAGATAAAAAGTAGTTAAGGAAAGTAAATTGTTCGACAAATGGCACGCAGGCCATGAATTGTTTGATGGATAAGAAGGGCAATCAAACCTGTGGGCTCATCACCAGCCAGCCCCTTGCTCCTCCCAGCCTCCTACTCCATGTCTTCATCACTATCTTCACCTCCGCCCCCTGCCTCGCCATGTACTCCCGGATGCTACGATATCATCTTGTATATCGTTGACGTTGCGTTCGATAGCTCCAACCCGGAGGTGTGTGTTGTTGGCGAGGTTGTAGGTGTTTCTGGTGCACATGAGGTTTTCCTGCAAAAGATCATGTAAACTTTGGAAGTTAGGAAAACCGCCTCCTTGAGAGGAGGATTGACCCGGATCGCCTTGGGGAGGGTATTGAAAATGTGGAGGTGGTGCATGAAGAACTAGAGCCTCCTGCGGGTTCCATGCGTAGCCTTGCGCCCTCTGAAAGCTCACCGTCCCGTCCTCCGCTTCATAAAGCAAGTTCATGGCTCGGCAAATATGATAATCGACCCGTCCCGACCATGGACTCCTTTCGAAGGACCTTGGGATATTCGTGAAGTGCTTGAAAAGACGGTACACCCATCCCCCGAAGAAGATTGGTGTAGGAGCAGAGGCAAGGCGGTTCAAGTGCATGTTCCGCAGTAGGAGGTAAGGAACATCGAGAGGCTTCCGGTTGTGGATGCAGTGAAGGACAACCAAATCTTTTAACCCAACAACGCCACTACTGTCATGGCGTTGGCTCAGCGAGTACGTGAGGAGCCTGTGGATGTAGCGGTATAATGGGTTGTGCTGCTTGGGTTGTAGATCCCTTCACCGATTTGAGCCCATGCGGCTTGACGTTCAGTTGCATCCAAGTCTCGCAATCCCCCGGTATTCTCTTCATTCCCCGCTTCTTCATCTTTGTACAGCCCAATGATGGATCCAAACTGTGCCATGGAGGTTCTATAGGTTGTACCCCCACATCGAAATTCGACCGCCTCGTGGTCAAACGGTTCGCATCTCGAGTTGAAGACGAAAGTGCTATAGAACTCCATCGTGCATTGATGGACCGACCGAAGTCGGGCAGTCAATGCGACGTGCAGCGGACCCTTCACTATGTTGTTGAAGCGGTCCAGTTGGTTCACCATGGTTAGCAAATCAGTACATGCCCGCCTTGGGTATTCTTCGGGTCTTGTTTGTAGGACCTCGTAGCGTGCCCTAGCGTCAAGTTCGTTTGCACCAAACCTTGTGAATTTCGACATCTGAAAAGAATACATAAGAAGTTAGTACGAAACTAGGAAAATCGGATTGGAAACTGCAAACAGTGGGCTGGACACGGCCCCGTGTTCAGCGGACACGGCCCCGTGTCCAGGCGTCTGTAACTCAAAAATTCCATTTTTCGTCCCGGTTTCGAAAACCTGAAAATTTTTAGCCCAATAGTAGCGGTTTCCCCCGAAAATGAAACCCTAAGTGTCATTTTTCCAAAAACAAACCATTTACCCTTTCAATTTCGTGTTTTTCGGTTCAAGAACAAGGGTTTGGGTTTTTAGTTGGAAATCGGACGAATCTATCAACAATACATGTCTATTTACTTCCTACTACTCTATTCTAAACTACTACTAACAATTTTCATCAAAAATTTTGAGTTCGATCCGGATGAACATGAAGAACCCTAGATTTTCCCCCAATTTTTGATGTTTTAACTACATGCAAGTAACTAATCTAACTACTAAGAAGGATATAATCATACCTTGACGTTGTTAGAATCGGTGGTGACGTTCGAAATCTGCAGAAAATCGCTTCTAACCAGAGAGTTTTCGGTGAAACGGGGCGTGTGGAATGGTGTAACTGATAGGAAAAGAGGGTTTTATCCCGACAGTCGCCTCGACACGGCCCCGTGTCCAGCGGACACAGCCCCGTGCCGGACGAAGTTTTTGAAAAATATATATTTTTTTTTTCTGTGCTCGTGTGCATGCCCCTTATTTCCGAAAAATGGTTAGATGATTTACTGGTTTTGAACGTACACTTACCTGTAACATGTCGGGTACGAGTTTATTCGTTGACCGTTTGTAGTGCGATTTCCTCTTCCTCATCCTCAATGGATCCTCTGTAGAGTTTCAGCCGTTGGCCATTGACTTTAAATGGTGTCCCATTCCGAGTTTTAATTTCTACTGCACCGTGTGGAAAAACATGGGTAACGGAAAAAGGTCCTGACCACCTAGATTTTAACTTACCAGGAAATAATCGAAGTCGTGAATTAAACAATAGAACTTGGTCTCCAACCCGAAATTCATTAGATTTAATATATTTATCATGCAAATTTTTCATTCTTTCTTTATAAATTTCGGAGTTAGAATATGCATAATTCCTAAGTTCTTCTAATTCGTTTATTTGACAAAATCGATTTTTACCGGCAACTTCTAAATCTAAGTTTACGTTTTTAATTGCCCAGTAGGCTTTGTGAGCGATTTCTACTGGCAAGTGGCAACTTTTTCCATAGACGAGTTTGTATGGGGTTGTGCCTATGGTGGTTTTATAAGCAGTTCGAAAAGCCCATAAAGCGTCGTCTAATTTATCGGCCCATTCTTTTTTATTTATTCCTACGGTTTTTTCAAGTATTCGTTTTAAACCTCGATTAGTCACTTCGGCTTGCCCATTTGTTTGAGGATGATATGCTGTCGAGACCCGGTGATAGACCCCATACCTTGTTAATATTTTTTCGAGTTGATGATTGCAAAAATGGGTACCTCTATCACTTATCAAAGCCTTTGGTGTCCCGAAACGAGAGAACAGCTTTTTCAGAAATTTTACCACCACTCTCCCATCGTTTGTTGGAAGAGCTTCGGCCTCTGCCCATTTAGACAAGTAATCTACTGCCACAAGTATATATTTGTTTCCCTTTGAAGGTGGGAAGGGTCCCATGAAATCGAGTCCCCACACATCAAAGATTTCACAAACGAGAATGCCATTTTGAGGCATTTCGTTTTTGGAAGAAATATTACCTGATCTCTGGCAGGCATCACATGTCTTTACAAGGTTTTGTGCATCCTTGTAAATGGTTGGCCAGTAAAATCCTGAGTCAAATACCTTTCGTGCGGTACTTGCGGCACCATGATGTCCTCCGTATGGACCTTCGTGACAATGACGGAGTATTCTTCGCGCTTCATTACCATGGACACACCTTCGGATGAGCTGGTCGGCACACATTTTGAAAAGATAGGGGTCTTCCCAAAAGTAATGCTTTACATCAGCAAAGAATTTCTTCCTTTGATGATGTGGCCATCCTTTGGCGACTACGCCGCTAGCTAAGAAATTAGCGTAGTCGGCATACCATGGTTCTTGTCTACTTTCCATCATTTCCAGGGACTCCGTGGGAAATTTTTCGTTGATTTGCTCGTCCCTGGTTGTCTCCAAAGCTGGGTCTTCTAAGCGTGAGAGATGATCTGCAGCAGTGTTTTCCGCTCCTCTTTTGTCCTTGATTTCAATGTCGAATTCTTGGAGGAGTAAAATCCACCTTATCAAACGGGGTTTTGCGTCTTGCTTCTTGAAGAGGTACCTGATGGCTGCATGGTCTGTATAAACTATTGTTTTAGAAAAAACAAGATAAGAACGAAATTTATCAAAAGCAAATACCACCGCTAGTAATTCTTTTTCTGTAGTTGTATAATTTTCTTGTGCATCATTAAGAGTTTTACTAGCATAATAAATTGGGTGGAAATGTTTTTCTTTTCTTTGTCCCAAGACTGCTCCAACAGCAAAGTCGCTTGCATCGCACATGATTTCGAATGGAAATTTCCAATCTGGTGCTATCATGATAGGTGCGTTGACTAGCATTTCCTTGAGGGTTAGAAATGCTTGATTGCATTCCTTGTCAAAGATGAAGGGTGCATCTTTTTCAAGCAATTTTGTTAGAGGTCTCGAAATTTTTGAAAAGTCCTTGATAAACCTTCTATAGAATCCGGCATGCCCTAGGAAACTTCTGATTGCTCGTACGGAGGATGGAGGAGGTAATCGAGAAATAGTCTCTATTTTTGCTCGATCAACTTCCATTCCTTCGCTTGAGATCTTGTGACCGAGTACTATTCCCTCTGTTACCATGAAATGGCATTTTTCCCAGTTAAGGGCGAGGTTAGTTTCCTCACATCGGGATAGCATTCGTTCAAGATTATCGAGTCATTGGTCATATGAGTCTCCAAAGATGGAAAAGTCATCCATGAAGACTTCCATTGTCTTTTCGATCATATCATGGAAAATGGCTACCATACAACGTTGGAATGTTGCAGGCGCATTACATAGACCGAATGGCATGCGTCGATATGCAAAAGTGCCGTAGGGACATGTGAAAGTTGTTTTCTCTTGGTCTTCTGGTGCTATCGGTATTTGAAAGTATCCTGAAAAACCATCTAAGAAACAATAAAATTTATGACCGGATAATCTTTCTAACATTTGATCAATGAAGGGTAAAGGAAAGTGGTCTTTCCTAGTTGCTTCATTTAATCTCCTATAATCTATACAGACTCTCCATCCTGTGACGGTTCTCGTTGGTATTAATTCATTTTTCTCGTTAGTTATTACCGTCATACCTCCTTTCTTTGGGACTACCTGGACGGGACTTACCCACGGGCTATCGGAGATAGGGTAGATTAGTCCGGCGTCGAGTAGTTTGATGACTTCATTCTTAACCACTTCTTGAACATTGGGGTTCACTCTTCGTTGTGGTTGAATTACTGTCTTGTAGTCATCATTCATTAAAATTTTGTGCGTGCACATGGAAGGACTTATTCCTTTAATATCTACAAGCTTCCAAGCGATTGCATTTTTATGTTTTTTAAGCAGGTTAACTAATTTCTCTTTTTCTATACTACTTAAACTAGACGAAATAATTACTGGTAAACTACCATCTTTGCCTAGAAAAGCATATTCCAAACCTTTAGGAAGTTCTTTGAGCTCAATGGGTTGGTCTTTAGGAGACACCTTATTTTGTGGCTCATCTAGATCAAGAACCTTAAAGGTTTGTTCTATGGCTATCTCTTCTTCGACAAAGTGGTCCTCTTCGTTGGTTGTATCAGGTGGTTCAACTTCATCTTCAATTAGGGGGTCATTGTTGCCAAAAGGATATTTCATTGAGCGCTCAAGATCTATGCTCCTTTTGAATGCCCCTAATTAAAGAGGTAGATTGTTGTACTTCCGGTTTTTCAAAGCTTTATGAGTTTGTACAAAAGGTTTTCCCAAGACTAAGGGGGCGTCATCTAGGATGACGAAGTCGGTTGGGATTACCATTTGATTTGTTTGAACCAAAACATCTTCAATTACACCGATTGATTTCATTACTTTCCGATTGGATAGAAAAATGGGTATTTGAAGTGGAGTAAAATCACTAACACTTAATTTTTCAAAAATATAGTTAGGCATTATGTTAACACAAAGATCTTTATCAATGGTGATATTACTAATAAATGAATTTTGAAAGAAACATGGAACCGGTGTGATGTTAATTTCAAAAGGGTCTTCTTTTATTAGCGAGGTTTGATCATTAGTTAACTTAACGCTTACTAAGTCTTTGATTTTAGCACTAGTGTTTAACTCTTTTAAAAACTTAGCATGAGGTGTTATTAAACAATGATTTTCGAAAGTAGGTGACAAGAGGTTAATTTCTTCAAAATTAGACTCTTCTTGAATTTTAACATTAACGGACTCACCATTTTCGTTGTTTAACTCATGTGTCGGTTTTTCACTTTCTTGTTCTTCCATTTTTACACTTTCAACTATCTCTACGTTATTATCATTTTTTAGCTCTTCTCTTGCGCGAGATTCTTTTATACAACGTTCGATAGTTTTAATGTGTTCTAATATCCTATTAGTCACTTCGGTGAGATTGAAAGAATTTGGATCCTCAAAGCTTGAATCCGGTTGCTCGATCCTAGGTTCCTCATAATACTCATATGAAGTAGATGGTTCACACCATTGTTCTTCATTGTAAGTATATGATGGATAAGGGTCGAAGCTTTGTTCTTCATAGTACTCATATGAGGTGGGTTGTTCACGCCATGGTTCCTCATAATAAGAGTATGAAGGTGGTGGCTCATATGTTGAATCTTCAAAGTATGAGTATGAAGGCTCATACCTTGGTTCATCAAAATATGAGTATGAGGGAGGAGGTTCATACCTTTGGTCTTCATAGGATGTGTATGAAGTTGATGGCTCGTACCTGGGCTCCTCATAATGGTTGTATGAATTGGATGGTTGATATGAGTTATTATATTGAACCGAGCGTGTGTTACGACAATTAGTGCAATAATTACCCCTATAATCATCCTCATCATAGGTGTAGTTGTAACCTCTTGAGTATTGATCCATAAGAATCACTCAACAGATCACAACTGAGTCTCGGGACCAGAAAACGAAAATAAGACGGAGACAGAAGCTGGACACGGCCCCGTGTTGAGTGAACACGGCCCCGTGTTCAGGGTCTGTATCTGGGCGTTTTAATTAAAGTTACTGGTCACGTTGAGCACGGGGGCGTGTTCAGCGAGCACGGCCCCGTGTTCAGACTCTGTATCTGGGTATCTAACTAAAAATATGCAGCACGGGGGCGTGTTCAGTGAGCACGGCCCCGTGTTCAGGCTACTGTAAATGCAAAACTAAACTAAAATGCAGAAAAATGCGCGCGTTTTGAAAAAGTTTTGAAAAACTGATTAGGCCATCGATTTTAAACTTTCTTAAAATCCTTGTGTCCCCGGCAACGGCGCCAAAAACTTGATGTGCGTTAGGTGTAATATAATTTAGATGTATAATTAAGCCCTTTTTACACTTTTTAGCCAAGTTTTAAATTTATAAAACACGATATTCACTAACACTAAACACACATATGGGCAAGTGCACCCATCGTGGACGTAGTATAGTGTTGGTAAGATACCGAGGTCGTCCAAGGACACAAGAGCTTTTAATACCGGTTTATCCTCAACGTCTAATCAAATCAAAAAGGTTAGAAAAATGTTTTAAACTAAGAAAAATAAAAACTAACTAAATGCTGAAAAATAAAAATAAAATAAAAACAGATAGACAAGATGAATCACTTGGTTCCGACACGTGTATTAGTATAACCTTTGATTATTTTCGCACTTTTGCACTTGTTTAAGAGATTATCTTAGTTATTGTAGTAGGCCCCTCTTTTGAAGGCGACGTTACCCTCAACCCAGTAGTTTGAGTCAGCAAGGATACAATCCTAAAGGGTCGGATTATTGAAAGATAATGAATTAAGTTATTAATGCAAATTATGGTAGGCCCCGCTTTTGGCGGCTACGTTACCCTCGGCTAAGTAGTCTGAGTCAGCAGGGATACAGTCCTAAATAGCCGGGTTATAGTATTAATAGTAGTTAACTTATGAGGGGGTCAAAGAGTTTGGATCCCCGCCATCCAATACCTATGGGCATTGAAGGAGATCCTACTAAATTTGACCCAGGTCCCAAGCAGGACCTCTAAACGCTGAACAAGGGCAAGACCCTTACCAAACCGTTCCCTTAACCCCCGACCAGGTAGCCAACATACCTCCATATAGACCGTGGAGATATGAATGGTGAAAATCTTTTATTTTATATAGACAGTAAAATAACGCCAAGACACCACGGACAAACGATAAGGAAAGATCACCTTCAACATAAGTAACTAGTTATTAAAGTCATTAATACAAAACCAAATAAAAAGTGCAAAAGATTAAAAATAAAAAGTATTATACTAAACGCTTGTCTTCACCAAGTGATGTAAGAGACTTAGGCAAACATGGCCTTGATTGTCAAGAACTCTTACGATCAATCTTGGATCCCGAGACGACTCACACACTCTACGATGGACAATGGATGATGGTGGTGGATGATGGTGTTATGGTGGTGGTGGGTGGTGGATGAGGTGTGAGAGAGGTGGTGTGCCAAGGGATGAGAGAGAATGAAACCAAGCTCCTCTATTTATAGGCTGAACAGAAGGCTGGACACGGCCCCGTGTCCGCTGGACACGGCCCCGTGCCCGCCTGACACTCTCTCTCTTCATTAATTGTAATTGCGAATTACAATTAATGCGCCTGCTGTACTTTCACCACGCCCCCGTGCTCGCTGGACACGGCCCCGTGGTGAGCAATGGAAGCTTCTATTGGTTTGTCTTTTCTGCTGCTTCCTGGGCACGCCCCCGTGTTCGCTGGACACGGGGCGTGTTCAGACTCTGTTTCCTTTTCTTTGTCTTGGGAGGTGCCGTTGAGGGTTCGGGCAGTCCACTTTTGTTCCTTTTCTTGTATTTGTGGTAGAATTAGTAGTCTTTTTGCTTCTTTTGTGATTTTGAGCTCATTTCATCCTGAAAATACAAAAGGAAGACAAAGACACTCTTTTTCCAACATTAGTACTTAAAAAGGGTTAGTTTTATGCCTTAATTGATGTGTTTTATATGTTGCATTTTACACACATCAGTCAGTTATTACTAATTCTTGAATCACACTAGATCGAATCATTCATCATGACTTCGTATCACCCTAATCATTACCTACTGATTCATTATCCCTTGTCATACTTATGGACACATTTATAAAAGAACCTTAAACCTCATACAATCACCACATACATTTGTAACCACAGTTGACGATCACAACAAACACATATCCAAGATAATTATCAATTTTAATTACATGCCAAATAGTACAAGAATTGACATAATATTGCCTGTCATATCTTATTTACTCACAATTTCGAACCCTATTATTTATATCTTCAAAACTATGTTCATCAATCATAAATAACTGCATAGATCTACACATATATATTCTACTCCATTACAACATACCTAATCAATATCATAAACCCTAAATATATCTAACATGCAAGAACATATCATAATCTTTCTCACGTTTAAGATCCAACATACAATACACATAATCACAAGCATAAAATAAACATACTAACCCACAAGATTTGATCGACAAGCTGATGTATTCGAAGGGGGGGGGTCTGCTACGGCCGCGCGTATGGAATCTTGAGAGATATAGAGTTTTGTTTAGAGTTTTATGATAATAAGGATGTGATACATATTAGTTTGGGGGCGGTTGCTCATTTAGCCGATCATGGGCTCAAGCCCAAGTGACAAATATATGATGAACAAATACATATATTGAATTTGATTAAGTGGGCTGCCATGGTAAACAATTACATAGATATCAAATAGAATTAAGTGGGCTGCCGAACCCACTTATGTTTACATCACTTGTTTGGGCTTTTTTTTTGGAACTGGGCCGGAGTATAACAACTCTAAGGTGAGCCGGTTCTAGCACGGTTTACGTAAAACAAGTTTAACACGATTATGAATATGGACGACGAATAATGAAGATCAAAATTACAAAACTAACCTTAGGAGTTCGAGTTGTCACACAGTAAGAACATATTGTCTCCTTAAAACATTATCGATGAAAACACCATTAATTGAATAATAAACAAGACCTAATAAACATATAATTGAAAACGCCATAATGAAAACACCATTAGTTGATTAATTAACAATATGATGAATTAACAATATTAAATAAAACGTGTTAATGAAAACGCCATAAGTTGAATAATTAACAATATGAATAATTAACAAATATAACGTGATAAAGAAAATGCCATAATTAACAAAACTGACGTTTACAAATTAACAAATAGTAAGAATTGATGTTTACAAATAGTACACCAAAACATTCAAAGCTAATCAGGTGTAAAACGCCATTGATCGTAAACAATAAGCATATATTAAATCCCAAACGACAATTAACATTAATAATGAAAACGCCAAATGTTGGATATATGAAGAATGCCATTGAAACATAAACGCATTGTCAAATATTACTTTGAAAAAAAAAACGAAATTGAAACAAGCATATAAGAAAACGCCATATATGTTGTATATGTGTTGCATGATTTGTTGGAACACATATGAAAACGTCATCAAATATTACTTTGTAGAACGGAATCCACGTTAGACGCCATATATCTCGAAAGCTTGGAAAGGAGGTAACTGCTAATACGAAATTTTTGGAGTTTTATTTGAGACAGAATTATAACGCGATTTATGGAGGGGGAACGTGGGCAATGACAATCGTACCCCTGCATATCATTTAGCGCCCCCTGCCACGTGTTCGACCAGGATCCGTTCTCACCGTTTTCACACTTCCAACCTTTTTCTTCGGATCCCGTTTATATATATATATGTGTGTGTGTGTGTGTGTATGAGTGTGTGTATGTATATGTAGAAAGTGTATCGTACAATATGCCTTAACGTACGCGATGACAAAATCGCACGTTATGTTACAAAAAATGAAAATCGCATTTTCAAAAAAACTGAAAATCGAATGTTCCAAAAAAATTCAAAATCGCATGTACATAAAAAAGTGAAATCACATGTTATAAAAATGAAAGTCGCATGTTATAAACCAAATTTCGCATGTTGATACCGAATCTCGTACGCAACGTACGTTAAGGGATTTTATACATTAATCGGCTTATAGGGCGGGGTTCTAGAGTGAACACTAGTGTATTTTTGAACTGAGTAAACAAATCCTGGCCATTGATTTACATCATCAAATCGTAAAATATACTAGTGTATTTTCATTATCAAATCATGACTATTGATTTACACTTGTGTATTGAAAATTAAGGGTTAGGATTAGTTCACACACTTTACTATCATGGGGGTTGTTCACAAATGAAACTAACCCTATATATAACACTAGTGTATTTGTGAACTGAGCGAGCTAATCCTGGCCATATACGTGTGTAAATCAATGGCCATGATTTAATGATGAAATACACTAGTGTATTTTACGATTTGATAATAAAATCCTAGTCATATACATTTGTTCACTCAGTTCGCAAATATATTAGTATTCACTCTAGAACCTTACCTATACATATATATATATATATATATATATATATATATATATATATTTATATATATGAATAGGGGGCCGCTAAAATGAAAACCACCCCTAGTTAAGAGAACCACGAGAACCACTTTCCAACCATTGATCTTTGGAGATGGATGGATGAGATTAAAAGTTATAAAAACAATATTAAATTCTTTTTGTCTTATTATGTTTTGAGTAAATTACGTTTTTGGCCCCTGTGGTTATATCAGTTTTACTATATTGGCCCAAAATAAGAATTTTTAACAAATTTGCCCACATGGTCCCTATAACTAACCGTTTTGACCCCTAAATCTAACCAAACCCTAACTCAGGTTAATTATTAGGCACATGACTTGCACATGATGGGTAATATGGTAATTATTAGTCGGAGGTGTATTGTTGCAGGTTGTGTTTTGCGGTGGTGGGGGTGGTGGTGGTGTGGTGGTGGTAGGAGAGAGAGAGCAAAGAGAAAGATGAGAGAGAGTGTGTGTGTCCTGTATGTATGATAATTATTGTTTCTTTTATATTTTATAAATCAATAAAAGTAAAGGGGAGGTGAAATTACCATATTACCCATCATGTGCAAGTCATGTGCCTAATAATTAACCTGAGTTAGGGTTTGGTTAGATTTAGGGGCCAAAACGGTTAGTTATAGGGACCATGGGGGCAAATCTGTTAAAAATTCTTATTTTGGGCCAATATAGTAAAACTGATATAACCACAGGGGCCAAAAACGTAATTTACTCTTATGTTTTTAATATTTTAATGTGAAAAATGGCAGTTTAGTGAATTTGCTTGTTTTGACTTCTTGTATATATTGTTTTTAATACTTTTTGTCTTGTTAAATTATATTGTTTTTTATTAAAATCAGATTTTTTAATTAAAAAACATTATAAAATCTGATTTTTTTTACAAAAAACAATATTTGTCAGAATTTTTTTACAAAAACGTTTTTACGAGCCGTTTTTTAAGCCCCGTTTTACGCGCCGTTTTTACCCCCGGTTTTATGCGCCATTTTTACGCCTGGTTTTACGCACCTTTTTTACGCCCGGTTTTATGCGCCGTTTTTTACGCGCCGTTTTTTTACGCGCCGTTTTTTACGCGCCGTTTTACGCCCTCGTATTCACGCCCCATATTTACGCGTCTTTTTATCACCCGGTTTTTTATGAGCCGTTTTTACGCGTCGCTTTTTACACCCCGTTTTTTACGTGTTGTTTTTTTACGCGCCGTTTTTTACGCCCTGTATTTACGCGCCATTTTTTACACACACGTTTTTAAACTTTTTTTATGATTTTAATTTTTTTTATGAAATTTTTTTACGGTTTAAAACTTTTTTCTTTACAAAAAAACTTTTTACAAATTTTTTTTACAAAAACTTTTTAACAAAGAACAAAAAGTTATACGAAATTTTTTTTTACGGTTTTAACATTTTTTTTACACACACGTTTTTTAAACTTTTTTACGTTTTTTTTACGAAAACTTTTTTTACGGTTTTAGACTTTTTTTTACAAAAACCTTTTTACCAAAAATTTTTTACACTTTTTTTTATATAAAAACTTTTTTACAAAAGGAAAAATTAATACGAAAACTTTTTTACGGTTTTAACATTTTTTTTACAAAAACCTATTTTTACACACACGTTTTTAAACTATTTTACATTTTTTACGAAAACTTTTTTTACGGTTTTAAATTTCTTTTTTACAAAATAACAAAAAGAGGAGGGAGAAATATGAAGAGAGAGAAATTGAAGAGATAGAAATTGAAAACACTTTAAAAAGAGAATTTAAAGAGGAGAGAGATGATTTGATAGTTTTGATTAAATAACTATATTACTCTTTTGATTGTTATTATCTGATTGGTGGAGAGTGGTTCTCGTGGTTTTTTTAACTGGGGGTGGTTTTCATTTTAGCGATCCCCTGAAGGAATAGGCAAACTAATTTGTTCAATTTTTTTTTTTTTTTTGAATTTCAGGGAAAAGGAGAGAAAAAATATAACCATTATATTTATAATATTATTCTATTTATAAAAACATTAAGATGGAAAAGTGAATGAGTCAAATATATTATGACAATATATAGAGTTTTGGAATAATTCTCATATATACGTAATAAGTTATAAACCCGTATATTACACGAATTGAATAAAGACAAATTAAATAGTCAGCAATTAAGATTTATAAATTATAAAATAGTATTTTGAGATAAGATATGATGACTTTTTTATATAAATTTTTTAAACTAAGAAATAGAATACGAATGATGGAAATATAAGAAGCTAAAAAAAATAATCTTAGACTCACATAATTGTAACACAATGATAAGAAGAGATAAAAATAATCTAAAATTCTCATAATTGTAACACAATGAGTTAGATGTATGTAATTTAATGTAACCCTGGCTAATATAATATGATATAATATACATGATACAATAACATATCATATCATATATTGTAGTTTAATGTAGTGTATTGTAATGTAATATTTATAAAATGTAATGTAACATGCAACGTAATTTAATTTAATTAATATAATATATATAGTATATGATATAATACACATGAGATAATACCATATGCCATATGACATGATATAATGTATACGATACAATAAACTTGATTTCTCAAACAAACGCTGTTGTTTCTTAATGGAACTAGTTGCTGCAAAACAACAATTGCTAGCCCTATAAATGTGTAAACATTATACCTTCACAACACCAATAAGATCAACTCAAACCTTCAACATGTATCACTCAACCAACAACACACATTTGCTACTCTACCCTTGTCCCGGCTACGGCCATGTTATCCCTTCACTCGAACTCGCCCACCACCTCCTCCGCCGCGGCCTCACCATCACCGTCATCATCTCCGCCGCCGACCTCCCACTCATTGACCCTCTCCTCTCCTCATACCCTTGTTCTCTACACAGGCTTCTCTTCTCTTATCCAAAAGTTCACCCATCCCCACAACCCCTTATAGCCAAAATACTTTCAACACAACAACTATTTGATCCCATTGTTAAATGGTTCAAATCCCATCCTTCACCGCCTGTGGCCATCGTCTCCGACTTCTTTCTCGGGTGGACTAGCGATCTCGCTTCCCACCTAGGCATTAAACGAGTAATGTTTTCGACTTCTGGTGCTCTTGGTTCTTCCATTTTTCACGCGTTATGGCGAGACATGCCCGATATTAACAAACAAAACAATGACAAAGATGAAAATTTCTATATTTCCTTTCCGGAAATCCCTAACGCGCCAAAATTTCCTTGGTGGCACTTGCCACCAGCGTCGCGTTGTTTTAAAAACGGAGATCAAGATTTTGAAGCTTTCAGGACGACAATATTGGCTAATATGAGAAGCTGGGGAATTGTGTACAACACATTTGAAGGTTTGGAAGGGGTTTATATTGACCACATTAAGAAACAAATGGGCCATGATCGTGTTTGGGCCATAGGCCCATTACTTCCTGACGAACATGGCCCAATGAATAGTGCAAGAAACGGGTCCAGTGCGGTCCCACCTCATGACCTTCTCATGTGGTTGGATAGCAAACCTGTTGATTCTGTAGTATATATTTGTTTTGGTAGTCGAGCCACATTAAGTGAGAAGCAAATGTGTGCATTGCTAGGCGCACTCAAGCTTAGTAACATCAACTTTATCTTTAGTGTGAAGGCAAGTGATTCAAGCTCTATGATCCTTAGCGGGTTCGAAGACGATATGGTGGCCCGTCAAGGGTTCGTAGTCAAAGGTTGGGCCCCACAACTGGCTATACTTAAACATCGGGCCGTAGGCTCGTATCTGACTCACTGTGGGTGGAACTCGATTTTGGAAGGAATTGCGGCAGGTGTGATGATGTTGGCGTGGCCAATGGGTGCGGACCAATTTGCAAATGCTACACTACTGGTTGACCAGTTGGGAGCTGGGAAACAAGTTTGCGAGGGTGGGCCCGAGCTTGTTCCTGACGTGAACGAGCTGGCCCGATTGTTGGATGAGTCATTGAATGGTGATTTGCGTGAGCGAAGTAAGGTTAAGGAGCTAAGCGAAGGCGCCATGAAGGCGGTCAAAGAAGGAACATCGATAAGGGATTTGGATCTGTTTGTCAAGCTTGTATCTGAGCTTTGAGATTATATGACTACCGTTAAAGGATTATACTAGTGAGTTTATTATAGGCAGAACCCAAATATAAAATTGATGACATTTTCCGCAAAATATCAATTTACAAGGTAGAATAACATGGATTTAAACAATAATTAAAGTATTAAATTAAACTTATAAAATATTAAATTGAATTTATAAAATCAGCTACGTATTGTAACACTAATGTATTCATTGCTATTACTATATATTAATAATTAATATTAATACTAATATTAATATTAATATTAATAATATAATAATAATACTAATTAATAATTAATAATTAATAATTATATTATATTATAATATTATATTATATTATATTATATTATATTATATTATATTATATTATATTATATTATATTATATTATATTATATTATATTATATTATATTATATTATATTATATTATATTATATTATATTATATTATATTATAATTATAATTATATTATATTATATTATATTATATTATATTATTATTATTATTAATTATTAATTAATATTAATATTAATATTAATATTAATATTAATATTAATATTAATATTAATATTAATATTAATATTAATATTAATATTAATATTAATAATTAATAATTAATAATTAATAAATGAAATGAAATGAAATGAACAGTGTTTTTATTATATTATAATAATACATATTTTTTAATACCTTTATTATTTTAATATAAAAATAATAATAATAATAATAATAATAATAATAATTTTTTTTACTTTTTAAGTTGGATAAGCTTGGTGTCAACCAATACTGGTATCGAAAATACCGGTACCGTCCGGTTCATTATCGGTACATGAAGGTAAAAATTGGCACCAGCCTGATACAGCAAACGCCAAAAGTCGGTACTGGATTGAGTTTGAAAATCTTTTAGTTCCGGAAATTCGGTACTGCTACACGGTACCATTTGCTCATCCCTGATCACGGGTGCCGTACAAACAACAACGGTATTGTACAACTTTTTCTTATTGATTTTCTTCAACTTTTAATGATTTTCTTTTTTTAGTTTCAGGGGTAGGGATGAGCTCGGTGGCAACCGATACCGAAAATACTGGTTATGGTACCGGTATATGAAGGTAAAAATCGGTAGCGAACAGGTACCAGGAATGCCAAAAGTCGGTACCGAATTGATACTTAGGATCCTTCGGTTCGGGAAATTCGGTACCAGTACCCAGTATTATTTGCTTATCTCTGACCACGGGTTTCATACGAACAACACCATTAACATACAACTTTTTTGGTTGATTTTCTTTCGATTATTTTTTACTGTTTTTTACATTTTCTTTTTATTCTTTTTAGTGGTTCGGTGTGCAACGCGCTCGTAATGATTTCAAAACACATGTAAACACAAACTAAATAACAAAAAAAGTTCGCCGCAACACGGCTAGGGTGATAAACCTAGTTTACTTGTATTATCGATGAATATAATGTTTTTTAAGCTAATTACGAAAATGTCATTTCGTTGATATACACTACTATAAAACAGAGTATTTGCAACAGAAATTTACGAACGACAAAAATGGTCGCAACATTACCGACGAGATTAGTAAGTAGTTACCGGAATGAAATGGTTTTAAATTGGGTTTTTTACATATTTCTCTCTGCTAAGCTGACATATTACATATTTCCCCAAACCAAAAAAACAATTACATATTTCCCATCCCTAACTTATATATATTACATATTTCCCCTTTTCATTAAAATGACTCTTATTTATGACTATTTTACCCTTAATGAACTACTAAATAAATATTTACATATTTCTCTATTCTAATCTAATATCATCAATTAATTACATATTTACCCAATTCATATACTATCACCCCAATTCTTCTACTTGTTACTCTTGTCAAAAAAATACAAACAAAACCATAATACTCGTAATAAAAAACACAAACTTTCATTAAAATACAATCCTTACTTGTTCATAATCAATTCCGTTCAAAAAACATAAAGCTTCGTAAAATTTAAAAAGTACAAATACGATACCAAAAATTCGAAACGAATGATCATATGCGTTGAAACAATTAAATAAGGTTGTTTTCGGCATTGAAACAATTAAATAAGGCTGATACATATCCTAAATCCTAAATAGATTATATCACCAATAAACTGTGAAAATAAAATAAAGCTGGTTGTAATTTTTAATAGAATAAACTAAAGGAACTCAACATGGTAATCTAAAACAATTAAATTATGCTCATATTCCAACAAATAAAATCGATTGTCTGTAAATTCAAAAGCAAATTAAAGTAATGATTAATTAAATAATAATAATAACAGAATGATAAGTCAGTGGAGGAAGACCAGAAGTAGCAGCGAACCAGAGGAAGAAGAAGAAAGGATGACCGTGATGTGTAGGGTTTAACAGGATTAAACGTTGTGAATATATGTGTGGGAATATGAAACAAACTTGAAGGTTTTTAAAAGGGTAATTGGGTAATTTTTTAAAAAAATAGAAAATATATAATTGTTTTTTTTGGTTTAGGGAAATACATAATAAGCTAGCTTAGTAGGGGGAAATATGTAAAAATCCCTTTTAAATTTGGCTACCATAAACCAATCGGTAGCAACATTAATTTAGAAAAAATACATATGATAACTATAATTTTCAAAATTGGCTGCGAATTCTTAAGAACAAAAAAAAATTTAGTGTCAATTTTTCGTAAATATAATAAGAAGACAATATATTTCGGCCGCTATAGAGCTAAAAAAAAGTAAAAATTAATTCATGACCAAGTAACTATAAAGAAGATAAATTTGATTTAGATGTTTCTTTTTGGAAAACGACGTAAATTTGATTAGATGAACACCATCTTCAAATAAGCTAATGTCATCATTTGATTAACCAACTTGAATTAATACAAATAATCAATTAATCGAAATCGAATTCATTAAAATTGATCAATTTTGAATATCCTGTAATTGAAATTTTTAACTTTGGTTCAGTTATGGCTCAAAACTGTCCTATGCACATTTCAACGTATTATTATTGTTATTGAGTGAAAAATATAAATATGAACAGTAAATAAAATCATTTTGTACGGCTATAAATATTTATGTGAAAACATTAAATGTGTATCATGAATTTTATTACAAGTGGATTAAGCTATTAGCTACTGATGAAGATTGTTTCATTAGTGTACAAGTGTTATAAAACATAATTAGTTATTTTTTAAAAGTTACGATTAAAGATTGTTAAAATATATCTTGGATGCATTGTTTGACTTTGAAGGTGGGAGGAGAGAGGTAATGGGACCCACCTCATAGTTTTGGCCGAAATTTGGAGAAAGATCTCCATATCTTGTTAGTTGGTTCTCTATAAGAGACTTGAAACGTGAAAGGGACCCGGACTTGTTGGACTTTTTCCTTTTGTTCTCATCCTTCTTTAAATGAGATTTATGAATAAAAATGGGCTTTTCTTTAAAGTGTGAGAAAGAAGAGAAAATAACTAGAGTATGAAGAACAAAAGTTGCTAAAATTCTATAACTAGGCTGGTTGTGATGTTCATCGTGTGTGTGATGGTGGTTGTGTTTGATGATTAGTGTTTTTCAGGGGCGGATTTAGGCCTGTGCAAGTCGGGCGACTGCTGATGTGCGTGTGCAAACATGTTGTATTTTGTATGGTTTTGTGTCGGTTTTAAGTATTTAAATGTGTTTATTTGTATTGGTATATATGATTATCACGCGTTGGGGTTTTCAGGCTTAACGGGGTCTAAACGAGGAAAAGGGAGCATCTAAGCTGGAAAATGGGTTTGACGGGTTAACACGGGACCTACAGTACAAGTTCTAGAAACTTGACTCCCTCGCACCACGCGAGGGATCATACTTGGTCTGGCGCGTGGCATGACAAGCATGAAGTCGACAAAAGTCAAACTTGACTCCCTCGCGCCACGTGAGGGAGTAGAATGGTTCTGGCACGTGGCGCGACAACGTATGGCGGTGAATTTTGGGTTTTTAACCTAATTTTGCATGGAAACTTTCCCCATTCCATTCCCAGTCATCAGAGATGATGTTAGAGGCGATTTTAGGCGATTCTGGCAGTATTCTTCCATCTTCGAAGTTGTTTCTTCACGTTCGATCAATTCCCGATGACAACTGAAGCTGTGATGACTTCCATGCGCGGCTAAACATTTGTGACTTCTACCCGGATGAAATATTGTTTCGTTTTACATTTAAACTTTGTTTTCGGATTCTTTTTAACTAGTAAATCTTGACCACTTGTGTTGATTTTGTGAGACGTTTATTATATTTGAATTGTTTGTCGTTTATCAAACGTATTAGCAATTTCCTTGCATTGCTAGCGGGTTGGTAAATTAGTGGGTAATTGGTATAATTAAACCGATTATTAGGTTATATGTTGAGTCTTAAAAAGTATCCCTAATAATTAATCAAAATCATTAATTTCAAGGTCATGTCTATATGGTGTTATGAATCTGTAAACGGGTTTTTATGTTAAAACGAGCAATCGGGATTCCGGGCGGGGGTTACTTTTTCTCATCTTGATCACAACTTTCTTAATCAATTTTTCGTGTTTTTGAAATCAATTAATCAAACCCACAAATTAGATAATTTTAGTTTTTAGTTAAAATCTCTACACCGAGCACAAATTCCCTGTGGATACGATACCCTACTTACACAATCTACTTAGAGGGTGTTTGGGATTACGTTTTGAAGTAATTATTTGATTATTGCGTTTATAAAACATAAATAATCTAAAAAAGTGTTTGGACGAAAAAGTGATTATCTGCCTCCCAAACGCAGTTTTGGAGAAGCATGTACCTACATTATAACAACCCTCGGTAAAACAGACATCCTCATAATATTTCCGACACCCTAATATATTTTAAAATATCTCAATGTGTCTTTATATGCACCCCGTATGTGAAAACCGAGCCCCAATATAGATTATACTATATAAAATAAATAAAAACAATAATTATTAAGTTGAGGCGGGCCGCGTAGGGCCTCACCTCAAGTTAAAGCGGGCCGCGCGAGTGTGTACCAGTATATCGCCAAAACCATAAGCCCAAGCGGGCCGCGTACATGTTCGGTTTAGTTGACGCGGGCCGCGCGCGTCCTAAATGGTGGCATGACCCGGAGCCGCCACGTGTCCAGCGCGTGTCGAACCTAGTGTGTGAGCCGGACAAGCTAGTCCGTTGACCGAGATTGACGCGGGCCGCGTAGGCCCTGCCCAAATGTCACGCGGGCCGCGTGGGAACCAGATTTCACAACTATAAATAGAAGGCAACGGGCCTTCAGTCTGCTCGTTCAATTTTCGATTCTCAATCACAATTTCTGTAGTAGTGTTATTATACCCGGGCATTATACCCCCTAAATTAGCGAGGTTCTGCTACGATGTAAGTATTATAACCCCTGGAGACGTATTAGATACGCTGCCCGATTGATCTAGGGTTCCGTAACGGCTGTCGTGGTTCTGCCCGACGTAGTCGTTGGAATGCCGTCTCGGGGAGGGTATTACTAATGTTAAAATGGGTTATTATACTAACACACGTGCATTTGTGTAAATTATAGATATTCACCAGGAAACCCTAAAGAATCACCTAAGACAGCAATGCGAGTGATCCTTCTTTTTATATACTCATTTTTGTGAGTTGATCCACTTTTTGTTAACTGTTTTTACAAAACCTTAAATTTCCATGCGAATAACAGTTATTGAGTATTTGTAAGAATACAATTACAGTCGGTAAATTTGGGGTTTTGTATACAAATTACCACCTGGTAAAGGAGTAACATGACCATAAGTCGGAACGACATTACCGTGTGGTGGTAATTGATATAACTTGGAAACAAATGTAATTGCGGATGCGCCCTCAATACTGTTCACTGTGAATTTTTATTTAAACCTGATCAAACTGGGATTCACTCACCAGTATTTCCCACTGACAAAATGTTTTTAAAACGCGTTTCAGGTAACAATATGTGAAAGCCAAATAGAAGCCAGCTGGACAGCACTGAAGGCTTGGAAAAGTGGCAATAAAGTTACCTAAGAATAAAATGGATGTTTTTATTAAATAAATAGGATTTATTCCTATGAAACGTGTGTATTGAAAACTTGGGTTTTTACCCATATGTTTAATGTTATAAAACATGGTGGTTTACTCTGATTAAAATATTTCCTAACTACGGTCCTGATGAAAATTTCCGCTGCCAAATTGGATAAATAAATGTGATACCACCGAGACTGGCTCACGGCCGCCCGTTCCCGGGAAATAGGGATCGGGGGCTGTGACATACATGCTTTTTCAAAATGCAGTTTTGAATACGCAAAATCTATTTTGAAAACGCATAATCTGTTTTGAAAACGCAACACTAAACACCCCCTTAGTTTAAATACGTTTTTGCATGACCCTTACGATAGTCATCAACTGCATAGGGCCCAAAATGGCAACGGGGCCTAGCGATTTAAAAATTTTGTATATATATTAAACCCAAATCAAAATTGAAAGCGAGTAATTGAGATTTGGCCCAAAAGAAAACCCAATTTGCAAAGCCAAAGGCCCAAAATCCAAACCCCATTATGCATCATCCATACGACCAATGGCGCAGCATAGCGGAGGCGGGAGGGGACAGCCGACCCCCCGAACTTTTCGCTGAGTAGTGGAGAGTATGTTGTTTTCGTATAGAAATTGTTTGGTATATACGTTTTTGACCCCCCCGGTTTTATAAAAATTTTTAAGTATATACGTTTTCGACCCCCCGGTCGGAAATCTCAAGCTTCGCCACTGCATACGACCATACCTGTTCGACAATAGCGCGCGACATCACAAAAATCCCGACTCCGTCGATTCACCAGAGCAGCAAATTTTGAACACCAAATCAACATCATCATTTATCACTAATCAGGTTGCATTCTTGTTTTGTTTTGTGAATTTTGACTAATAATTTATTTCTTGTTTAGAGTTAGGCATTAGCCTTTGATTTTTGATAATTTGATGTTTGTAGAGTTGATAATTGATTAGTTGTACAATAACATACATCTTGACTTGGTTTAGTTTGCTTTGGATACCATCAACTTTCATCATCTTCTACAAATATTAACTACTTTTTTTTTCAAAGTTTGGTATTTTAGACATCCTGTTGTTTTTAAGTTTCTTGTAATTTAGATATGGAACATTAATGGGTTGTTTTTAAAAATAGTTGCATGTTTTGCTTCTGTTGTGTGGATGTGCAAATTAAAGAAAACCTGCCACTTATGCCTTGAGTGTCGTCACATATAAAGTTAGTTTATTTTGTACCATTGATTCTTGCTCTGGTTATGAATGACCCAATGGTAACCACCCCTACTTGTAGTAGATGGAGATGCACACCAAAGAAAACGTGGAATAGACCTACGTAGCGGTTAGTGCCGAGGCAGAGATATGGACCATGAAAGCATGGAATCGAGATATAAGATTGGTTGTAAAACTACTTGCGTGTTTAACAAATATATGAAATATATTGCTATATTATGTAATCACATGCTCGTTTACCCGCATTGGAACAAAATATATTGCTATATTATGTAATCATAAAAGATATTATAAATTTGAAGTTGTTAGAACTAAAAACTGTCGAAACATAAACAAAGTACTATTATAAGTAGTTGAGTATAGGTAAGTTGTGGGTGAGTTTAAGATTAAATTTTGAGTAAAAGGAATCTTAATATGTAAAATTAACCAACTAAGATAGCAAAGGGGTATGTTCAATACTTGTGGTAACGTGTGAACCCGATGACCGGTGTCAAAGGACTGAAAATATAAAGAGAAATGTGACCTATTAACCTTAACTTGTTAGGGCAAGTAGGGTGTCTAACTATGAAGAGTTTGTGGTCGGTGTAAGTACAACTGATTATTTAAGTAACTACTCCTAGCTAGCTTTTAGCATTTGATTGGTTTTGTGAATTAGGCAGATTAACTTTGGCTTTAGAAAAGCAATAATTGAAGACAAGATTAAAATTGAATTTTTTAAACAATGGTTGGAAAAGGGATCACCTTAGGTTCATGTTACGCTAAACACGAATGACCTAACTTAAAATATAAATTGGGAATCACATAGATATGATTTGATAAGCAATTGTAATGAAGGATAATCACAAGCCAAAGGAATCTAGCCACATTGAACTAATGACCCGTAAACAAATAGTAACGTGTCTTAGGATGTCGTCTTAGTGAAAATCAATTCAAACAATACGAGAGTCGTAAAACAATTACTGGTAACTGATTGCTAATAACCAAAAATTGGAAATTGTCAATAAGTTCAACAAAGTCACATTCGTGTTCTTTATTTTCAAAATCATCACAAGAATTTAATTAACTATTAAAGAGGACAACTAAAAGGTAATTCAAGTCCAAACATATATTAACCAAGTAAAACAATATCTACAAACATAAACTTGACACCAGGGTTGATCACAATGCCATTAGCCGCTCATCTGCATGCTAAATTCTTCACTTGGGTAAAATCAGGTTTTAACTTTGGAATGGAGTGATAGATTAGAAACTCTAACATTACCAACCCCCCTACCCTAAATTTTTTCTTTAGCCTCCAGGTAAGTGTAATTGCAAAAAAAAAAAAAAAAAAAAAAAAAAAAAAAAAAAAAAAAAAAACAAAAACAAAAACATATGGGTTAAATTCTTATGTTAATTTGGAAGTTTTGCGAAGTAAATCAGTCAGAGCATAACCCACTCCTGGAAACGTATCACCACACTAATATTTGATATCACCACACTAATATTTGATTTCTTACTAGCTCGTCAATCCGATTTGATTTTGTGTTTTATGACACCTCATCCAAATAATGGATGCCAATGCACAACTGGTACTAACTTACAAGGGCCACCCTTATTTCACAACATAAATTGTAAGGTGCAAAAGTTGTAACTAAAAAGTATAAAGCTTAATTAAACTATTTCTAGCCCAAGATACAATATTATCATTAGACCACACAAGTCTGGGATACAGTATTCCACCGACCATACAGGTCCGGGATAAATAACAAGCACAAGAACTATCCATCATTACCTGTGACACATGCTTAAAAGACACGTTAGCTATCCCTAGTGATTTTATGAATATACACAAGTTATAAATCACATTAGTTAATTATGACTTTGTACACGCCCATATCATCATAACCCAATGCTACCTTTGGCACCCATGCATTGGACGGTGACTTACATCACAATACAGTCAATGTCCACTACACCATGGGTGTAGTATCGACAAATCCTGTCGTGGCGACACATATAAAGGACCTCAAAATTGTATGTATGTGTTTTCAGGTATACACATGCGTACAACAATCATGCATTATTACAATATGGACAAGCATATTCACATATTGAAAGCATTCATAAAACACACCTTTAATCTATGGATGTTTACTATAATCAGTTAGAATTTGGTTGAGAAATGAGTTGGTGAACTACTTATGCCTATTTATAGGAAAATTCATGGGTGACTTACTTACGTTTGTTTATTAAACAATTTTTAAAAATGATATTAGAAATAAGCGGTCTTGCATTCCAGACATACACACATCCATATGATTTATTTTCTTATTATTTTGATTATTATATTATAATTAATTTCGCTCAAAATCTTGTTTTAATTTTTATAACTTTTAAAACATAGCATTTTATGAAGTTATGAATATGTCGTTGGGAAAACCTTATTTTTTCTCTATGATTTAGCCTAAGTTTCAATAAAAATGGAGCATGATCAAATATAATATATTTTACTATTATTACTAAATGGTTTTGCCAAGATACCTCTTATTTCTAATTTATCCATCTTATAATCTTCTCATATTGGCAAAAAAAAGGGAAGACTCAAGACTTGATTAAGCAATCTACTATTACCCAAATAGTATCATGCCCATACTTAGCTTGTGGAAGTTTGGTAATGAAATTCATTGTTACCATCTCCCATTTATATTTAGGGATCTCTGGTAGTAATAAATATTCTGCAGGCTTATGATGTTCTGTTTTGACTTGTAAGCAAGTCAAGCATTTGTCTGCATACTTACGGATGAATTCCTTCATGCTTGGTCACCAGTAGTTCCATTCATCTTTTTTGTCTCATGTTTAACCTGCTCTACTCAAGTATGTATTTAAGGCTTTAGTGATCAGCGTAGATCACACACTTAGTACTATATATGTAATGCATCCATATCTTGAGGTCAAATATTACTACTCCAACTTAAGTTGTGGGTGATGTAATTATTTTCATGTATCTTTAAATGTTGAGATACATATGCGATACCCTTGCCTCTTTGCATCAATACACACTATATTTGAGTGTCGAGATGCATAGGCGATGCGCTTGCCTAACAATCGGTTTCTTTAGGGTTCCGTTGCGATTGCTTTGTTTGAGACTATACCAACACGCATACTAGGTACACTCACCGTGTCATGTCCGTGAAAACAATTAGCATTTTTGCACAGCTGCAATGTATATAATCTTTTAGATGATGATTGTACTACACAATTTAGTTTGGGCAGTGGCATTACGAAACAAACCACAACCGGACTTTGAGATCAGTTAACTCCTCATTTTTTTATAGACGAACATGTGACCTTGGTGTTGCCTTCATGTAGGATATTTATATTCACAATTGCTACTCGAACCTGGGATTTGGTTCTTGTTCAGTCGTTGATCACATTCCAGGTAACTAAATCGATCGAGGAAGATTATTAAGAGGGTTACGGTTGGGATGTGGGTTACTACGCGTTTGGTTGTAAATTGCATAGGAAACTAATGGAAGTCTACAGCTCACGCATGATGTGGATAACGGGTGTGTGTTTGAAAATGTGGTATAGCTAAGGGTGGCTAATGGATTTACGATTATTGGCGGAAATATATTATCAAGAGGATGTGTTAAGTAGGTATAGTGAGATGTGCAATGAATATGAATGGAAGTGTGTGTTTGCATGTGATCTTGTAAAAAGAAAAGAAAGATGCATGGGATTCCATGCGTGAACATGTTACTAAATGAATTAATATTTCTTTTGGGTAGGTGTGCATGCTTATGTACTATTTAGTATTTACAAAGGAATAAAATATATTTTTTTAAATGAAAGCTTTTTTAAAATTGAATTGTATGTTTTCCGCTCGATGTTATTGAAGTTCCTGTTTAAGAACTATGCTTTGATGTATGTATTCGACTGTGAGGTCTCCCGGGTTTGGGACTTTACAAATAAAAGTAGAGGGACTAATCATGTACACCACCAAAATTAAAGCATACTGACTAAACACACATACAAACAAAGTTAACCAATAAAAAAAAGTTTTTTTTTAAACAAATAGGCTAAACATGTATATTAGCGAAGTTGAAGGTTTAAAAAGCAAAATACAAAAAGTCATGATTAATTACTAAAAGGAATAATAGTAAAAATATTAACATGTGCACTACTAAGATTAAAGTAGATGGACTAAACATACATATAAACAAAGCTAACAAATAAAAAGAAAACTTTTTAAAAACAAAGGACTAAACATATGTTTAAAAGAATTTTTTTTTTAAGAAACAAAGGACCTAAACACTATATTAAACACATATATTAGTGAAATAAATATTTAAAAATAGAATACAAAAAGCAATGACCAATGCATTGGGTTTTTTGGGGTCGGATCTCCATGCCTAAAGAAGAAGAAGGCATTGGTATTTGCAAATTAAAAAATATCAATAGTGCTTTTCTCGTTAAGTGGGTGTGGCGTTTATAACACAGAAAATGAGCCGCTTTGGAAGAAGGTGGTTGAGGCCATCCATACTTGCAGGGGCAACTGGCACTTTCTGCCGGCCAAAAAATCTATTAACGGAGTGTGGAACAACATCGTCAAGACTTGTAACAAAACCAAAATCGAAGGGTCTCCTTTAAGGAGTCTGTATAGAGGGGAGTTGGGTAATGGTCAAGACATTGCTTTTTGGACTGATGCTTGGTTGGAAAATGTGCCGCTAAAAGATATTTACCCCAACATTTCAAATTAGAGTCCGAAAAGAGATGTAAAGTGACCGATATATTAAGTGCTCAGGAAGGGAGTCTTAACATGTCATGGAAGTGGGGAAAAGGGCCTGAAAACTTCATACAAATTATAGAACTTAACTGGCTTTGCAGGTCTTTGGATTCGGTGCAGATCAAGGAGGAGCGGGACCAATGGAAGTGGGTTGGGGCTGCTGCTGGCGAATTCTCGGTCAAAGATGTGAAGCGTCTCTTGTCTATGGGGAGATGCATAACGTCGATTTCGTCATGGAGTGGAGCAATCTGGTTCCGGCTAAATGTAATGTTCTTGCTTGGAAAGTCGAGATGGGTAAAATTCCCACCTTGGCTGCCCTTGTTGAGCGTAGAGTGGATATTGACGATACGACCTGCATTCTTTGTAACTCGGGTGAAGAAAATGCTTATTATCTTTTCACTATATGTATCGTTGCTACCCAAGTTTGGTTTGCAGCTTCTAGATGGTGCAAGATTGCTCCTGTCATCGCGGCGTCGGTCAAGGAAGTTCTGGAAGTGCACAATCAGGTTGGTCTTGCGGGTAAAGCTAGAGACGTTTTCTGCGGGATTGTGAGAGTGGCTGTAAGACCCTAACACGTATTTGACGAAAAGTCGCAGCGGAAATTCATGTCATAAAATTTCTTTCCTTACATGATCTTGACTTACTTTAAATTTCATTTTAAGATAACACTTTCGCATAAAGTCATCAATCGACACATGTAATAAATAGAAACATAGCTTATGTTTACTACGTTACATACACCAACGTTCCCGTACAATCTATCTTGTGACTCGGTCCTCGATCTCTATTCCTTGATGATCCTCCGTGTCTCAAACAACCTGCGCTTACCACATAAGTTCATAACATTAGCACAGATCATAAATGTAACAAGACTCGTTCTTTTTTACTTTTCATTCCATTAATTCTTTACATTCAAGCTTTCCATCTGATTGTACAATCCGTGGTGAGACTTCCTTATTGTACCTGTGTTACACTTCATTCACAAGGCACACTATTATTATCGTCAATACTCAATTGCGTTGAATACATGCATACATACTTTCATACGTACCTATACGTATTCATATGATCACACATAACTACATACATACATACATACATACATACATACATACATACATACATACATACATACATACATACATACATACATACATACATACATACATACATACATACATACATACATACATACATACATACATACATACATACATACATACATACATACATACATACATACATACATACATACATACATACATACATACATACATACATACATACATACATACATACATACATACATACATACATACATACATACATACATACATACATACATACATACATACATACATACATACATACATACATACATACATACATACATACATACATACATACATACATACATACATACGTACATGCCCACATATACACATCTACATCCTTACATACGTGTCTACATACATATATACATGCATACTTATCTTCACACATACCTACGTTTACTAAATCATAATTTAGTTGGTCATACTTAGCTTACGAGTGATTAAATCGCATTTAAACGGGTTCGCGGGACAAAACTAGTAAGATAAATAACTTTCGCCAGCCAAACATACCGTCGCGTCGCGCGACGGCTCTTGGGCCATGCCGTCGCGTGGCGCGACCCCCTTAAATGGACAGATTGCTCTTTTGTTTGAGCTGCAAATTTCCAGCTCCAATTTACTAACTTATTAGGCACTAAAACGTGCATAACTTTCATTTTACAATTCCGTGTTTCACGATTCTTTTTCCTACGTGATCGTAATTTAATTCTCCATCACATTGGGTTAACATCCGGCATCCGTATTAACAAAACTTTAGACTTTTAAGCTCTCGGATTATTACCTTTTTACAAAGTTTTGACCCGTTAAGGGTATTTGCACGTTTTGATGCATTTTACTCTCTAAATCATACTTTTAGCTTCCATACTTGACTTAAGTGTTCACTTAATCATATAGATTGTTTCTAAACAACCTTTAAGGTCGTTTGGCCCGATATACCCCTCAAGGGCGTTTTGGTCAACATTAGTTTTGTCCTTTACAATAAAGGACTCGTTACATATTTAACCAATCATACGACTTAACTACAACTCTAATCGCACGTACCTGGCTCAGATCAAAGCTATGACCCGTTTTAATACCTCATCCGCTAAATTGCTAGATAGTAGCAACGCAATTCCTTTCGCTATACATTCTGTGAATTCATAATACTTGACAAAACAATTCATTAGTCGATAACGCCAAATGGTGACATCTCCATCATTTGACCCTTTAAATCTAAATGTCCATTTTACCCTTTTTCACCCTTTTTAAACATCAACCTTAATTTCTTATCATACCCACATATTCCGACCCGTATCAAATACTTGTCGGAACATCATACTTCACATATTTACTTACCATGTTCGTAATCAATACGATGAATAGATATTCTACGAAAAGGGGTGTAAGCTTTACTTACCTTACATCCGAGTACGCTTCCCGTGCGCATAAGTTCCATTTGACCCGCGTCTTTCCCAAGCTTCCACGCCCCTTATCAGGCATCAAACTATCATATATCATTCTCAAGATAGTTAGCTTATTCATCATTCATCACGACCCTTTCATCACACGGATCTTATATTAAAATCATCATTCGGCCTCATAACATGCTAATCTATCAAATCTTATCCGATTTCTTCAAACATTCACACACATATATAATTTCAAACATTATTAACATAAGCAACTCATCATTTTCATCATGTTATACAAAACCCACTTCATTACTACTTTACTAATCACTTACAAATGATCTAATCTCAATCACCTCATAATTTCATCATACCTTTGGTGTATATACTACCTTCTAAGCGTAGTGTACAACTAATTCTTGCATATTCTTCTAACCTCATACATAATTCATCAAATTCCTCCTTCTAATCAACATGAATCATTCATACATAAACATCAAACATACTAGTATCTCATTTCTTTCAATTCCTCTAACAAGAATCTATCATACATAACAAAATACATCAATATTAAGCAAGAGTTGGACATGGGTGATCATTCAAGTCGTCATCATCACCATAACCAACGGGTTTCACTTATAAATATCAAATTAACCCAAACCATGCATAATCCATGTTCCAAATGATGATTCTAACACATACTCATATTCAATTTCATACAAATTCGCGATTTACAACATAACCCACTTCGTGCATAATCACCAATCTAACTTTTAAGACATACCTTGCGATCCCCTTGTGAAGGTGATCATTAATCCATGCTCGGCTATGAATTTAAGCTTCATTTAACCTTTCAATTTGATGATTTTCTTGATTAGGGTTCTTGAGCTCTCATGGAGCTCCTGGCTCCTTCCAGAACATACGTACGTGTGTGTGTGTGTGTGTGTGTGTTGTATTTTCATAAATAGATTCAACTTTCCTTTTACCCCACTTTAGCCCCTCTAGTTTGCCACTAAGTTATACTTGACACAACTTTCATCCTTTAATTGTTTCTACCTTATTCCTAACTAGGTTAAATAGCCTAGTTATTTATTTCTTAATGTACCATATTAGAACATTTTCCGAATATAAACATTCGGGTTTTGGGGTGTTACAGTGGCTTGCTGGTGCATTTGGCGGGCGCACAACAGTCTCAGGTTTGATAGTAAACAGGTGAAGGTGGCCGAGATTATTAGTGATATCAAATCGCTTGGTTTCCTTTGGATTAGTAAAAAGAGTAAAGATAGAAACTTATCTGGGGAAGATTGGTGTAATTTTATGATTATATGCTCTGTTCTTTTGTTGTTTGACCGCCCCATTTTGAAGTTTGGTCGGTTATGGTTAATGAAATTTTCTTTTCAAAAAATAACCAATGAAATGGTTCTCTTCATGATCTTTGCATTATATATAAACATAAATATAAATATATAACACTTTAATTTAATGCATGAACCTTATTTTAACATGTGTAGTAGTGTCATGAATTTTACGTGAGTTTTCAATTTTTAATAAATAAAGCGATTACTTTTTTATCGCTTGCATTATTTTATTTTGAACAGTAAAGAACGTGAGTTTTCAATTTTTAATAGATAAAACGGTTACTTTTTAACATTTGAATTATTTTATTATGAATAATAAAAAATTAGAGACATCTGAGATCATCCTTACAAATGAACCATTCTTTCATCGGAAGAACAAAACATGATAGCACGGCCCACTCGCCTAGAAGAAGATCTACAACTAAAAAAACCTCTTGGCTCAAAGGAAAGCCATGATTTTGCTTATATGATTTTTGCACTTATAAGTCACTCTAATGAAATCATTATTTAAATAAACATTTGAATAAATTAACATTTAAGTATTTATTCAGCCCTCTTTTTTATCATTTTTTAAAAAATTTTAAATACTTTTCCTCTACCTTTTCAGTTGTTACTAATTTTATGTTAAAAAGATAATTTTTGTAATTAAAAATCACAAATATCTTTATAATATCAATTAATAGTTAATAAAAGTTTGCCTATAGTTGATTAGAAAATAAGTTGCTGTGTTTAAAAGGTATATTTTTATAACATATCTTCCCTCCCTAGAAATTATGATGCTTCTTTACGCATCAGGTTCCGATGACTTCGTCATACTAAAGATTCTTCCACTCGAATGTAAATTACCCACCAATTGAGTGGAAAATTTTCGATTTTAATCGAAGATACACTTTTAGCGGTGGATCCATAAATGCTTTTTTATTGGTATATTCCAGCCCACATTTGTGGGTTCTTAGGAACCCAATGTGTTTGGAAAAAAGAAAAAAATTAGTGAAAACTTTGTAGAATTTAGAAAAAATTTGTAAGAATTAAATAGAATTTACCAAAAGGAACCCATTAAATACAATTCTGCATCCGTCACCGGGTATATCAACTACTTCCGATTTTCGAATGTCTATTAACTCGATTTACTAATTTCTCGGTTGGGTTAAGCCATCAAAATTAAGTTGTAGGCCAACACTACAAAAAAGTATTTTATTTGTTGCGGCTATCATAGTTTTTATCGACGTCTTAAAATATATTTACTTAAATTTTGGATACGTGTATAAACTTAAAGGAAAAAAGAAACAAAGTGTCTCACGGGACACTGATATTCAATGCATGAATCCATACCTATACCTAACACACGTAGTTGTCAAATTCCTAATTAATTTTTATGAGATTCCACATATAGGAATCAAATCTTGTATTTGTTTCAACTTTTTTTAGAACATTGTATGTAAAAGTATATAAATAAGTAAGCATTTTTAGTTATGTATAAGCAAAAATATAGTTACACATACTAGTCACGCAACATTCTTCCCGTAGATCTTAGTTATGACATCTAGTGACTTTTGAAAGGTGTTTTGACTTGAAACAAAAGATATATTTTGATTTCTAATTTAAGAACAAACAATTTCGGTTTGGATATTAGTTTTTCTCTTCAAGTTATTTAAGGGTGTCGGGGTCGATGCGGCAAAGGAAACGGGGAAGGATTTTGCCGCGAGTGGAGGGTGTCGCTGTGAAAAGTTGCCGCGCGGGGAAGGGAGTATCTGGAGCTTGAGCGGTGAACATATACCGTTTGCGGGGACTTGAGGGAGAGGGGTAAATGGTGGGGCCGAGTATCTTCTCAACCAATGATGTTTGTTTTTTTTTTTAAATGGTTTGAGGGAAACCACCCCTATGTTTTTTTTGGGTAAGAGGGGAGAATGAGAGGGGAAATGACATGGCACAATATGATTGGGTGTGTGGAAATTTACCCCCATCTTATTAGGCATGCACCCCTTGCACCCTAAGATTAACTCCAATTTTAGTCCGAAATTTAGTTGTTTGAAAGTCAAAATGAATCCTCTTTATAGGATGAGGGAAATCCAATTCACTCTATTGATAGGATGAAGTTCCTTGGAGATGTTCAATCTTCATTCGAAATGACGAATAAATGGTGTCTACATGAAGCAAGATCCCTCCCATTTTCGCCTTCTCTGTGCTAGAAATGTTCAAGTTTCACGAGTGCCTGAAGGACATTGATATAAAAAGGAAAAATGGTCCATTCGATTATCCTCTTCTCATGCCGGTATATCTGGAAAAATTGTAACGAGGTAGTGTTCTCCTAGAAAGAAGGTATCTATTTCAAGAATGTCTGAGGAGATCAAGACAATCAGCTAGCTTCTAGCCAGGACTTTAAATCAGACCTATTACAGTTTGACAAAAGTACATGTATATTTTTCGTTGCAGTATTTAAAATGAAGCCGGTCAAAATGTCAACTGTGAATAACGATTCCCATTTGACGATAAGTTGGCCAAAACAAAGTTAATGATACTCTTGCCAATGAGGTAGTGATGGAGTGGTTGGGGAAAGACTTGGTGTTCCTTGTGACCCAGGTTCGACTACCACTCTTCCCATTATTTTTTGCGGCATCTAGGTGAATGGCGAATACGGGTGGTGCCGGTTCGTGTTGGATGGGAGGCGAGGTTTTACCGATTATTCCACTATCATGCCTTCGGGCGGGTGGAGGTCGAGTTTCCGCGCATCTGGGAGTGCCAAGGGGTTGGAGACGGTCGAATAGTCGACCTTGGCCACAGCGCCCGGTGTCACGGTAGTTGACACGTCGTTTCTTGCCGTTCAAAAAAAAAAAAAGTTAATGATACTCTTGTAGGAGTAGGATCAAATACAAATCACATTTTGCATACAAACTGTAAGAACCATTTAAAAAGTGTCACGTGGCATTCAAACAATTATAGAGAAATGATAAAATAATATCCTAAATAATATCAATTATATTGAATTCCTTATAAATATGCTAACAAGCAATTAATTCTTTATTTGAATTTTTGTTTTGTTTTCAATGTGCTGATTAAAAAAAGTGCTGATATCATTCAAATATGTGCTAAAATCAATTATCTTGATTAATTTTTATGTGCTAATATAATTCAAATGTGCTACTTTTATGTATGTATTGTTTTGGTATGTGCTAATTTAACTTTTTTTAAGTGCTAGAATCTGTTCTTACGGTTTATAAAATAAATATGATTTATATCGGAACCAACCTCTACTCTTGTATCACGTGTCTATGATCAACAAGCTGACTAGATCCCGAGTCATGACACCCATGATAACATTCATTAAAAAGAAAGAAAATGCTCACGTTCTTGAAATCAATTGAAACGTAATTGTGGATACTATCTAGTGGTCCAAGTGGCAGAAGGTTGAAAGCCGAAACCAAGAAACAAAAGAAACAGTATTTTTGTTCTTTACATAACAAAATAAAATAAAATAATTTTATTGAATTACAACACAAATAAAAAAATAAAGAAAAATAGTTAATTGTATGTATAATTGCAACTGAAATAGACAAATTACAAGACAAAAAACCATTTTTTTCTAAATATCATGTTGAACACAGTTTCCTTAAAAAATATTCAAGCCTCCCAAACGATCTCATTTATTTCTTAGATCATGTGTAGTGAGAGAGGAAAGATCCTTAGGCATTTTGCTTTGTGTCATGTGACGGTCCAGTCAGCATGTGGATACTGTGGGACATTATGTTAAAAGGGGTGTAGTGGGGTTTGAAATCTTCCAATGATTAGATATTCAAATAGAATTAAATAAAAAAATAAAAAAAAAACCCATAAAAAATGCTATTGGCCAAAGAAACAAGTGAAGACGTTTAAAAAAGGACGCCCCATCATTTTTTTCAAAAAAAAATGCCCCCAGGGCGGTTCCGAGACGTGTTTGAGCGTTTTTTTAGGAAAAAACGCCAAAAAACCCCACTACGGGTGGACTTAGAATATATTAGTCTAAGCAGTTGTTATTTTCGAAGAAGACTCTAAACTTGAAGGTATACCTTGTAAATGAAATAACAATAAAAGATTAAAAGAGCTGAAATGCTTTTTTTTTTTGTGTATCTCTAAGTGCATTGATTTTTGGGGTGTTTCTATTAAGACCTCTTAGTATTCACACTAAACTGAGTTTAAACGAGTCTGGCAAAAATTAAACGAAAAATAAATGACACTAACTGTCTTTAATGCATTTTGTTATGTTTAGATGTTGTTGATCTGAAACAATTTACAGTTCGAAATGTTACTATTGGTCATGGAAACTACTGCTGAAAGCAAAGTAAGTACTTCAACACTAATGGCTCGAACCAGTGTTGAAGGCTCTGTTTGATGCTAAGCCCATCATCTGTCGCACCCTCATCGTGTGCGGAAACCATGGTGGTGACTTCGCATTGCGGAGAGACCAAGGCATAAAAAGATGCCTAGATATCAATGAACGAGTTATTACTTATTTTAAATTGTTGAACTAGTGTTATTTTGTTTTTGTTTTTTTAGGTTTAAGACGAAAGCTATGTAATCTTAAATATTTCAATACAATAGTGATTTCCTTTTATGCCTTGGTCTCTCCCTAATAGGGGTGTAAATTTCTGACATAACCCGAAAACACGACACGAACCTAACACAAAATTCACAGGTTTGGGTTTAGTCTAAACGGGTTCGGGTCAGTTTCAGGTTGAACCCGCCAACTTGTTTGCTAAACGGGTCAGGTTCGGGTCAACCCGATCGGGTTGGCGGGTTGACCCGTTTAACCCATTTCTATAATATTATATTTTTTACAATATGTTTTATGTTATAAATTAAATTTGGTGTGTATTTTATGCTATACTTATAACTTAAAAATAGAAATTGACATAAGTTTTTATGATTTTAATATAATTTTATTATCTAATTTGTGTTTTTTTCTGTTGTAGATGTTAATTTTAATATATTAACTTGCTGAAAATAAAAAAAATCGGGTTGAACGGGTTCGGGTCAGCCTGCGAATATTCGGGTCAGGTTCGGGTTCATATGTATGAAACGATTTTCGGGTTCGGGTTGGGTTCGGGTTCGTCTAAAATTTTCCGGTTCGTGTCGGATTGAACCCGCAAACCCGCGAACATTTGTTCAAAATGGCCTAGGGACATTTGGGATGATTAGGAAACATCCATAGACTTTGTTGGAATGATCTTGAAGCTCTAGAAAACCTATATAAGGGCCATGAGTTCATTTGTTAAAGTGCTCATTCACTTGCAACAACTCAAGCAATCAATTCTGGAGATAGCTGGCCTTGGGAGAAGATTGAGAAGTGTAGAAAAGATAGCAAGGACCTTAAGTAAGAGCTTTAATCCTTGTTTAGTCCTTTTATTTAGCTTATAGACCAAAAAGTCAAACCGTCGTAATTAAGGTTTGACTTAGTGATTATTCACTAATGGTCCAGTCAATTCTCGAATTAAGAATAGCTTTGAGTTGGTAATTATGTGGGAAGTAAACTGATAGACATAAATAGGGTCCTTTATGTATTCTTTATTATATTTATTTTGTGTCTGTTGATGTACCCATTGTTTTATGTATATATTCATGCTTCCTCTGTATTTGAGGTAAGCCATTTCAATTACAATCATACATGGTATCAAGCTAGAAGATCCTTCCCCTCCCCAATCTTTTTCCCTTTACTCTCATCGGCCCTCCCTCTTCCTCCCTGTTTTCTGTTCATCTTCTTCCCAAACCCTCTGTCTCTCCTCCTCTACCATGGCCTCATCCTCCAATGATTCCACCTTCTCAATGAACACCCTCATGCATATGATATCCATTAAGCTCTCCTCTACCAATTACCTTTATTGGAGAAGCCAAATCAAGCCGATTCTTTCCTGCCAAGGTCTCCTTGGTCATGTCGACGGTACCATTGCTCCGCCTTCGGCTGAAATAACTCGGGGTGACAAAACAGTTTCGAATCCCGATTTCTCCGTGTGGCTTGCTAATGATCAAAAGGCTGTTATGATATTGAATGCTTCTCTCTCTGAAGAAGCTATTGCTGAAGTAATCGGTGTCAATGATTCTCGCTCCATGTGGCTTGCGCTTGAGAGTGCCTTCTGTAACACATCTATTGAACGTGTTCATCACCTTCGTGATCAACTTCGCCAATCCACAAAAGGTTCTGCCACAGTTTCTGAATATGGTCGAAAGTTCAAATTTCTTTGTGATCAACTTGCAGCGGTGGGTCAACCGGTTGAGGAATCCGACAAAATTCATTGGTTTCTTTGTGGTCTCGGTGCCGCGTTCGAGACTTTCTCTACATCTGTTCGCACATCCAAATCAACTCCGTTATTTCGGGACTTACTTGTTCTCGCTGAATCCCATGAATTGTTCCAGAAGACCATACATGTTCCTTCGACACCTGCTGCTGCCTTTAGCGCTGAATCCTCCAGAAATCAGCCCAACTTTCGTGGCTGTGGAGGCCGTTTTTCACGTGGTACCCCTAGTGTTCGTGGTCGAGGCCGAACCCGAAGGCCTCCCCATTGTCAACTGTGCCGCGTTGACGGCCATTATGCTAATATGTGCCCAAATCTTGCACAATATGCTCAACAATCCACTGCCTCCGAATCAGATTTAGCTAAAGCCTTTTTAGCCCAATGCAATATGAACCAGTCAAACCCTGATTGGACATCCGATACTGGTGCGACTGATCACATGGCTCCCTCGCCCAACAATCTTCATAAGGCTACCCCTTATACGGGAGATGCCAAGGTCACTTTCGGTAATGGTAACTATCTCCCTATTTCTCATATTGGTTGCATGAAACTGCCTAATAACATTCATTTAAAAAATGTTTTGGTAGTGCCTCACATTAAGAGAAATCTTTTGTCCATTAGCAAATTAACAACTGACAATAACTTGGAGGTTCTATTTTCCCAACCATACTTTTATATACAGGACCGCACAACGAAACAAGTGGTGGCCCAAGGGCGTTGTGAAGATGGTCTCTATGTTCTTCGTACCAGTCCTCAAGCTTTTTTGGCTACTCATGGCACCTCAAATAAAGCATCCTTTGAATTATGGCACTCTCGATTGGGGCATGCTGCCTTTGATACTATTTTAAATTTGAATAAACAGGGGTTGTTAAAACTTACCTCTCTATTACCTAAACCAATAATTTGTACCCCTTGCGAAATGTCTAAAGGGCATCGCCTACCTTTTGATATTAATGAAAAACATGCCTCTTTTCCTTTAGAGTTGGTTCACTGTGATTTATGGGGTCCATCTCCAATCACCTCGGTTCATAATTATCGCTATTATGTCATCTTTGTGGATGATTTTTCCAGATTTACGTGGTTCTATCCGCTTAAAACTAAGTCAGAATTTCATGTCATCTTAGCTAACTTTATGAAATTCGCCCAGAATCAATTTTCCTGTTCCATCAAAGTATTTCAGAGTGATGGCGGAACTGAATTTTTGAATAGAAATGTCAAACAATTACTTGACAACAATGGCACCTTTCATAGAATTTCGTGCTCTTATACGCCACAGCAAAACGATCGAGCGGAACGTAAAAATCGACATGCAGTTGAAACTGGCTTAGCATTGCTCTTTAATAGTCATGTACCAACCAATTATTGGGTTGAAGCATTTACCACGGCTGTATATATTATCAATCGGATTCCCACAAAGTTATTGGATGGAAAATCTCCGTTCGAGGTTTTATTTTTATCAACACCATCTTATAATAATTTTCGGGTATTTGGATGTCGGGTGTTCCCGTATCTTCGTGATTATTCGCCACATAAGCTGGCTCCACGGAGCCTACCATGTATTTTCATGGGCTATTGCTCACAATACAAAGGATACAAGTGTCTTGAACCTAGTACTGGACGTATCTACATCACGCGCCATGCTCGTTTTGATGAAAATTCACTCCCATTTAAAGATAACAATGTCTCATGTGACATATCCTCACTTCAATGGCATACTTATACCGACAATATTCCGTCACCACCCTTACCTAAACAAAATTCTCCACAAACATCAACCTCTTCTCCTACACCACCTACCATCCCAAATGTTGTCTGTTGTGATGATTTTCCCTTTCCCACAACCGCCCCATCAAACCACTCCTCTACCCAACATACTCAACCTCAACCCGACGTCATACCCGACACAGTTGATACTCCTCAATCTCCCCAACAAACCTCTTCGACTCACCATATGACACGGCCCAATCCACCCCACCCACCCCGCCTATACCCACCCCTCAACCAGCCGAGCCTAACCCATTGCCCTCAGATTCATCCACTATTCCAGCCCAGAACATCCCGATTATACCTCCATCCTCTACAGCTCAGGCCCAAGCTCAACCTGATCCAGTTCCACATGGCTCTGTTTCGTCCACACATCCCATGATAACTAGGGCGAAAGCAGGAATTTTTAAACCAAAACACCAGGCTAACCTTGCATCTCTAAATCCCAATGACCTACACCTTGCTTTATTTGCGTCTACTGAGCCGCGTGGCATTAAATCTGCTGCCAAACATGTACATTGGGTTGAAGCTATGAATCAAGAACTTCAGGCTCTTCGTAACAATAAAACATGGGTGCTTGTTCCAAGACCCCAGAATGTCAATGTAGTTGGGTCTAAATGGTTGTTTCGAACCAAGTACAGGTCTGATGGCACTATTGAGCGATATAAAGCCCGTCTCGTAGCACAAGAATTTAGTCAATTGCCTGGTTTGGACTACTCCCACACCTTCAGACCTGTTGTCAAAGCATCCACTATCCACATTGTACTCTCTCTTGCAGTAATAAACAATTGGAAATTACATCAACTCGATGTCAACAATGCGTTTCTTCACGGTCATCTCACTGAAAAGGTTTACATGGAACAACCTCCAGGATTTGTTAATCCTCACTTCCCTGGTCATGTTTGCCTACCTAAAAAGGCCCTTTATGGTCTCAAACAGGCTCCCCGTGCCTGGTTTCATCGCCTCAGCTCCTTTTTGCTTCAAACTGGTTTTAGATGCAGTCAGGCCGATACCTCCTTGTTTGTCTTTAAACAAGATGACTGTCTCATGTACCTGCTGGTTTATGTTGATGATCTAATCTTGACAGGTAACCAGGCTCATGTTATGGAACACTTCATCCGCAAAATGAACTCTGAATTTGCTATCAAAGACCTGGGTGCTCTTAATTATTTTCTTGGTTTAGAGGTTGTTCCTGCCTCTAATGGATTGTTCCTAAGCCAAACTAAATATGCTTATGATATCCTTGATCGGGCTAATCTACTTGATTGCAAACCAGTTAACACTCCTTTAGCTGCAAACGAATCCTTTATTGCTGACGGAACACCCTTTTCAGATCCCACTATGTACAGGTCTCTTGTTGGCTCCCTCCAGTATCTGACCATCACTCGTCCTGACATTTCTTATGCAGTTAACCAGGTGAGTCAATTTCTTCAAGCTCCAACAACTATTCACTTTCAGAATGTCAAACGTATCCTTCGATATGTTAAGGGTACTCTATCGTATGGGCTCTCGTTTTCCAGACCGCCCAATATCTCCATTATTGGTTACTCTGATGCGGACTGGGCTCGATGTCTTGACACTGGTCGATCCACTTATGGCTATTCCATATTTCTTGGTGGTAATCTTATCTCCTGGAGTGCAAAGAAGCAACCAACCGTGGCTCGTTCAAGTTGTGAATCTGAATACCGTGCTCTTGCCAACACTGCTGCTGAGATTATTTGGGTCATGAATGTTCTTCGTGAACTCCATGCCTTACCTCCACATCGACCTACCCTTTTATGTGATAATAAAAGTGCTCTGTTTCTTTCACAAAATCTGGTTTCTCACAAACGTGCGAAACACATTGACTTGGATTACCACTTTGTTCGTGAGCTGGTTACTGCCGGTAAACTTCACACTCACTTTATTCCAACCAAGCTTCAGGTGGCTGATATCTTCACCAAGAGTCTTCCACGACCACAATTTGAATTTTTCCGTGACAAGCTTGGAGTTCGTCCGCCACCGTTCACCTTGAGGGGGGATGATAGACATAAATAGGGTCCTTTATGTATTCTTTATTATATTTATTTTGTGTCTGTTGATGTACCCATTGTTTTATGTATATATTCATGCTTCCTCTGTATTTGAGGTAAGCCATTTCAATTATAATCATACATAAACCCTTAAAAGGGTATTCTCTGATTCCCACTCTGGGTAGGTCAATTGTCGGGTCAAACTTGATCTTAAAAAGTCAACAGAAAGCAATTTTACAAATAAACACATAATTAGCAATTTAGAAGTTATGCAACCTATTTTATCATTCTTATAACTTGATAATTAATGTAAGAACATGTCTAAACAAGTTCAACCCGACAATTTTCAGTTTAAGCTCGGTTCGGAATCGAAAGTCGTATAAGTGGACTTCTACTTTGACTTTCAGTTCTGACCCATTAGAGCATAGTTTAGAAATGTCTTAGAGCTTTATTAGGACCAGGTTACATGTTAGTATAACCCTCTGTGATTATACAACTTGGTCCATTAGTTATCCGATTCATATACATGTTTCCGTTATATGCTTAAATGTTGACCGTTATGCCCTTTTTACCCTAAAAAGATATTTTTGAAAATGTGAAAAGATAGAGACCTTTATTACTGAAATATAAACATGTTCCTAAATTTTCACATCAGTTTGAGGTCTAGATTAGGAGTTATGCTCAATAACGTAATTAGAAAGCTTTTTATTAATTAAACGGCGTAATTAGCATATAGCCTAGTTAAACCCAAATTTTTATATCAAATTTTTACCTACTGAGATAAAGTAATATTTTGGGATTTTTGAAGATTTTTATTTATTTTTAGGCTGAGCATAACATAGAGTTCTAAGCTTTATTCGGTAATTGTCACTTTTGCCCTTTTGGCCTATAAAATGAGTTTTACAAAACATTTTGACACCAAACCTTTTGCTACTGATTTTATATGATAAGTAAAATATTTTGAATGTTATAAGCTGACCAAAAACTCAGATTTCCTGTTTTAACCCGAAAATCGCTTAAATCGCCTTTACGCGTTTTAAACGCATAGTATAAGTTAAAACTATTTTTAACATATAGGGTTTGATCCCTACTAATGTTTTAAGTAAATTTTCATAATTAAACATTAGGCAAAAGTTTTAAACTCAGATTTCTAAATTTGACCTTTAAACCTTATGTGAAATTACCAAAATGCCCCTTCGGTGCATAGTTTGGTTATAAATGATAAATTTCACATATATGTAATACCTTATTGATATAACTTATTAAATTAAGTATTTTTACTGATTATATCAGATCTGGAACTTAGATTTATATTTAAACTCTTTTATAAGCTTAAAATGACCAAAATACCCCTACGGGGCATAATTTGAGTTTAAATTCATTTTGGGCATAATGGAAGGTATCCTACTGATATCACAATATATTTAAGGCATATTAACTTAGGAAACCTGTTCATGACTCATTTGGTTACCCGTTACGCACTTTTCGCGCTCGGATCAGTCTATGTAACTAGTTTGCATAAATTAGCCGAAACAGGTCAAACCTTATCATTTTTATCTCAAAATCCAGAATGTGTTTAGTTTACCCATATTAAACGAGTATTCAAGCTTGTAGGGTCTAAACCACCTTCTAATCCGGTCTTCGCATAATCATGCGTTTTGAACTATATCCTTTTTTTTAAACTAACCGGTCTAAGTTTAGGCTTACTTAAAGACCCGTTAGAAATCTAATAGGTTATTAAAAACCTTCATTCCAGATTGGGAGCCCAGTAAAAGCTACGTGCACTTGCTGTTTGTGATTTATACTTGCTCAGGTAAATACTTTTAACTTATTTTCCCTTATACGGGCTTGGGGTACGGTATATAAAATACCGCTTGGTCGGGCATTGAATCTTTAATCGTATGATGGTTAATTTATTGAAATGACCCGTTTAAATTGTTTTATTTTCTTAAAGCCTTTGGGGGGTTAATGACCATGTCCCGGATATCCTTGGCATCATTTATTGAAATGGCCACAACCTAAGCGTGGGGTGTAGACATACACCCGCCAGCGCATATATAAATAATAAGGTATAACCGACGGTTTGAGAATAACTCGCCGCGGGACTATATCATGTGGTGTGTCTATTAATCTTTAACCCGGTATTCAGCCCGGGCTACTGAACGTATAAGAAACATGTAATTCTTTTACAAGTTTATATATAAATAATTATCCCAAGTTATAAGAGAACTTTTGTGCCATGGGCATTCAAATCCATTTTCATAAACTCTTTTCAAAATGAGTCGGTTAATTGTATTTACCAGTGCAAACTGACGTATTTTCCCAAAAAGACTAAGTGCAGGTACTACTCGTAATAGGGTAACTACTCCTGGCATTATTAATCAAGTCTTGCAAGACTTAGATGTTAAAGTCTGTTGAACAATTTTCCTTTTTATTTTGATCCGCCTGTGGATCCATTACAGTCCGTTGTGATACTTTGATATTACTATTATTCGGTTTGTAATGTGATTCATATCTTTTGCTTCCGCTGTGCATTTAAATTGTGTTGTTTGACTATGATGATATCAACTACGTCACGATACTCCCCACCGGGCCCACCGGTAATACGTGGAAATATCGGGGTGTGACAATAACCGATCAGTTATGGTGGTTATGGTTATTCGGTTTTGATGGTTATAGTGGGTCGGTTATGGGTGGTTAACCGTGTATTTAGCTTAGCTAAAAATAGCTTAATTTTTCTAACATGGAATAAATTGTTATTGCATATTTGTATATATTAGTATATTACATAGTATTAAAAATACATATAATCTATAATATTAATACCAGTTATTATCGAATATTCAAATAAAGTGATATGATACATTCCATAAATTCAAATAAACATTTAAACAAAACCACAAAATGATATGAAAAACCAATAAGTACTAAAAATTTTCGGTAAAAAACTTCAAATATTAAAAATATGGTGAAAAGTCCTAAATCCTACAAAGATTTATTACATGTCGGTTCGGTTCGGTTATGGTGGGTATGGAAAAAATGATAACCATAACCGACCCGCTACATTCGGTTTTCAAAAAAAACATTATTTGGTTCGGGTTTTTCGGTTCGGTTTTGTCGGTTAATTCGGTTTTTTTGCACACCCCTAGCTTCACCTTTGGATTATACATTAGGCCTATGCCCACCCTCAATCCAAGACACTCGTCACTAAGCATTATGTCACCCCACTTTCATTTATCACTCTGTATGATGTGGTCATGATCTAAACCACCATCCACTTTTTATCATATTCATCAAATGGAGGGTCGTGGATGGAGGGTCGTGGTAGCTGTGGAAAACCCCATGCGAGCCATCGTGGTTTGGGAAGGGGGCGGTGTATCACGTTGGCCACATCCCACATGGCAATCCATACCCCAACTCACGAGCTCCACACCTAACAACCTAATTAAAAGAATGCCAATAGTGATTTATGAATGTATATTAAAAATAGTAGTAGTAATAATAAGAATAATAAATCCAAACTCATATCATGTCTATTTGTGTTAGGGCTTCCCGAAGATCAAGTAAGAAATCATCAAAGTAACAATATTTCTAGTTAAATAAACAACACAACTAAAATAAAAATAGAAAAAAAACATAGATATAAAATGAAGCTATTCCTCGTCTTCCTTCTCGAGTTACTTTAGATCTTGAGCTGAAAGATGGACTACAAAATCATTTCTAAGTCGAAAATGTGTATCTCCGTCCATCAACTCGCGAAGAGCATCATCGTAAAAAACGGGTTTCACAACAAGATCCGGGATGTGGACCGGTGAGAACGTATTTTCGTCGCCCTTTAAGATCATGTTGTGCAATATCATGCGCGCATACGTCACGCTTATAATCTTTACTATAGTCATAGCACGCTTAAGTCTCCAAGTATGCCTCATTTTCCCTTTAGCACAACAAAAGCACGCTCCACATCTTTTCTTGCCCTTTCTTGCAATTTCTTGAACTTCTTTTCATTCTGATCGACCAGATATGGAAATGTTTTCACAAACATTGACCAAGTAGGGTAGATCATGTCAGTTAGATAGTATCCACGTTTGTATATATGTCCATTCACTTGAAATGGAATTAGGTGCAGTTCCATTCCGTTCAACGAGAAAAATTGGAGATGTTTGGAGAACATTGATGTCGTTGAGTGAACCGGGAGGATCACAATACCATGCCAAAACTATAAATCTTGCAACGCAACCGATTCGACCATGTTGGGTATTCGTGATCACCTCCCATGTCACACCCCTATTTTCCACGTGTCACCGGTGGGCCCGGTGGGGGATTCCATGACGTAGTTGATATCGTTATAGTCAAACATACAAAATTATAAATGCACAGCGGAAGCAAAGAAAGATTTATTTCAACTTAAAAATATTGTAATATTCAAGTATCACAAAATAGTCAAAATAGATCCACAGGCAGATCCAAACAAAAGGAAACTTCATTTCAACAGACTTTATGCATCCTAAGCTTGCGAGACTTCTATGGATGCTAAGGAGTGACCAGCCTATTACGCGTAGTACCTGCACTTAGCCTTTTTGGAAAATACGTCAGTTTACACTGGTAAATACAATTTAACTGACTCATTTTGAAAATGTTTAAAATTGATTTAAATTCCCGTGGCATAAAACTTTTTATAACTTGGGATAATTATTTGCTTAATAATCTTGTAAAAGAATTACATGTTCGTTATGCGTTCAGTTGCCCGGGTCGTGCCGGGTTAAAGATTAATAGACACACCACTTAATATAATTCCGCCGCGAGACTTCTCTCGACCGACGATTATACTTTAATTAATTGCACTACGGGTGTACGCCTACACCCGTGTGCTAGGGTCGTGGCCATTCTTTGAATGATGCCAAGGATATTCGGGACATGGTCATTAAACCCCCAAAGGCGTTAAACAAACAAAACAGCATTTTTAAACGGGTTAATTTGACAACCCTTAGCCATCAACTGGTTAAGGTCAATTCCCCGACCAAGCGGTATTTTATATACCGTACCCCAAGCCCGTATAGGGAAAATAAGTTAAACGTATTTACCTGAGCAAAGTATAAACCAAATATAGCGAGTGCACGTAGCTTTTACTGGGCTCCTAGATCTGGAAATTAAGGTTTTAATAACCTATTAGAATTCTAACGGGTCTTAAGCTTAGACCGGTTAGTTATAAAGGAAGATTACGGTTTTAAACGCACAATAAGGCGAAGACCGTTTTAGAATGTGGTTTTGAACCAACAAGCTTGCATGCTTGTTTAATATGGGTAACACAATCACATTCTGGATTTTGAGACCAAAAATATATGGTTTGACCCGTTTCGGCTAAAATGGCCAAACTAGTCACATAAGCCGATCCGAACGTGTATAGTGCGTAACGAGTAACCATAAGAGTTAAATACAAGTTTCTGAAGTTAATATGCCTAAAATATGTTGTGATATCAGAATGATACCTTCCATTATGCCCCAAATGATTTTAAACCAAAACTATGCCTCATAAGGGCGTTTTGGTCATTTTATAAGGTGTAAAAGGGTTAAAATAATAACCTGAGTTACAGGTCTGATTAAATTAGTAAATATACTTAATTTACTAAGTTATAACAGTAGGGTAGCAAATCTATGTGAACTTTATTACCTTTAACCTTACTATGCACCGTAGGGGCATTTTGGTAATTTCACATGTGCCTAAAAGGTCAATTCTGGAATTCTGAGTTCAAAACATTTGCCTACTGTTTAAAATATAAAATTCACTGATTACATCAGTAGGTTCAATCCCTTAAGCTTAATAAGGTTCTAGTGCACACTTATGCGTTAAAAATGCTTAAAAAGGCGATTTGGAGCCATTTCCGGGTTTTCTGTAAAAAGCTGATATTTTTAATATTCCAGAAGACTCAAAATAATTTATTTATCATAAAAAATTCAGTAGAAATTGGTTTGAGGTCAAAAGGATTTGTAAAACTCATTTTATGGCTTAAAAGGGCAAAACCGGCATAAACCGAATTAATCTTAGAACACTAAGTTATGCTCAGCCTAAAAATAAATAAAAATCTCCAATAATCCCAAAATATTATTTTATAACAGTGGGTAAAAATTTTGGTATAAAAATTTGGGTTTTGATAGGCTATATGTAATTTACGCCATTTAATTAGTAAAGAAGCTCTTAATTACGCTATTGAGCATAACTCTTAATCTAGACCTCAAACTGACCTCAAATTTTGGGTGCAAGTTTATAAATCAGTAGCTAAGGTGTCTACCCTTTCACATTTTCAAAAATCACATTTTAAGGTCAAATGGGCATAATGGTCAACATATAAGCGATTAACGGAAACATGCATGTGAATAGGATATCTAATGAACCAAGTTGTATAATCTCAGAGAGTTATATTAACATGCAAATAGGTTCAAAAGAAGCTCTAAGGGAGTCCTAATCTTGGCTTAAACGGGTCAGAACTGAAAGTCAAGGCAGAAGTCAAACTTTGCGACTTCGGTTCCAAACCGAGCCTATACTGAAAATTGTCGAGTTGAACATGTTGAGATATGTTCTTACATCAATTACCAAGTTATTTTAATGATCAAACAGGTTGCATGTATCCTACATTGCTAATTATGCATTAATTTGCAAATAGCCTTTCTGTTGACTTTTTATAATAAGCTTTGACTCGACAATTAGCATAGTTAAAGTGGGAATCTGGAAATACCCTTTTAAGGGTTTGTTCCCCACATAATTACCTACTTATAGGTATTTTTAATTCGTGATTTGACAGAGCACATTTTAATTAATCACGAAGTCAAACCTTAATTACGACGGTTTGACTTTTAGCTAATTAACTAAGCTAAAACGAATTAGGAAGGGTTAAGGACACTTACAAGAGTCCTAATTATGCTTAGGGACCACTAAGAAGCTTGCTTGCTGTCCAGAGAGCTCCAGAAGTGAACTTGTGAACTCTTTGCAAATGAGTGTTCAAATGGTTACAACCTCAAGTCCCTTATATAGTGAAATTGATCTCATAAGATGATGCCAAACAAGTCTACACTTGTTGTAAGATCATCCCACATGTCCCTAATGCATGAAAACTGGTTGGGGCAGCCCATGGTATGCAAAACAAGCCTTTTAAGTCGGTTACACAGCTTTTACCGGCATCTGTCCAAGAATTCTGATACTGGCACCCTGATGCGGCCCGCGTGAGCCTGTAAGGGGAGCTTACGCGGGTCGCCTGACCTGCATAACCTGCCAAACATGTTTTAAACTTTGCATTTTCAGTCCCTGGTCCTTTGTAACGTGGTTTTAAGCTTCTAAATTGCTATTTCAGCCCTCTAACTTGATTTTTAAGGGCCTTGGGACTTTTACTAACTTGGTTAAGTCCTTGACTAACCTTGTAACCACTCATAAGTCCTTAGAATTCAATGTTGACGCTTTTAACCCCTCGTACACGAATTTGATCATAACTTTCTCATACGATAACGAAACTTTATGAAATTTTAACCACATATTCTAGTGAGTATATTTTATCGTTACAAAGCTTCGGGTCTGCCAAAAGGTCACTCAGAGGTATACTTTGCACATGTTGACACTTTTAGCCCCTGTAGTTTGTAATTCCTCACTTTCTTTCATATTTAGCTTCGTATGATCCATGATTTATTCGTTGGAAGGTATAAACATTATGTAGGGCTATTTTAGAATATATTTATCCATTGTTGACACTTTGGACCCTTATATTCACATAGTTTTCCCCGTTTGTCAACTTTAGTCCCTCCAAAGTATTCTTTCTCACGTTCAGAGCTTGTGACACGTGTTTATACATTATTGGGCATAAATTTTCAAGGTGTTACATCCCATATATTAGCCTCGTAACGATTTGGGACACATCCTCCAAACAAGATGCGTACAATCGATGCTACCTAACATCCCAGGAATGCGGTGTTTTTCTTCGTGATTCTGGTATAAAATCACCACATCATTGCTTGTCGGCCTACGCAAGAACTCATTGTCGTACAATTGATACACGACGTTACATAAAAATTGTAGGCATTCCCGCGAAGTCATTTTGGACATTTGTAAATACTCGTCACCTTCATCGGGAATATTACCGCCCGCGAGTTGTTTCACAACGGATGTAATTTTTTGTATTGTCGTAAAACTCTTTTTCAACCTACCATCCCATCCCTCTTGAAACCAAAGATATTATGCTTCCACATCACCAAAATTTTTTAAGAACAACCGTTTCGACATACGAAACCGGTAGCAGAATGTACCGTGATCTTACTTTGGTTCATTAACAAAATAATCATTCATAGGATTTTGTTATCTTGTACATGGTCACATTTGACGATTTTTTAGAAATGTTTGACGACGTTTCATGTCTTCCGCTTTGGCTTGCTCAATGATATCTTTGAAAAAATTTAAGCTACTATCATTTGACGAAAAATCATCTTCAAAATCATCGGACGGTATAAAATATACCAAGGTTATCTTTTGAGAAATTGGTCATTGAGAAGTGAGCTTGAAAAGGTGAATGTTTTAATGATAATGTTGAAGATTTGAGTGAAAATGGTAGAAGGTTTGTATAAAATGATGAATGGGGACGGTTATTTATAATGTTTAAATTAATAATTAATTTAATTTTTTTAAAAGCATTTAACGGTCAAGAATATGATTGTTCAAAGTCCAACGGTCTCTTTTTTCTTCTTGTTCAAGGCGGCAAAAAATACCCGAGCACGGAACCAAAGCAACACCTTCCGTGATGGTGATGGTAGTGGCGGTGTTACCGTGCGGGTTGGAACCCTAGCCCGTGTGGCCTTATTTGACCAACTCGGTGTCAAGAGTTATGAGGAGAATATGTACTAAAAGTCTAAGCTTTAACATATGGACTAATGTCTAGAGTAACGTGTTTATACATAGAGTTCAAAACAGCTAATGGGGTTAGTGGTCTATTGGCAAAGACAATGTCTTTAAACACTTTGGGGGAGAGATTTTGGGTTCAAGTCCTACAGACGAATGGATTAAAGAAATTTGTTGTTCAAAAAAAAAGAAATTCAAAACATAATTAAGAAAGATATTAAATGCAATAACATAACGTTAAATAAAGGATAGCGCATTTGTACGTAGAGAAAATGTCTGCATATCGTATTGTCTAAAGGACCATGGTACTAACCAACACAAACACCCATGGACAGGGTCGTCACAATGAAGGCATTAGGGTGAAGGGAGTGGTTAGACATTTGGAATAGCTAAACTCCCAAACCACCCAATCACATAGCGTCATGTCAATTGTTTACCTAATACTCAAAAACATTGGCAGTGGCTTACCTAATGGGGTTTAGGTAAACTATTAAAAAAAAAAGGAAAAATGTGTGATTGGTTGAGAAGGAATGGACCCCATCACACACCTTTCTGTCTCCCCCTTCCGTCCCTCTCCCCGACTCGGTGAACCTTCACCGATTTTGGCCACCAATTCAGTAAACACTTGAGCGGTAAAGGGTTGGCTGTAGTCACCGATTCGGTAAACATACCGCAACCACTCGTATACGCTTAACTAGTGAATAGTTTCAATACTCTATGCTACTTCAAAGAAAATCTGTGCATTTAGCCATTCAGGTGACTTTAAATATCTCGGCTCTCGCTCTTTATGTATGAGGTGTGTGTAGAGAAAGTTCTAGACATTATACATTATTTTTGTGCGAACACAAAATAAACAAAACAACTCATTATGATCTAAATTAATTTGAAATACAAGAAGATGATTGAAATGCCATGTTTATTCATTTTTTAATTAAAAAAATGAACAAATTTCGTTTATATATCATGTGTTGGTTAGTTGGTTATATTACCTACACATAACCTATAAAACATATATATATATATATATATATATATATATATATATATATATAGGGTTAGGATCATATGAGAAGCACTAGGCTAATTGAGAAACTTGAAAAGCACATATGTATAGTTTAAAATTGACTATATACATATATGTATATTGTCAAATCTTGAATTATACACATATGTATATACTCAATTTTAAACTATACATATGTGTATATTAAGAAAAGCTTAGAAAAATGTGTGGTCCAGAATACTTCTCATGTTTCTCAAATAGGGTGGATTTCTCTTAGGATCCTTACCCTATATATATATATATATATATATATATATATATATATATATATATATATATATATATAGAGGCCGGTTATCATACAAATAACCTAATCGTACATTATGTACGCTTCATCCACAACCGTCGGATCATCTTTCTTAAACAGCGCGTTTTTCTATTAAATTTATCAACATAGGATTAATAAAAAAGAAACCGCCAAGGTTAAAATCGTCAAATTAAAGATCAAAACACCTGATAAACGACAAACAAAACCTCAAAAATCATAACGTAAGATCTAAACCAAAAACGAAATTATAACAATTAATCAAAAAACGATCGATTCCTATTCACCAAATCGATCGATTCCTATTCACCAAATTCTTCTGAGAAAATGAACTTCTGATGAATTTAGAAATTCTGGATAGACCGACTATCGAAGAAGATGATGCAGAATGTCAAATCATGTGCGAAAACGTCGACAATGCAAAATGCGAATTCAGTAAAAAAAGAATTCTTTGAAATTTCATATAGTTTGCGAATTCATGACATGCATATGCGATTTCAGTAAAAAGTTAAGTATTCTATGAGATTTCATATAGTTTGCGAATTCATGATAATACACATGCGATTTCAAAAACTTTTCAAAAAACTTTTCATACAGTGTGCGATTTCAGATATTTTACACATGCGATATCAGAAAACAAGATATTTATATTTTGGTTTCTTACAGTTTGCGAATTTCTTTCGAATCAAAGTGCGATTTTGAAAGAGAACACTGCAAAAAAAACTTTAAAAAAATACTTTGTAATAAAAAAGGAAAAAAAACAAACTACCAATCTTAAAAACTATAAATAGTATTATTTTATATAAAAAAACTTAATTTATTAACGATGTGACTATAATTTGACATGTAATGATGAATTTTACAATAAATACTACTGAACTTTACCACCCTACCTATATAATAAACTTACTATATTAATATAAAAAACCTAGATATAACTACTTTCATATTAAGACAAATAATACGAAATAAAGACACACAACAAACAGACCAACAAAAAATGGCAACTGAAGAATCAGAAAAAATCAAAAACATTGCTATCAAAGTGCTATTGTCAACAAGAACGTTGACAGAAATAAGCACTGATGTCAGCTCTTCTCATCTGGTTCTTGATGTGCAAGGAAAAATTCTTGAACAAATCAAGAAAAATCAAGATGTATGGGAGCAACTACTTCAAGAACCACAATCAAGCTTCAAAGACAAAGCTTTGGATCACATAAAGGGGCAATCTCAAGCTGATGACTTAGCCTTCTCTTTCCTGACAGATGCTCTAAACACTGTGAAGGAGAAGATGGAGTTCAGCTCTTATGAACGAGACAAAATATTTGCTCCAAGTAACTAAAATCTTTTATTTCATCGTTTTGTGGTTTGGGCTCTGTTAGACAATAACTAATATTATATTTTGGGTACATGTTTTGAACACATATTATGTTTGCTCTTAATATTAAATCGCATGAATGATATAGCCATCATTGTCACATAACAAAAACAAGATAACTCACAAATCGCACGTAATAAAAATGAAATCGCATGTACAAATGATTATACACTGTATCTTATTGAAATCGCATGCTTTAAACTAGAAAATCGCATGATAAAATGATATAAAAAGATGAATATAAAATCGCATGTGTTTAGTATAATTCGCATGTGCATTTATAAAACCTACTCATCCTCGTCATCTTCAGACACCTCTTCCCACTGATCTTCTTCTTCAGATACATCATCACTACTGTAATCTTCAAAGTTATCTTCCTCTTCGTCGTCTTCAACCTCGTTGTCTTTGTCTCTCCCACCATTTTCAATCTGGACACCCTTCAACTTCTTTTTCCCTATTTACCTTGTTGTTTGGCTTTAAGCTCGCCGCAAGTCCGAATGTCATGACCTTTTTCATTGCATACGCTACATGTCCTTGACCTTTTCCCTTTGCGGCTTATCATTTGTTCCTTCTTAGATTTAATCCTTCTATGCGAGCTGCGGCCTTTGTTTCTTATACCAGCCGGCACACGAACAGTAGGGGGAGCATTAGTTACTGGTTGTTGATAACCAATCAACTTTGAAAATCGGTCAAATTTTGGATCAAGTTGCTTGGTTATGTGACTCTGATCAACTCTCTCTTTAAGCTGCATCATTTGATCCCTCACTAAGACAAGTTGATCAAGGTCGGAAATCAAATTACTAACCAAATACTCCCCTGTGTGAATGATTTCACGAGCAATCCGTTTAGCCTTGTTTTGCACATCCTTACCACCGATATTTAGATTGTACTTCACATTTAACTCATTGGGCACCACATCCTTCGTCCATCTCTTCATAACATATTTGTTTGGAATTTCTTTAACACCAAACATCTTGAAAAGAAAATATATGTGTTTGCATAGCAGCCCATACTGCTCAAAACGCAAACAGCTACACTCTGCAGTTACATCATTTTCAAGATTCTTGAACCACACCTAGAAATAACCAAAAAAAAAGTTAATAAAATTTAAAATCGCATATATAAAAATAAAAATTTCGCATGTCTAAACCATCATGTAAGTGAATAAAATTAAAATCGCGGGTGAATCATAACAATTTCGCATGTGTAAAAAATTATGTAAATAAATAAACTAAAATCGCATGTGTGATGAAACAAATTCGCATGTCTAAAAAACATGTAAAATACCTCCAATAAACCATCGCCATGTGCTTTAAAGTCCTTCAACAATATTCTGATACGTGGACCTTCAACTTTGGTGTCCATCGGCAAACATTCGGAAAATTGTTCCATGTATCTCTAATTGCTGATCAAAAAATATAGACCTGGTGTAGATCTTAGCAGCATCTTTTTCCAAGGTAGTTTGACTCCAATCAGCTGGCTCAGTATATCTTGAAATATGATCATTTTTTCTATGATTGAACCTTTGTACATCCATTGCACCATCAAAATGATTCATAAACTCTACGAGTGTGAGTTGTGAATTAGCAACCTGGCAAAAAAAAATGGTTCTCACTCTCTGATCTTGAAGTTGTTCTCATAAGACCCGACATTAGCTCATGCCGGTAAAAAGCCGGAATCCACATGGATCTCATTCCAAACATATCATCAATCCATTTGTTTTCAGTGAGACCGAACTCAATTATCACCAATTTCCACTGTCTCTCAAATTCTTCGGGCTCAATCGAATCAGTCCAAACAATGTCGCACATCCTCCTTTTAAACTTATCATTATTACACAACTCGTGTCCAACCTATAACAATAAATGCTTTTTATATCAGCCTATAACAAAAAAAATTAAAATAAAAATAACCCTAGCAAAAGACAAAAATATTGCATGAAATACCTTATCTGCCACTTTTTTCATTATGTGCCACATGCACAATCTGTGTCTGCTAATAGGGAAAACCTCCTCAATAGCCTGTTTCATAGCAGGGTCTTGATCCGTCACTACAACATTTGGTTGCCGACCAAATGACTTTGAAAATTAATTCAGAAGCCATTTATATGATTCAATACTCTCCGATGCCAGCAACCCAGCTGAAACTGTTACATTTCGACAGTGGTTGTCAATGCCAGTCAACGGAACAAACACCATCTTGTACCTAAACAACACATGCGAAACAACATTTAGTATGTGCGAATTATTAAAAATCACATGCGAAACCAGAAGTATGGCATGCGATATATTCATCACATTCTGTTTGTTTACACATGCGATATAAAAATTGCATTAACAAACAAACATGCGAAAATAAGTAACAAACATGTTTGTCTTGAAACACTTACCTGTTTGTCTTGAAAGTTGCATCGAACGATATCACATCCCCAAATTCAATATAGTTAAGCTTGCATAAACCATCAGCCCAGAACAAACCAGTTAACCGTTTGCCATCATCAACAGAGTATTCAAACGAATAATCAGCTAAATAGTTTTTTTTGTCAGTCATCCTATTTATTACCATGTCAGCGTCATATTCTCCTATATAGCTATTTATTCGCTTCCTAAAATTTTTGCAATCATCAACCGTGGCACCAACGTTCTCAAAACCACCATAACGTTTCCTCATTATATGGAAAGCTTTGACAGGACCAAGGTTTAAAGTGCCAAGTTCCCATACCATCTCCTCCTGGACATCTGACAATTGTCTGTAAGCTAGGAGCATGTGAATGTCATTTTGACATACAAACTTATGATTATGACCATCAACAAATCTCTTTACTGTATATAATCTACCATCCACAGTGCAAATCATAAGTTGAGCTTTGCATCCGGTCCTAATAGTCCCCCTGTTCCTTGTTTTGAATTGCTTTTTTGACTTCGAATGATCATCAATACACAGAGGCTTATGTCCCACTTTAGAACAAACAAAATACTTAGTTTTGATTATACCACCACTGTATACTTCACCACCTTTCCGAATAGAAAAACCAGCTAACTTAGCATATGATTGATAAAACGCATATGCTTGTTCAATAGAGATAAATTGCATTCCAACAACAGGTGTAGCTGATGCCTGAACCTCCGGAGTGTAAACCCTTTCATCTACATGAATCAAAATAAGAAACATAAAACGTCATATAAAACACATGCGAATTGTCTGATCAAAGCATGCGAAATGATGATATTGATTAATGTGAATTACATATGCGATTTATTACACAATAACATGCGAAATTGCAAAAAAAAAAAAAAAAATCAAATGCAAATTGTAAGAGTAATAACATGCGAATTTATACATGTTGCTTTTCAAAATACAAAAGTGTAATCAAAACATTCAAACTACAAAAACAGCTACAACAATGCTACGATTAAACAAAAAACAATTATACGAACAATTTAGATATCCGAATTAACATAATTACCAATAGAAAACTCGTTTGCAGCACTTGTACTTGAAATTGGAATTGGAATTGGATTTGCAGGTCGCGGATTTATAACATCCTCAATCGAAACTCTCTGATAAGCAAATAATTGAGCATGATCACCGATCGGTCGATTTTCTTCAAAATCAACTTCTGTTCGTCCAGTGCTACTCTGTGGATCCATCGAAATAAACAAATTGAATGAAACCCTAACACAGAAGAACGAAAACTGCAAATTGTGAATTATGGAAAATTTGAAACTGATTTGAATAATAATTACCGGGATATCAGTGTAACGAACTTCTCGCTGAATGAATGAAGAGACGAATTTGCCCTCTGATGATTAGGTTAATTGTCTGATTTAACCTTATTAAACCGAAATGAATCAGGACACGTGTATGGCTCAAAGTATAGCGTATATAATGTACGATAACCATATTTGTACCATACTCTTTACCTATATATATATGATAGGATCATTACAAGATACTAAATTCTTATGAGAACTGAAATAAGAATCTAAATTGTTAATTTTTCGATCAATGTTTCAATTTTTTTATATTAATGATTAAATTATGTGTTTAAATTTTGTACCATTTGCCTACACATACATGGTCAACATAACCAACACATCTATAGGTTATATACCAATAAATCTAATTTGTTCATATATTTTGAATTTCATAATAGATTGCGTGAAACAATAAACATCACATAAATGTAGTTCTTTTTATATTTTTAGTTTTTTAAATACTGACTGATTTTCCTGTTCTCGCTATATATATAGTACTAGGTTATAACCCCGTGTATTACACGTGTTGGATAAATGTAACTTTATATACTAAATTAAAAAAATATTTTTTAAAAATCTCGTTTATTACACGGGTTGAACAAATGTAATTTTATATATTAAAATTATGTCTCTAAGAATCCCATGTATTGTACTGAATAAATGTAATTTTATATACCAAATAATAAAAACTCGTGATTTGTACGGGTTGAATAAATCTAATTATATATACTAAATAATAAAAAAAAGTTATATCTTTAAAAACACTGTGTATTACACAGGTTAAATAAATGTAATTTTATAACCTTGTATATTACTCGGGTTGGATAAATGTAATTTTATAAACTAAATAATAAAAAAGTTATATCCTTATAAACCTCGTGTATTATACGGGTTGAATAAATCTAATTATATGTACTAAATCATCATCATCATACTCAGTAAATCCCACCAATAGCAAAGCTAAGGTAGGGTCTGAGGAGGGTAAGATGTAGAGGCTGCTTTCAGTGAGACCCCCGGCTCGATAGTAGTTTTGCATCAAGCCTTGGACATAAAGCGCATAACACTCAGCAATCAGGACAAAGACCGATTAGTGCATGTTCCCTTTTGTCTTTCTGTTATCAACGCCACCACATGATGATGATGATGATGCATTATTAACCGTCCGCCGCTTTTAACGTTATTTTCACGAACTTAGTAAAATAACGTTAAAATTAGTGCAATTTCACTTTTGCCCTCCGAGCGTCCACACATATATATTATATGCGCATACCGCAAGCGGGGCGAATATATACTAAATAATAATAAAAAGTTATATCTTTAAAAACACCATGTATTACACGGGTTAAATAAATGTAACTTTGTATAGTAAATCATATGCTATTGGATTCGTTTAAAAAATCATAAATTTGGTTCGGTTTAATTCGAATCAAATCACAAACTTGGTTAAGTTTAATTCGAATTGATTAGAACCCGAATTTGAAAAATCAAAAACAGAATTATATTATTAGCTTATCTTCCTAATTAGTGTTTTTTTAAAGTTTGATCTAATGTCTAATAAGTTATTTTGTATATTTTGTTTGTACTTTAAATTTTTTATATGAGCGTATTATTGTTTTTTTAAGTTTAAGATTATTGTTTTGTGCTATTATTTAAAAAATATCTTTAATTTATAACTTAAATTTGAAGATAATATATTATTAGAAAAAATAGAATATTTATAACTTAAATTTGAAGCAAATATATTATTAGAAAAAATAGAATGATTCTATCCGACATTCAAAGTAAGATAAGATTTAATATTAATTAATTATTTATTATTTAATTAATTGATATAAGATAAGTATGAAAAGGCAGAAAATTACAAATGTAGACGCCTTCAATGAATGACACGTGTCATTTATTGGTTTCTTTTATTATATAGTATAGATTCTACATAGATCACTCCTAGATACATAAATCAAACAAGTAAATTACTAGTTTTGTTTTTTATCTATATACCTAATTTCAGGCGGTGTCCTTCGGTGCGAAATTGATGAGCTCTGTACTTAAGGTTTCAAAATCTTGCACGGTATGTCCTTTGAGCCTAACCCAGTTAATTTTGGTTGTTAATTCGGGTCATGTGCCTTGCACATGAGGGTATTCTTATCATTTCACCTCCCAAGAACTATTAAATAAATAATTTATATCAAGGGACTAGTTGGGTAAAGTATAAATAAAAAATTCATGCACTCGCTCTCTCTCATCCTCTCTATATCACATGCTCTCCACTCTCTCTTTCTCTCTAGAAACCCTTTGATCTCTCTCTCTAGAAAACCCTCTGCTCACACCCTCTCTCCCAAACCATGAATCTTATTTTATAAGATTTTAAGATGGTGGGTGGTGGATTGTTGTGGGTGTGATGGTGATGGTGGGTTTAGCAGTGGTGGGAGGTGTACGATGGTGATGGTGGGTTCTAGTGGTGATTTGGGTTGGTGGGGTTGGGGTATGTGGTCGATAGGATGGTGATGGTGTTGTAGTGGTGGGTGGTGTACAATGGTGATGGTGAGTGTGATGATGATGGTGGGTTGTGGTGGTCATTTGGTTGGTGTGGTAGAGGTGGTCGGTCGGATTAGTGGTTGGTAGGATGGTGATGGTGGGTTTAGCGGTGGTGGGAGGCGTATGGTGGTGATGGTGGTAGTCTGGTAAAGAAAGAGTGGTAGAGAGAGACGCGGGGGGGGGGGGGGTAATAATAATAATAATATGTTTTAAAAAATGTTTTAATTTTTAAATAATATTAAATAAATAGGTAAAATGACTAAACTACCCTTGGGTGACTAGATTCAACAAAAAAATCATCTGAGATATGCTCAAAGGACATATCATGCAAGATTTTGTAACATTAACTACATAACTCGTCAATTTTTACGTCAAAAGACAAAAGTTTTTTTACTCAAATCCAACAATTACTTACCCTCATTTTAGATTACGAGGCCCAACTTTCTGAGATAATGATAGTTTGTTTAGTTTCACATATACCCTTTACGTACATAAGACACTAGGTTATAACCCGAAAATTTTCTGGGTAGGAAAATTTAATTTATAACAAATAAAAGTATAAAAATAACATTTTTAACCTCTAAAGTATCCTCTTTCTGTTTTCTCCACCATAAATTTTTAATTCGGTTTCATAGACTTTTTCTTGTTGTAAACTTCACATCACTATTATAATATTTCCAGTACACCAGTACTTGCTACTGAATTCAATGCAGTAAGTAGTTCCAAAACATTCAAAAATCTGTATAAATTCATTTTTAAATGCAGAGTTAAAACTTAAAAGCATATCTTGTATCTAGCTGCATACTTGTTCATCCATCATAGTTTTTTGATCTAACAACATGCAGCATCTCTGTCTCAGAACAGTTTATGACTTAATCCTAAATTTAAGAATGATACATAATTATCACAATCAACATTAAAGAAATTACAACTCTTTTAACAAAGGCTTAAAGTTTTGTGAAATAAGCTTAATTTCAATCTATACACATGCCCATTCTAATTCAAATTATGTATCAAATTAAAAACCTGTTAATAACCATATTAATTAAACAAAATGCACAACACTTACATAGGCCTTATAGGTGGTTGTTGAAGAGTAGTTGCAACATGACCCTGCTGCATCACCATCTATCTGAATAAGAAATATAACTAAAAAGGATTGTAATTGCAAAACCAAGCTATCTCAATAAGAAATGTAATTAGAAAATGATAGTAATAACCAGTAAGTAATCCTAATCATCCTATATCATTTATCTATTTAATTATACCTTCACATTATGTTTTATATCCAAGTCAAAACACAAAATAATACATAGAAAGAAATTATAAAGCAAGAGAATTCTAGTAATAAAAAGATAGAATTTTGATGTTAATTACCTTAGCGTCATCCCTTGTAAGCCGAAGAGAAGAATTAATTAACAAAGAAACCTTCTTATAGCATTACATCAATTCTGTCACATTAATGATGAATTAAGTTAATTAAAAAAAGGAATGGACTAAACGGGTGAAACACATTAATGGTTTACTTCCAAATTTAAATTAAAACAATGATTGACTTCGAAATTTAAAATCAAACACATTAATGACAAACTTTCAAATTTCAATTTAATAATAATTGACTTCGAAATTGAAAATTTAAAATCGAACACAATAATGGTTTACTTCAAAATTTAAATTTAAACTAATGATTGACTTCAAAATTTAAAATTTAAAATCTGAAAATCAAATCCCGTAAATCAAGCAAACTTATTATGAAAGTCTAACCTTGCCAAGCAAAACCAACAAATATGGTACCAATTTCCAGCCACAGCAAGCATATCTCCGTCCAACATAGTTGCAGCCAAAAACTCCGGACCATCCAAAATAAACACCTAACGAATCAAAATAAAAACACATAAACCTTGAATATTACTCACTTTATGACTACTATCCCCCAAAACAAAACTTTGTCAACAAATTATACTAACTTATGCAATGGTAAACCATAAAAATAACAAATTAATTTAGATGATTAGCCTTGCAAAAAAAAACCCAAATCATGAAAGTTTACCTGAATCGTTAACGAAAAAAATCATACTCAGATTGGGTTACTCAAGCGGATATTAATCACTGGAATCAGATCTGGTATCAAACATAAGAGCACACATGAGTTAATTAACGGAACAAAATGGTGAGGAGAAGAATATACATTAGTGAATCGAATAGAGATCAATTTCCCATAGGATGTGGCACCTGAGGAAAACCTACAGCAATCTTGATTTATCATTTCACTCCTCTGTGCTTACTTATCAAATTTCGGGAAGAAATTTCTTTCAAGTTGGGGATGATGTGACAACCCGAGATTCCAAGACCTTTCCTTTACGCGTCATCTGTTTTATGTGCCATATGTTTTACAATCCTGTGTTTACATTTCGTTGTACGTTATGTCTGATTTTTTTAAATACATTGAATTGGTAAATTCTATTCTAATTTATTTAATTGGTAAATTCAAAGATTGTTATACATCAAATTATCCTACATCATACAACAAGCAATATTTATATAATAATATGTTTAAAGATATTGGTGTCCATGTAACTTAAGCTAATGATTGGGCTTCATGTGATGTACTGACACAATCTTTGAATTGATTAGTAACTCATGCAATTTCTTAATTCCAATCCCATTAAGCCGACAATATTAATACATTTCAAATTCAATTGGACCAAAGAAATCACTACTCTAAATTAAATATGAACACTTCATGTGATGTCTTCTGACACAAACCACAACTCGAAACAAAACAATCAGCTTTTGACTAAATTTGATTTTCATTGGACCTCCAATACAATCTCACATGGGCCGATATCAACAAATCGCCTCTTTTAATATTGCGGCGGCCCAATTAGAGGCTTAAACCCATTATCTCGGCTAATAACATAAACCGCCCCAAACCTTAGCTATTTGTATACGTATTATACTTCCATTAGATTCTGGATTAGCCTAAAACTAAAACAAACCCCTACCCTCCTCCATCTTCTTCGTGTGGCAGTAAGCACTCCCTCCCCTTCGTCGTGATCACCATCACCATACTCTCCTTAGTCTCGGTCAGTATCTTCTGGTATTTGTTTAACTTGTTGGTCGTTTTGATATTTGTGTTATCTAGATTTAACCTATGTGCAATATAACATGTATGTAATATGATCAAGAACTATGCGCATGAGTAACCTTATTTTGATCAGAATAAACATGAATCGAATTATAAGTTGTGGGTATCTATGTGGTTTGAGTAGGCATTTATGTGTGGTAACATATCTAGGTATTGTATGTTTGTAACCATGAATTGTTGATCGATGATTGTGTATGAATAACAGGGTTTCATGATGATGTTGTGTGATAGTTCTTGACATGATAATAGGACTTTAATGGTTAAACTTGTGAACATGTAAATTGGTATACAACTTTAACGTAAAAGATTTTAACGATCTTCACATGATAATCGGCTGTTTGGGATCATAGTTAGTTGCAAAACTATTGTGGGTTGGATTGTGTAGCAAGTTGAGTCACTTTCAGGATGGGCCGCAAACAACCTACTTAAGCACTGGGCCGCACGATGATTGTAATGGGCCTGGTAAATGTATGCAAGAAATAATTGAATATGTGTATTATGTTTTGGGCCGCTAAGTTCTGTGGTTGGAATTGCATATAACTGTTATGAGATATCGGGCTTAAAACGTGATGTTAGATCAGCAAGTTGAAATGGGCTGCATTGTTGGATTAAATATTGATTTGCTGGTGAATGGGCTGCGTAGGAACCAATAGAATATTGGGCCAGAATCACATGGGCCACACGCTTAGGAGAATTACATGTTGGGTGGTTAACTGTTTATCGGAACCATGGGTTGCACCTTTTTAGTGAACACAGTGAGGCCCAGGCAAACGCTAGATGATTACACACGGTTAACCGGCTAATTTCAATGTATGATTTCTTGTCACCATTAATGTGTGTACTTAAATGTCAACTGAGCTATTCGTGGTAAGATATGATATGAACTAAGTATACACTAGAGACTATTTAATTGACTCTTATGGCTTGAACTTTACGTGTGTGCTACGTGTATCTTGACTGTGTGATAAGTGAATGTAACACCCCGAAAACAGGTTTGGAAATTAAACTCCGTTAATACTAAAGACGGGGAAAGTACCGTTAGCGGTAAAAGTAAACCGGAAAATATTAGGAATCAAGTGAATAATCCTAATATTAATTAAAGGTGAATAAGAGCTTCCAGGAAAATATAATGGATAAAAGGCCCGATTTAACGGGACTTAAAATAAAACGGGTTTTAACTCCCGGAACCCATTAAGTTAACTAGGTAAAATTAACCTAGTTAGTAATGAGTAACTAAATAATAAACTATGGGTTATAGTTTCATTTATGAATCTCTAAACTTGAGGGGCTAAACATGGGCAACTAGAGAAGTGTTTTACTAAAACACTTAAATAAAAAAAAACACACATACATGTGTGTACGTATGCGATCAGAAGAAGGAGCCAGGAGAGCTCAAACCCTAGTTCAGCAAATCCTCCAAATCGAAGCTCAAATCAAGCCCGAATCGTCTGCATGATTACAAATTCGTGATCGCCTAGTCGTGGGGATCATAAGGTATGTAAAAATTTGATGATTTGTGAAGTTGTAAAATTTGAGTAATCTTCATAATCGCGAATTATGTGTGGATTAGAGAGGCTATGGCTGAATTAGTGTTGTATGATTTCTTGAAAACAAACCCTAGATGTAAACTCGCTAATTTAGCACCATAAATTAGTGTTTTGGTTAACTAGTTATGTAGGTGCTAAGTGGGTTTTATGAATATGGGATGAACACTAGAATTATAGTGTTAAAATAGAAGAACATTAGCTAAGTAATGCAAGTTCTAGTTGTAACTTATAAACACTAGACATAAGGGCTTGAAATTGATGCTTGAAGCTTGGTTGGAAGTTAATCAAGAACTTGACAAAAGAAGTATACGAATCTTGCACACTAGGTGTTTGTTAAAATGCCTAAATGAAAACTAAAGTGCTGAAATAGATGATATTTTTGACATCTCTTAGCCTACAATCACTGTGTTATAGGTTTCTAACCATTACCAAGAGTTTAATAAGGGTTATAGCCATGGAAATAGGTTGCATTTGATGGTTTGGGTCGAATTTGAAAGGAACCTAAACATGATTTCCGTAGTTTTTTATATGGATTTTGACTAATATTAAAAAAATCATATAAAATCAACCGTTTATCCGATTTGGGTGTTCTATACCTTTTCGGAAAGCTTATGAAGTAAATTTTTACTGTTTTCAATCATAAGAAACCAATGTGGTTGTTAAAGAGGTCAAAAATGTGATTAAAACTGCTGTTCAGAAAAACTTAAAAGCTGATTGAAAAATGAAAATATAGTTGCTGTGCTGATTTTATAAAAATCATATAAAATCATAGAAAATTCGTTAGAAGGTGTACCTTATATGCTTGCGAAGGTATTGAAGTTTTCTACGATCCATTTTTGAACATGTTAATCTTGTTCGGAATTTAAATGGGTCATAATGGTCGATTACAGCAGCTGAATAGAAAAAAATCGCTGCGCATTAATAATGTTATTATTAATCCGGAAAAGGCATATGATTGCGTATACTTGTTTAGTCATGAAGTATTTATTGTTAGGAACAAATAGCACTTTATGTGACATGCTTAAAGTGTTTAAAATCACTTACTGACTTGTTATATAAGTAATTTCACTAACGGGTCAAACGATTAGTGAATGAAAATAATTATGGTATGAAACTAGTTGTTGAGTACATGGCATGCTTTGATTTATAAGTATGTAAAAAAAAGGGGTCCATAGGGTGATGGCCATTATATAGAATGACCAATCTAACCATCTTATGGATGTTATGATATAGTTGACTCTAAACAAGCTAGGTGGGAGCTTGAAAAGGGACGGGTCAAACGGATCATGGATGCGAAGAATGTTTGCGCGGACGCGAGGTAAGTATAACTTACACTAGTCATATATTTTAGAATGTTCTTTTGTCGTGTTGACTACGAATAAGACAAATGATAATTTAGTCACACGTTGACAATAATCGTTAGTTTTAAAAGACGCTTTCCCGCGTAAGACATAAAGAGCCGAAAGTGGTAATAAACGGTTTATAAATAAAATGAGCATACGGTGTTAAAAAGAGCGAGTCATGTAGATGAGATGATAATAAATATTATCTCGCAAAGATAAACGGTCAATTCGGCCAAACGGGTCAAAAGGTGTAGACATCACCTTTTGACAATATCGACTAATGATTCTGGTGTCGAGTTATATGTTTACAGGAGTAGGTATCCAATGGATACTCGCATCGCTCTTAATTAGCAATTATAAAGCAAGGTATTAAACCGGGTTAGTAAGTTGATCCGAGCCAGGTATGTATAATATATTAACTCATCATGTAGAACTTGAAGTTCTATAAAAGTTAGGCAAAATAAAAAAAAAAGAAGGGCATTCGGTTACCTTAATAGGTAAACCGAAGGATTTAAATTATTTAGACAGAATGTTTTGAAAACAAGATTTGGTTAAAAATGAGAAATTAGAGTCAAACAACAGGTTTGTTTGATAAAATCACGAACGGGTCAAATTTGGTAAAAAGGGGTAATAAGCCGAAGACTTAAAAGTCTTAAATTTTGTTAATCCAGATGTTGGGTCTTGACTCCATTTGATGGAGGTTCAATTTACAATCACGTAGGAAGAAACGGTAGGTTAAACAGACAAGCGGATTAAAAGTTATGAAGGTTTCCGTTTTAGAAATCGGCAAACTTGGAAAATCTTGCAGAGGCCACCGTAAGTTACGGTAGCTACCGTAACTTACGGTAGCCTTAAAAATCTTTACGCCTTAAACCCACTGAGTTACGGTGGAAGATTCAACATTCAGGGGCTACCGTAAATTACGGTAGCCACCGTAATTTACGGTAGACCCTGTAACAAAATTTATTTTAATCAGTTTCGTTTCCCAGAACTCGTTAGACACGTTTATAACCCCCGTAAGACTAAAGCATTTCTTGTTTATGAAATGTAGGTACATTTTGGATGCCGGAAGATGATCAAGCTCATTGGAGAACCGAACACGATAAAGATACATGCTTCCGCACAGTGTCTCGTCGTAAATTTTAAACGACGAATTCAATTACGTTATGTCGAATAACTTATGATTTGTAAAAGTTTTAATAAACCCGTATTTTTATAGTATGTGTAGTCTTATCTACACAACTACTTGTTGGTAATTATATGTAAAACCGTTAAATAGTAATTAGGATGTTACAAGTTGGTAATCAGAGCTCATGGTTAAAGAGTAAGGTGTGTTCGGTTCGAGGCTTGATCGCAAATCCGGTAAGTACATCTATGCTAATAGTTTAGCATGCTAAAGTGTTGTAAACAACACATGGGGTTATCGTGTGATACACGTTACCTCAATTAAGCGATAAATGTAGTTGACAAAGTTACGTGTGTTGACACATATAGTACAAAAGTCTTGTATTATGATACGGGCATTTGGTAAAGTTGACATTACTAACTTTTGTGAATGTCTTGATTGAAGGACACTTGCGTTTAAAGATGACAAAGGTTAAACAAATTAAAGATGTGATAGAGGGACAGTCCGAGGCATGACGAGAGGAACATGCTCACTAAGGACTAAATCGCGTAAAGACCGCGAACAAGGTTAATGGCAAGAAACGCCCGTCGGGGCAAGCATTATCAGGTGCGTGCTTTTAAATATAATCGCGCAATTAGTAATGTGCAACAAACATGTAAAGAATGATTGTCGCATATGTAAATTAGAAACTTGAGAAACCTGAATAGAATACCTATCCAGGATATTATCTCCAAGAAAACTAAATAGAGGTGTTACTTACATGGGATGTGATGTGAAAACTATAAAAAGGTCGTGTATGTCATGTGTTAATCGCTTACTCTGGCCAAGTAAGTAGTGGCATATGATACCATGAGTTTCTTATAGCGGACACATTATATCTGATGTAGTAAGGACGGGGTAAATGGGACAAATTAAAAAGTACCCAAAAGAGTCAAGTGAGCAAAATATTTGATAATAATGTAAACGCACAGCCGAGTGACGGAAGCGTATTATATTAAGATAATGAGCCCGAGTGAAGGGACAAAGAAACACGTAAGATGATCAGAATACGTATCGGGAGGGGGGTGTACTTACACTCGAACCCGGAAAATGCAAATATGTAAAATGATGTAGACATGTATTGGGAGGGGGTGTACTTACACTCGAACCCGGAAAATGCAAACATGTAAAATGATGTAGACATGTATTGGGAGGGGGTGTACTTACACTCGAACCCGGAAAATGCAAATATGTAAAATGATGTAGACATGTATTGGGAGGGGGTGTACTTACACTCGAACCCGAAGAATATAAACATGTAAAATGATCAAGATATGCATTGGGAGGTAGTGTACTTACACTCGAACCCGAAGAATGCAAATAAGACTCTTAACGGGCCGATTTTGTAAAACACCAAATTTGAGAACAAAGTAGGAATATAAAAGCGAAACAAAGTCATAATGCATACCGTAAGGGTTGCAATAATAACGAATTCGGTAAAACACCCGGTTGGTGGGTAAGGATTTAAACACATGCGTAGACTGAGAAACAGGAACGCGCATGGAAAGTCAAAAGACTCGGGTTTTGGGTCATGACCAAAGGACGATAAGATAACGGCAAATAGAAATTTTGATGAATTACACTCAACTATTTTAAAGTTGAACGGGTCGAACAAAGATTGAAGTTTGACATTTATAAGTGATGAAATTTTCACACGAACAAGTCAAACAAAATTTAAAAAAAAAAGGATGACTCTTGCTAAAGTAAGTAAGCACGAATCAAATAAAAAAAAGTACGAAATATTAGTAAACCTATGTAAAAGAGTTAAAGGTGTTAAAAACATTAGAATAAAAGAACCCGGGTAATGGGACGTAAAGAAGTATAGGTAAGGACCGGTTAACAGTAAGTGTAGGGCAAACCGACGTGTAATTGACGTTAGAAGTCAAGGAGTCGGAAGGATAATTCGAAAGAAAACAATGTAGCCTTAGACTACAGTCAAGGTCAAACGAAATCCAAAAAGTAAACGTGAATAATTCTAAAACATAAGAGGGGGTGCCTTAATGCCATATGCGTATATAAATGTATACATATTTGAATAAAGACTTGAATAAAAGATTATCTACGGGATCATCATAACCTGCGGGATATGAATTGAAGCAAAAGGATCATAAGGGTCTCACCTTAAAGAGGTGAAAACATAAGGAAATAGCCTACAAGGTTAAGTGAAGGAACCTACGGGTCAATAGTGTAAGGTGAGGGAATTCGTTACAATTCCCCGCATAAAGTAAGAACGGAAAACAATAAATTATGAGTTATCAATTTCCTTGATATGGATAATTAACAAAAGTTAAAAGGAAAATGCTAAAATAAAACTCCGGTTTTTGCAAGAAATGACGTTTTTACGAATATGAGTTCTGATAGACGAATATGTAATAGGCATGAAAGATGTAAGTCTTGACACTGATAAGTGCAAGACGATACATTTGAAAAGAAAGGTTGGAATAGACCTAAACATGACGTGACGCGATCACGGTCAAGAGAAGTAATGTGAAGTAATCATATTATGACCCGAGTGATGGGTACAAAGTAACTGGACTGATAAGTCTAGTTAGTGAGATCGGTTAAGGTCGAAACCCAAATTAAGAAATTGTTTAACACGTTATTCACTACGAAGAGTAATGTAGAATAAACATAATTTATAAACCTATGTGACTAAGTGGCCAACGTTTGGCGACTCGGTCAAGTAAACAACAAAGGTATATAGACCCAAGAGATAAAGTGACGGCCCATGAGACCTCACTAACAGAAAATATTGATCACTTATTTGAGGGGTCATAAAGCTATAAGTTCATGAACAAAAGAATAGTTGCTAGAAGTGAAAGATTTCACCAAGGACCTTTAAACGGGTCAAAACGACGGATTCATAAATAATTTGATAGTATATGAAAGCGATGAATATCGCTAAGTTAACCGGACTAGTGGAAATAACGAGGTTACGTTATTTCAAGATTGCACTGTGTAGTATGAGATACGTAGACAATTAGTAACCAAAAGGATATTGCCATACTTTTCTGGTAATACTAACAATTGGTCAAAGTAAAAGTAACGTTTAAAAGATTTCTCGGATCAAATGCATTGAGTTTGAACTCGATGAATTAAGCAAGAAAAGGTTTCGAGGACGAAACCTCTTTAAGGGGGGTAGACTTGTAACACCCCGAAAACAGGTTTGGAAATTAAACCCCGTTAATACTAAAGACGGGGAAAGTACCGTTAGCGGTAAAAGTAAACCGGAAAATATTAGGAATCAAGTGAATAATCCTAATATTAATTAAAGGTGAATAAGAGCTTCCAGGAAAATATAATGGATAAAAGGCCCGATTTAACGGGACTTAAAATAAAACGGGTTTTAACTCCCGGAACCCATTAAGTTAACTAGGTAAAATTAACCTAGTTAGTAATGAGTAACTAAATAATAAACTATGGATTATAGTTTCATTTATGAATCTCTAAACTTGAGGGGCTAAACATGGGCAACTAGAGAAGTGTTTTATTAAAACACTTAAATAAAAAAAAAACACACATACATGTGTGTACGTATGCGATCAGAAGAAGGAGCCAGGAGAGCTCAAACCCTAGTTCAGCAAATCCTCCAAATCGAAGCTCAAATCAAGCCCGAATCGTCTGCATGATTACAAATTCGTGATCGCCTAGTCGTGGGGATCATAAGGTATGTAAAAATTTGATGATTTGTGAAGTTGTAAAATTTGAGTAATCTTCATAATCGCGAATTATGTGTGGATTAGAGAGGCTATGGCTGAATTAGTGTTGTATGATTTCTTGAAAACAAACCCTAGATGTAAACTCGCTAATTTAGCACCATAAATTAGTGTTTTGGTTAACTAGTTATGTAGGTGCTAAGTGGGTTTTATGAATATGGGATGAACACTAGAATTATAGTGTTAAAATAGATGAACATTAGGTAAGTAATGCAAGTTCTAGTTGTAACTTATAAACACTAGACATAAGGGCTTGAAATTGATGCTTGAAGCTTGGTTGGAAGTTAATCAAGAACTTGACAAAAGAAGTATACGAATCTTGCACACTAGGTGTTTGTTAAAATGCCTAAATGAAAACTAAAGTGCTGAAATAGATGATATTTTTGACATCTCTTAGCCTACAATCACTGTGTTATAGGTTTCTAACCATTACCAAGAGTTTAATAAGGGTTATAGCCATGGAAATAGGTTGCATTTGATGGTTTGGGTCGAATTTGAAAGGAACCTAAACATGATTTCCGTAGTTTTTTATATGGATTTTGACTAATATTAAAAAAATCATATAAAATCAACCGTTTATCCGATTTGGGTGTTCTATACCTTTTCGGAAAGCTTATGAAGTAAATTTTTACTGTTTTCAATCATAAGAAACCAATGTGGTTGTTAAAGAGGTCAAAAATGTGATTAAAACTGCTGTTCAGAAAAACTTAAAAGCTGATTGAAAAATGAAAATATAGTTGCTGTGCTGATTTTATAAAAATCATATAAAATCATAGAAAATTCGTTAGAAGGTGTACCTTATATGCTTGCGAAGGTATTGAAGTTTTCTACGATCCATTTTTGAACATGTTAATCTTGTTCGGAATTTAAATGGGTCATAATGGTCGATTACAGCAGCTGAATAGAAAAAAATCGCTGCGCATTAATAATGTTATTATTAATCCGGAAAAGGCATATGATTGCGTATACTTGTTTAGTCATGAAGTATTTATTGTTAGGAACAAATAGCACTTTATGTGACATGCTTAAAGTGTTTAAAATCACTTACTGACTTGTTATATAAGTAATTTCACTAACGGGTCAAACGATTAGTGAATGAAAATAATTATGGTATGAAACTAGTTGTTGAGTACATGGCATGCTTTGATTTATAAGTATGTAAAAAAAAGGGGTCCATAGGGTGATGGCCATTATATAGAATGACCAATCTAACCATCTTATGGATGTTATGATATAGTTGACTCTAAACAAGCTAGGTGGGAGCTTGAAAAGGGACGGGTCAAACGGATCATGGATGCGAAGAATGTTTGCGCGGACGCGAGGTAAGTATAACTTACACTAGTCATATATTTTAGAATGTTCTTTTGTCGTGTTGACTACGAATAAGACAAATGATAATTTAGTCACACGTTGACAATAATCGTTAGTTTTAAAAGACGCTTTCCCGCGTAAGACATAAAGAGCCGAAAGTGGTAATAAACGGTTTATAAATAAAATGAGCATACGGTGTTAAAAAGAGCGAGTCATGTAGATGAGATGATAATAAATATTATCTCGCAAAGATAAACGGTCAATTCGGCCAAACGGGTCAAAAGGTGTAGACATCACCTTTTGACAATATCGACTAATGATTCTGGTGTCGAGTTATATGTTTACAGGAGTAGGTATCCAATGGATACTCGCATCGCTCTTAATTAGCAATTATAAAGCAAGGTATTAAACCGGGTTAGTAAGTTGATCCGAGCCAGGTATGTATAATATATTAACTCATCATGTAGAACTTGAAGTTCTATGAAAGTTAGGCAAAATAAAAAAAAGAAGGGCATTCAGTTACCTTAATAGGTAAACCGAAGGATTTAAATTATTTAGACAGAATGTTTTGAAAACAAGATTTGGTTAAAAATGAGAAATTAGAGTCAAACAACAGGTTTGTTTGATAAAATCACGAACGGGTCAAATTTGGTAAAAAGGGGTAATAAGCCGAAGACTTAAAAGTCTTAAATTTTGTTAATCCAGATGTTGGGTCTTGACTCCATTTGATGGAGGTTCAATTTACAATCACGTAGGAAGAAACGGTAGGTCAAACGGACAAGCGGATTAAAAGTTATGAAGGTTTCCGTTTTAGAAATCGGCAAACTTGGAAAATCTTGCAGAGGCCACCGTAAGTTACGGTAGCTACCGTAACTTACGGTAGCCTTAAAAATCTTTACGCCTTAAACCCACTGAGTTACGGTGGAAGATTCAACATTCAGGGGCTACCGTAAATTACGGTAGCCACCGTAATTTACGGTAGACCCTGTAACAAAATTTATTTTAATCAGTTTCGTTTCCCAGAACTCGTTAGACACGTTTATAACCCCCGTAAGACTAAAGCATTTCTTGTTTATGAAATGTAGGTACATTTTGGATGCCGGAAGACGATCAAGCTCATTGGAGAACCGAACACGATAAAGATACATGCTTCCGCACAGTGTCTCGTCGTAAATTTTAAACGACGAATTCAATTACGTTATGTCGAATAACTTATGATTTGTAAAAGTTTTAATAAACCCGTATTTTTATAGTATGTGTAGTCTTATCTACACAACTACTTGTTGGTAATTATATGTAAAACCGTTAAATAGTAATTAGGATGTTACAGTGAATAAGGAATACGTGACTTGTTGTACGTGAAACATGTGGTGTATGTGTACATAGAACTGACTGTTGTCGGTAACCCTTTTAGGGCGTGTTTTGTTCGACAAATAAACAAGATATTTAATCTTACCGAGCAAACCGAAGGTGAGTTCACTGTTCTTTTCAAGCATGCATCCCGGGGAGGGAAATCGGGTAACGTTCCTAGGAGGAACGTCAGGTTTTCGGGATGTTTGTTATTACACTCAGTTTCTATCACATAAGACCCCTTACATCTACCGACAGTTGCCGAGGAGGCAACGAGGTTATTAGTTGATAGCGCTATTAGGTTTGGCACCCTCACACCGTACCTGGGAGGACGGGCGTGAACTAATTTCCTTAAAGCATGACCAATGTTTTGATAGAGACATTGGGGTTGGGCAAATACATCTTGTAGCCATCTGCGGTAATCGAGTTAATAACAACATCAAATCAAATTATTGAACTATTGAACTGTTGAACAGTTTTATACACATACTTGGTAACTCAACGCGTTAACAAAACTTTGAACTCACCAGCGTCGTCTGACACACTCGTCTGCATGCTTGCAGGTCGTTAGATATCTTGGACTTGGGAACTTGCTGTCTGGAGTAGCTGGAGTGGTCATGGGTCGACTGGAGGGATTCATGTGATTGAACTATTGATATCATACATTGGTTTTTGAAACAGTTTAACATTGGTTCACTATTTGCTTCCGCTGAACATGTTGGTTTTCATTTAAACTCGTTGATGGTATTTCACATTAATAATTAAGGATTTTATTTTGAAACTTGTATGCGTTCAATGTAATTAGTGGCTCGTTATTGGTATGTCATACGCCTAACAGGGACTTTCCCTAGGTGGTATTTTAGGGGTGTGACAATTTGGTATCAGAGCCACTGGTTATAGTGAAGTTGGTTTTAAAAACGTTTTCATAAAACCAGACTATAACCGAACAGTTCCGAAATCGACCATGACACTCAGCTCCAGACTGCAAGGTTCATTTCTCGTTTACTATTGCATAGTATATCTAGCGTACACTTATGTATGACATTACACGTGAATGCACACTTAGCACTACAGTATGAACTTCTATGTTACCAACCCAAGTTATGTGTTTTAAGAGTGCGACTCTTCTTGAACTTTCATGATCTATGTTGTGGTGTCATCTGTTTTATTGCTCGAATTCGGGGAACCTTTTCGCGCGAGTTAAGAGGCACTGAGATAAGCATGCAAATTGCCTTATTATTATGGGTGCACACATAATAATAATGTGGGGTGCATGTGAGTCCCAGTGAGGCTTAACGCGTGTGAGAGGGGTTCCGCTCTGTTAATTGATATTATGTTAGAACTCAGCAGTCTATAGGAGTCATAGCAGTGATTGTCTCCTATTCGAACATGATCTTTTCACCCCTTTCTGAATCCTTACGAATCTCGATGCTATCGAGTATCACCTGAACACCCATCTGAACGCCTAGCGAACTGTGTAGAATGTTAGGTGCTAGTACGAACGTACCTGAGTTGGATGGCTCATCGTCAAATGATTGGACTATACTTTCCTCACTTATCTTTTTTTGCTGTAACTTAGCGTGTTGACGCCTTAGATCCCGAAGTGCGATCACTTCTGCAACAGTCTCGTGACATACCGTGTACTACTCAGTCAACTTGCAAGAACGATGGACAAGAGGGTAAACGTAGTACCTTACCGACTTCATCATTTGAACGACCCTAGTTACCGTCAACGAACAACAGCGATTTGACTCCAATCGAATCCTTAACCCCAGCCAGCGACTCATGGGAGTCGACTCTTACGAATCAATCGGGACAAAATCGTTGACGATTGACTGTAGATCGGACTGTGTAACCGCCCGCACCATGATTAGTGCCTTAGGACGTGGCACGGAATGTGAAAAGATGGACCTTGTTGGTGAAAGGACGCAGGACACCGTTACAAGCAACAATATTAGAGGCAACAGTCACGACAACATCAAGGTACTCGTGATCGTAGCTTACAGTATGGAAACGAAGGTAACCTCGACAAGGATTGACTGTGTTAAGTCAAGGTGACGACAACCAAGGGAACGGTGGCAGTACTGGAAATTCTCGTGACGAAAACAACACTGGAAATGAAGCTCGTGGAAGGACATTTAGTATTGGCATAGGCTATACCAGGTGTAATAGCAACACGATAGCTTGGATGGGTAGCTATTCGCTTCGTCTCTATTCTGTTTAACCCTGATGCTTCTTGAAACCGAACCTGTTGTGGCAGCAACTGATGGCAAGTCAAATGAAACCTCTTATGTCCGTTGGGATGTAAACTCGACCTTGTGGGACAAGTGTTCGACGTCAACCTTCTTTCTGCTATCCTCGATAGTTTGATGTAGTAGTTGGTATGGATTGGTTATCCATACATCGCACAGATATACCCTATTAGAAGAAAGCTTTGCGTACCCCTCCCTAGTGGAGAATCGTCATCTGTTCCAAAGTACCAGAGTTGTGTAAAGGTTAGCATCAATTCTACAATGAAAGCCCAGAAATGTCTACGGAGGGATTACACCGCTATGCTAGCAACCGTTTCTGATTGTTAGGCTAAGGAAAATAGGATCAAGGATCCACCAATTGTTCGTGACTCCTCTCAGTGTGCTACTCGAGGAACTTTCAGGTTTACTTTCACAACCGTTAGTCGGAATCTCAGTAGATCTCACGACAGAGGCAGCTCTGAATACTCGTACATTGTACCATCTTGCACAGGAGGGTTGCAAGAACTGTTTAATCAACTATAGAAAATACTAGACAGGAGTTTGTCGGACCTAGCATTTCTCTTTGGAGAGCCCCAGATATATCCGGGAAGATAAGCCTTTTCGTACGTGTACTGGTTATCAAGAACTTAACAAGGAGAAAGTTAAGAACCGTTTGCCTCGATCATGTATTGGCAACCTGTCTACCAGTGCGAGGGTCAAGCAATCGAGGAATGACTAACGAATGAACTACCATCAGATAGGAATCCAGAGGGGAGAATGTTCCTACAACGGTATATCAGACGCAGGGTGGCCATTGCGACGTTGAATTCCAAAACCCCTAGGCTAATAATCACATGAATCGACTATGCTTATTGACAACGTGTTGAATCATTTCCAGGAGAAAGGAACATCATAGACGACATCTGAATCTTATTTTAGGGCTCCTGAGGGAAGAGCCATTACGTGTGAAGTCCCATTTAGTGTAACAACTAGATTCGAGAGATGCATTTTGATCATGTAACCAACGAAGTGGGAATACACGTGGATCTTGCTAGGATCCATTTTGCTAGAAACTGGTCGACACTAAGGATTCCTTCAGGGATGCAGCGATTTCTTGGTTTCGCTGGATACTATCGTAGATTCATCACCGGATTTTCAAAGATCGCGCAGTTTAAACCCCTTTAACACGGCAGGGTGTTGTGTTCGTGGAAGACAAAACAGGAGAACGTTTTTTTTTTTGCTTTTGGAATTCAACTTTACAATGCACTGAGCATCCTTTTTACCCGAGGGTGCGGGTGACTTAGTGGTATACCATGACGGTTCGGATCAGAGTCCCAGTTACATGCCGACGCAACACGAAAAAAGTAATAACTTACTCGGTGGGTTTACAAGAAGATTTACACGCGTTGCAACCTGGGGGTGGAAACCATGGCTTTAGATTTAAGTGGGGGCATTACTTGGACGATACCAAATGCATTACCTAGACCGATCACAAGGGCCTCCCGAGTATTGATGTTCGAAAGAGCTAAAGCAACCAATGACACCGCTGGATGGAACTTTGGAATGAATACGACCGTGAAACCTGGACGTGCACGAGCTTTGCGGCTCGCTATCCACTCTAACCTACCTGATCAGACTCGCTTTGTTCAAACTGAAGAACGGAAGGAAGAGAGTTCTCAAGATTGACCCATGCGGGGCATGGGGAAGCAACCTTTGGCAGGTCGGGCGATATTTGCTACTTCATGGAACGAATATGGACCCCACTATACATCAACCTTAGGGAACTGGTGCGGGCAAAGCACGGGTTTTGATATCGTATTCATTTGAGTTTTCATAGGATGAATTAAGACCTGAAGACCATGTACGGATGATCGGGCCTAAAGGCCCACATAGCAACGCATGAGAACGATGTTTGACTTGTGGGAAAGTCAAGGTGGGATATTAGCAACCAGAAACACATATATGGAAATGAGAACAGACTGCCATGGATTTTATCACTGGTCTACTTACAACTCGAAACAGAAACATTATCACCTGGGTGATCATTGATGGACTCAAGTTACCAGCACACTTTCTTGCAATCAAGAAAACTGACGAGTCTTCACAGTTGTGAATGTTCCTCTGAGAGAGGCGGCTTTTAGACATGAGGTGCCAACTCCTGTTACCTCTGAATTTGATTTATGCATGATTTATGTCAGGCATTACACAACACCCTTGGCTCACGTCAGGACCAGGGCATTGCTTATCGCCATTGGACAAACGGTCAGAGTTAACGAACTCTCCCGGCACTCGAAGACATGCTGCTAGCATGTGTGTGACTGGCTTTGGTACAAATTTGAAGGACTCTTACCTATGGTTGAGTACTGCTGCGACAGTTATCATTTTGGTAGCCAGACAGCTCTGTTGAGGCATTACATAGACGATAATGCCAACCTTCTTGCTAGACTGGGATGGTTGACAACTTAATTACAGGCCCAGGACTGGTACATGAAACCTCTGAGGAAAGTGATAGGATTAGGAAACACTGGGGATTCGCTTCAGGCGATCGTATCATGTTGAAAATCTCGCCCTGGGAGGGTGTGATACGCTTGGGAAGCGTGGCAAGCTTTACTTACGTTACGATGAGTTAACCGGAATTCTGGAAAGAATTGGGCACACCGCCTACAAACTCGGGTTACCCGACGAATTGGATAACGTGTATGATATCATTTATGTCTCGAATCTAAGGCAGTGTTTGTCCAATGAAACGCTTGTGATACCCTTATTAGAGTCTAGGGTTAATGACGGGTTGCAGTTGTTGAGGGACATACTGAAATCATGGACTAGGATATCAAGATTCGTTAGCGTGGTCGAATTCCAATTGTAAGTGATCGTTAGAACTCAAGGCGTGGACCGGAGTTCACGTGGGAGCGCGAGGATCAGACAAAACTCAAGTATCCTCAACTTTTTCTTGATGATCAATCTAAATCAGGTACTACGGGTGAATTTCGGGACGAAATTCCATTTCAAGTTGGGGATGATGTGGCACCTGAGGAAAACCTACAGCAATCTTGATTTATCATTTCACTCCTCTGTGCTTACTTATCAAATTTCGGGAAGAAATTTCTTTCAAGTTGGGGATGATGTGACAACCCGAGATTCCAAGACCTTTCCTATACGCGTCATCTGTTTTATGTGTCATATGTTTTACATTCATGTGTTTACATTTCGTTGTACGTTATGTCTGATTTTTTTAAATACATTGAATTGGTAAATTCTATTCTAATTTATTTAATTGGTAAATTCTAAGATTGTTATACATCAAATCATCCTACATCATACAACAAGCAATATTTATATAATAATATGTTTAAAGATATTGGTGTCCATGTAACTTAAGCTAATGATTGGGCTTCATGTGATGTACTGACACAATCTTTGAATTGATTAGTAACTCATGCAATTTCTTAATTCCAATCCCATTAAGCCCACATTTCAAATTCAATTGGACCAAAGAAATCACTACTCTAAATTAAATATGAACACTTCATGTGATGTCTTCTGACACAAACCACAACTCGAAACAAAACAATCAGCTTTTGACTAAATTTGATTTTCATTGGACCTCCAATACAATCTCACATGGGCCGATATCAACAAATCGCCTCTTTTAATATTGCGGCGGCCCAATTAGAGGCTTAAACCCATTATCTCGGCTAATAACATAAACCGCCCCAAACCTTAGCTATTTGTATACGTATTATACTTCCATTAGATTCTGGATTAGCCTAAAACTAAAAAAAACCCCTACCCTCCTCCATCTTCTTCGTGCGGCAGTGAGCACCCCCTCCCCTTCGTCGTGATCACCATCACCATACTCTCCTTAGTCTCGGTCAGTATCTTCTGGTATTTGTTTAACTTGTTGGTCGTTTTGATATTCGTGTTATCTAGATTTAACCTATGTGCAATATAACATGTATGTAATATGATCAAGAACTATGCACATGAGTAACCTTATTTTGATCAGAATACACATGAATCGAATTATAAGTTGTGGGTATCTATGTGGTTTGAGTAGGCATTTATGTGTGGTAACATATCTAGGTATTGTATGTTTGTAACCATGAACTGTTGATCGATGATTGTGTATGAATACAGGGTTTCATGATGATGTTGTGTGATAGTTCTTGACATGATAATAGACTTTAATGGTTAAACTTGTGAACATGTAAATTGGTATACAACTTTAACGTAAAAGATTTTAATGATCTTCACATGATAATCGGCTGTTTGGGATCATAGTTAGTTGCAAAACTATTGTGGGTTGGATTGTGTAGCAAGTTGAGTCACTTTCAGGATGGGCCGCAAACAACCTACTTAAGCACTGGGCCGCACGATGATTGTAATGGGCCTGGTAAATGTATGCAAGAAATACTTGAATATGTGTATTATGTTTTGGGCCGCTAAGTTCTGTGGTTGGAATTGCATATAACTGTTATGAGATATTGGGCTTAAAACGTGTGGTTAGATCAGCAAGTTTAAATGGGCTGCATTGTTGGATTAAATATTGATTTGCTGGTGAATGGGCTGCGTAGGAACCAATAGAATATTGGGCCAGAATTACATGGGCCACACGCTTAGGAGAATTACATGTTGGGTGGTTAACTGTTTATCGGAACCATGGGTTGCACCTTTTTAGTGAACACGAGTGAGGCCCAGGCAATCGCTAGATGATTACGCACGGTTAACCGGCTAATTTCAATGTATGATTTCTTGTCACCATTAATGTGTGTACTTAAATGTCAACTGAGCTATTCGTGGTAAGATATGATATGAACTAAGTATACACTAGAGACTATTTAATTGACTCTTATGGCTTGAACTTTACGTGTGTGCTACGTGTATCTTGACTGTGTGATAAGTGAATAAGGAATACGTGACTTGTTGTACGTGAAACATGTGGTGTATGTGTACATAGAACTGACTGTTGTCGGTAACCCTTTTAGGGCGTGTTTTGTTCGACAAATAAACAAGATATTTAATCTTACCGAGCAAACCGAAGGTGAGTTCACTGTTCTTTTCAAGCATGCATCCCGGGGAGGGAAATCGGGTAACGTTCCTAGGAGGAACGTCAGGTTTTCGGGATGTTTGTTATTACACTCAGTTTCTATCACATAAGACCCCTTACATCTACCGACAGTTTCCGAGGAGGCAACGAGGTTATTAGTTGATAGCGCTATTAGGTTTGGCACCCTCACACCGTACCTGGGAGGACGGGCGTGAACTAATTTCCTTAAAGCATGACCAATGTTTTGATAGAGACATTGGGGTTGGGCAAATACATCTTGTAGCCATCTGCGGTAATCGAGTTAATAACAACATCAAATCAAATTATTGAACTATTGAACTGTTGAACAGTTTTATACACATACTTGGTAACTCAACGCGTTAACAAAACTTTGAACTCACAAGCGTCGTCTGACACACTCGTCTGCATGCTTGCAGGTCGTTAGATATCTTGGACTTGGGAACTTGCTGTCTGGAGTAGCTGGAGTGGTCATGGGTCGACTGGAGGGATTCATGTGATTGAACTATTGATATCATACATTGGTTTTTGAAACAGTTTAACATTGGTTCACTATTTGCTTCCGCTGAACATGTTGGTTTTCATTTAAACTCGTTGATGGTATTTCACATTAATAATTAAGGATTTTATTTTGAAACTTGTATGCGTTCAATGTAATTAGTGGCTCGTTATTGGTATGTCATACGCCTAACAGGGACTTTCCCTAGGTGGTATTTTAGGGGTGTGACATAGGATCCCAGTCAAGATATAGATAAAGAACGGTGCAAGATATACCTTTCCTTCGACTTCCCATAGGATCTCATTCAAGAGTTCCTTGTAGGGAAAGGAGTCTGAAAGAAGCTCATCACCTAAAATTACAAAACACAATTTGAATTCGATATGCAACTCGAGTACAAAAACAATAGTCGAAAATTCGAAGCATCCCTAATATTACAAATAATATAGTCAAAGCATCTCATAAAAAAACATCAAGATTTCAAAGCATTCAGTTAATCAAAGTGATAAAAACCATTGATTTAAGCAACTAATCACAAGAGAAAAAATTCTGAAATTTTTAATTTTAATTTAAAGTAGTATTACTCCTTTTTCTCTGTTTGTGTTCATCATAATCATAATCAACTCAAAATCTTTTCTTGATTAATGTTATCAATGGAATAATGATATTAGTAAGAAATTATTCAATCCACTGCATAACAATTAAGAGATAATAATTAATAAAACAATAAATAGAACCTAAAATCAGCTAAAAAATATAAAAAAAATTATAGATTCTAACAAAAAACTAAAGCTTCAAACATCAGTCACATGACAAATAATAAAAAGATTAAAAACAAATTAATAAAACCTTAAAAAGCTAATAAAAACCATTACACAAAATAAACCTAAAAAATCAATCTTCAGATCTAAAAAACTTCACAACAAACAATAACCTGATGGATTTACAGCCAAATTAAACCTAATCAATAACCAAAAACGCTACCCAATCAAAGAGCTAATAAGCCTAAATTCATAAATACAAAATATATGTGAGATTGAAAGGAAAAGATTACCAGTAATCAAATCTTGATAGACCAACATAATGATGCTTCTGGAAAATGGTGGAAACAAAGAGAGCAAAAAGGGTAGCAACTTGCGAAAAAAAGAGAAAGGGTTTGGGAAGTAGCTAATGCAGATGAAGCCTGTATTCTTATCTTGAAAATAGAAGAATCACTGAGCGAAGTAAAAGAATACAGAAAATTGAAGGAGCCCTATGCAGAATAGAGTAAACACAAAATCCAAATACCTGTGAGTTCATCAAAGCACTTATTCTGCAATCCAAATAAAAAAACGGTAAAACAAGTTTGAAATATGCCTTCACATTATGTTTTATATCCAAATCAAAACACAAAATAATACATTGAAATAAATTATAAAGCAAGAGAATTCAAGTAATAAAAAGATAGAATTTTGATGTTAATTACCTTAGCGCCATCCCTTGTAAGCCGAAGAGAATAATTAATTAACAAAAAAACCTTCTTAGAGCACTCCATCAATTCTGTTACATTAAAGATGAATTAAGTTAATTGAAAAAAAGAATGGACTAAACGGGTAAAACACATTAATGGTTTACTTTCAAATTTAAATTAAAATAATGATTGACTTCGAAATTTAAAATCAAACACATTAATGGCAAACTTTCAAATTTAATTTTAAAATAATAATTGACTTTAAAATTTAAAATTTGAAAATCAAATCACTAAGGAAATATACCAAAAATACAGGATCATATTCCTCAATCAACTTTAACAATGAGAGTTGTTTTTAGGATCCATAACTGCAAAGGAACTAACCACTGTTTTAAAAAAATATAATGGTAATCTATTTATAGAAACAAAGTCTATTTACAGAAACCGAATCATAATTCCGAATACAAAAATTATCTTTAACAACAGTAATCTGTTTATAGAAACAAAAACAACTTTAAAAATGAAATTAAAGGTATCTTTAAAGAATTAACAACTAACTAAATACAAAAATTATAACTAAATGACTCACGATAAATCATCATCAATAATTTTAAGACATTGACATATGGAAGTTGTTCTCCCCACAATAAGGTTGCAAAATCATACGGTATTTCCTATCAACCGAAACAAAAAAAAAAACATATAAGTTGCAATAACTTATTGTGTGCACAAAACTGAAAACTAAAGAAACATACCAAAAATATAAGATCATAGTCCTCAATCAACTTTAACAACGAAGGAGCGTTGTTTTCAGGATCCATAACTGCAAAGGAAGTAACGACTGTTTTAAAAAAAATATAACGGTAATCTATTTATAGAAACAAAGTCTATTTACAGAAACCGAATCAAAATTTCGAATATAAAAATCATCTTTAACAACACTAATCTATTTATAGAAATAAAAACAACTTTAAAAAGAAATTAAATACATCTTTAAAGAAATAACAACTAACTAAATACAAAAATTTCCAAACTATAAATTAGCAAATTTTTGTTGCTTTGATGGTTGTAAGATGTGTATTGGGTGTTTTTCAAAAAAAAATTGCATTTTTAAGTTTTAACCCAAAGGTTTTTATGTTTCTCAATTTAAACCCTTTGACATTTTTGGTTTTAACCCAAAGTTTTTCAACTTTTCAATTTAACCCCAACACTTTCTTAGTTTCAACTTTGGTCCCTTATACTTTTTATCTTTCGCAAGTTTTTCATTTTACGTTTCGTTCTAAATTTTGCGAGTCAACACGCAACAACGTGCGTGTAGGGTGCAACGTTTTTTCATCTGTTTTCTCTTTTTGACAGTCCAATCGCAGCGCGTTTATTTTTCCCACGTTTGAAAAGTTCATCGCAACGCACGAATTCTAGATCGACTTAGTTATTTTTTTACGTTTTACGTTTCTATATAATTTCTTCGCATTAACACGCCATGACTGGGGTGCGTGGTTCAACGATTTTACGTATGTTTTTTGTTCGGTGTTATTTTTTACTTATTTATTTATTTTATTTTTACAAGCTCTTCTGATCTTGGTGTTCGTTGGCAATGGTTTGGCATTAGTGCTACTTGGCACAATTTTACTAACGTATTTAACCTATTAAGTTTTTTTACTAATAATTTGTTTCGAGTTTACCGTTATACCTCATTTACTTAAGAAAAACTAATTTTTTTCACTTGCATAGTTTGATGTACGTGCCTATATAAATTCGATTTTCTCTACGTGTTGACGTAAACTTTTTCTGGAAACGAGTTAGGTCAAATATAATATGTTTTCGTTTAAAAAAACATTTTTACGTGCATATTTTTATGTACGTTTCGGTATAAATTTGAGTTGGTGTATGTTTCGACGTAAAATTTTCTGGGAGACGAGTGAGGTGATGTTTTGTAAATTTTGTTTCAAATCGAGTGGAGTCAAATTAGGGTTTCCTTTTTTTCAGAAGCTCTAATTCATCTTTTGATTATACGTGTCAGCTTTTCCGTTATACCCGTTACATTTTCTATGTATGACTCGGGTCACATATAATACGTTATGATTGTTGGGTATAAATTTGATTTACTTTGCGTTTGATCAAATTGCAATGCTTATATAAGTAACGTTGAGTTCAATCAAATACGTTGAAACACGTGTTTTCATATGGTTAATGCATCAGATAACGTTTGAACTAATCTATTTGATGTTTACGATGTATCGCGCCGCAACGCGCGCGGGTTTTATTGCTAGTTATAACTAAATACAAAAAATTATAACTCACAAAACAAACCATAAGAACTTCAAAAGATAATCACATAAAATTTCAAATTAACGCCTAAAGACAAAAATAAAAAAGAAAGATTATACATATCAAAAAACAAACAACACCAATAAAACTGAACTAACCTGTTTTGGTCGACGAACAATTCGAGTCCGATTGTCACAAAAGATTGAGGGTTTACCATGAGAAAAACAATCCATAAAACATTCAGAACATATGTTATTAATTTTTGAAAAAAAAATACCGAACAGAAAGGATAAAATCAAACTTATACAAACTTAAAAAAGAGAAAACAACTATAACATTTAACTAACCTCTATTGTTTGACGAATGATCGGAGTCCGATTTTATCCAAGATTTAGGGTTCCACATGAAAAACAAAATCAACAAAAATCAGTAACTTTGATAAATGTCGAAGAGATGATTAACGTTCATAGACACTACATAAATCGGAGAATGTAGATGATGATAACAAAACCTCTGATCTTGATTTTGTTTGAAAAAAAAAAGATAAATGTTCAATCGCTTGATTAAAGATACACTGTAGATAAAAAAACAAATTAAAACAACATGCCTTCAATTTTTATGATCAGATCTACAAAGTTTAGGACAAAGAAGAAGTTAATAGAATTCGAAGCAATCTTTATAAAATCAAGTTTCTATAGAATTGAATAACATAAATAAAGCAGATTTAGGATCGATTGTGTAGATTTACCTTTGATTATATTTGATTCTTGATAAAGAAGGAGACTGATGCACTGCGAAAGATAGGATGTGACAGTTGGGTCATCATTGGGATGACAACTGTTTTTACCCTGTTTGGACACGTATTTCCGTCCGTACGTCTTTTTGAATTTGAAAAGTTACTTTTGCGTATAAATAACACCTCTGTATACGAGGGTTCAAATCTCTTTCCCCCAAATCGTTCTCTTATCATTCTTTCCGAAAAATGGCCTCAAAACCCAGTGAATCGTCTTCTTCTGCTGCCGCCCCTACCGACGTGCTGTTCTGCAAGTGGGGCGTAACGTCGTACAATAACCTTGTCCAAGACTATGGTATCCGGTCCGAATGGAACCCTATACTGCCGTCCAAAACGGATACTGCATTTCCCTTGAAAGCGGGTAAAATCACGTTGTTTACTGATTTCTTCAAGTTCTGTAATTTCCGGTTGCCTATAACCAAGTTTCTCAAATTAGTACTTGATTTTTACCGTATTCATATTTCTCAATTACATCCTCTTGGCCTGGTGAAACTCCGTCAGTTCGAATTTGCCTGTATTGCCCTAGGTCATATTCCGGAACTGGTCGTGTTTAGGGCTTTCTTCGTGCTTGTGTGGAAATCCCCTTTTTCACCTTCGATCGGAGAGGTACTGATGTGTCCTGCCTTAGGGACATTCCTACCAGTTCTAGAGATAAAGATTGGAAGAAAAAGTTTTTCTATATTGATGCCTCTGTTATCCCTGGTGAAATGCATTGGAGGGAAAAGGGGCCAAAAGATAAGGACAAAGATGAGGGTCCTTCAGAGGACGCGTATGTATCGAACGCTCTGTACACGAAAATGTGTGGCCGTCCCTTCGAGTGCACAGTTATCCCTGAAGGTGCTCTGGTGATGGCCGGTATGAGTTTGTTATGGCGTGATATCTGGCGATACCCCTCGTTTCAAAGGGATGATGCAGGTATGTTTGAATATCTTTGGTTATATTTTCCTTTAATTTCGAAAATGACGTATACACATTCCGCAGGGGAATGGAGTATGTTTGATTTTGTTGATCCTCCGCGGCACCTAGCGTTAAAGCCTGCTGACCGCGTGTTAGATGAAGGGGAACTGGACGTGCTAGGGATGCATCTTGAACAGTTTATTTTACCCGCTGCACCAGCGGACCCGGCTTCATACATTTCCCCCTATCAACCGATTCAACTACCAGTGTCCCTGCATTGGAGAAGAAAACCACTCGGATAAAGCTTACCGGAAAGAAATATACGGCGACCAATGTTGCTGTTGCTTCTATTGAGGAAGCTGCCTCCCTTGGGCGGGGTATTTCGCTGTCCGCCGGCATGACGAGCCCTGAAAAAGAGGAAAACGTTCGTTGTTCCCACCCTGAGTGCCTTCGAGGCGATACAAGCTGCTCATGCTTTCCCGATAAGTATGTACCCACTGACCTGGCTTGCTGACGTGGTCTAAGAACTTCGTGTTTCTAAATTGTTTCGTTTAATTGTGCAGGTACCTCTATGGGAGTAACAACTGGGGTTGCTACATCAACTCCTGTGGCAACTGTGGCATTGTCGGTGCCTGATGCCAGTATTGGCGTATCTGCGGAGCCCAAAACCTAGACTTCCGTTGCCGCTGCTATTAGTTGTGCCATGCCGCTTCCTACTCCTACCTTATCTGTAGCTGTGACCGTCGACCCAATTGTTGCACCTCGGACATGCAGCGTTGGTACATCCTTGTTCGATTCGCCCATAAGTATTTTTCATGTAGCTGAGAAAGAAGTTACCGCCGTATCCATGGCCCAGGAGGTGACTAGCCTTGGTGGTGCTGCTGCTAGTGAGGCTGGGGGGTCAAGCAGCGGCATTGCTGATGATGGTGTCCATCTGATTGATGACCTATTCTTACCGACCGTTCGATGGGATCCCAATGCTCAAGACAAACGCTATCAGCCGCAATGGAAAATCGCTGAATCTTCAAGGCTGATTTTCCCCCCTGTTATTCAACACTGGGTTGAGCGGGCGTATCCCCGGCCGAGGCGGCATACGTGGAGGGGTTGAACAATGAAGATCTGATGAATTCTTCGATATCTGATTCTGTGAGCCTGCCGCGAAGGCTAATGGAAATTCGTCGTAGATGGATGCATGATAACACCCAACTCCACCAAGCGCGGGCTACTATTCAAGAATTGACGGATGATAAGCATCACTTGGAGGGTCAACTTCAAACTGCTGGGCTGAAGGAAGCGAGGTTTTTGTCAGAGAAAAACAAGGCTGAGGAGGATTTGAAGAGGGTTACTGCCTATCTTGCTGAAGAAAGGATAATGTGGGCCCGCGATGTGGCGGAAAAAGACCGAGTTCTGGCTCAAGCCAAGAACATACAGGAAGAGTTGGAGCGCAAGGCCATAGCGGAGGCCCAAAAGGTGAGACTTGAATTATCGACAGAATTGGAAAAGTTCCGTGTTGACACTGATTTTGTGTCTCAGGTTCAGGAATGATACCAAGGCCTGACCGCCGAAGTAGAAGCCTCCCATACCAAAATCTGTCTACTTCAGGCAGAGCTAGAGGAGCGAGAGGGAAAGGTTAAGGATCTACAGGACCATTGTGATGTCCTTGTTACCCAGAATAAAAAGCTGGCTTCGTCATCCGCCTCCCAGCTGAAGGAGGTTGAAAATGCGTTGGCACAATCTAACGCCGAGGTGGACGATTTGACTAGCCAGTTGGCGGCTATTCGCGGCGACAGGAACTGGCTGATAACTAATGGGCTGGTGGGGGCGTTTGAGTACTTACGCGAGTCGTCCCCCTTTACCAATCTGATTGATCGTCTGTCCGCCGCCGCTTATCAATCCGGACATCATGATGGTGTGTATAAAGGCTATATGGAGTGCAACCAGTTGGACAAGATACCTCCAGACTTCCACGCTGTCAAAAGCAAACTCCAAAGTGACATGTCAAATGCCCTTGAAGCGGCATACACCGAGCCGCTGCCCTGTTATGGCGATTTGATGGATAAAGTGAATGAAGATGGTATAGAGTCGCTGCGTTTAATGCTGGACCCCGCGGAGGAATCTGAAGAAGAATGATAGTTTTTTTTTGTTTCGCTTGTTGTGTACTGTGTGGCTTTGCTAATGACACTATTTGACTCAGGTTTGGTTCCCATGTCTGTTTTGATTTGACAGCCATTTTAATGCTAATGCCATGATTTCTGACACCGCCATATTTTGAAAATATAGTTCTGTGTCGTGTAATGATTATTTTCTATTAATGCTTCTAACGTCATCACCGTCACGTCTTTTTAACCTCCCTATAAATTTGCCTTCCTTTTCCTTATTTGGTACTTAGACAGGATGGAGAGAAAAAGGTATAGGCAACGTCTTTCCGAAATCTTCCGAGTGCTGGATGCTGCAGATGGCTTACTCCAGTTGCAGAATCCGGTGACAAGGTCGATGCTTCGAAGAAGAAGGCCACTTCCCAATGTTGCACCGGCCCGGGCAAACCGGGCATGCCAGAGCGTTATTGTTGAGGACCCCCAGCCAATGGATCCTGGAATGCCATCCTTGTCAGCTGACGTTCTGACAGGTCTTATCCCGGTGGATCATGACCGGCGATGCCGTATTACGTACCAACGTCGCTATGGTGGTCACCTCAAGAAGCAACAGATGGACGGGTCGGGAATGGTGGTTCCGGATGGTGAACCATCTGGCAACTTGGCCGTTGATCCAGCTACATTTGTTGATGGTGATGTGGTACTGCATACCCCTGCAGTGGTGATGGCACCCAACTTCCACCAGTAGGTGTTTTGAACATGTTCTGTTTTTTGGTTCCCATGTGTTGGTTTTTAACGACAGGGACAAGTACTTGGTTTGTGTAAGATAGGTTATGTGTATGTAAAAATGCCTATCTGTTTTGTGGCGGTTTATGTATCTATTACCAATATACCCGCCGTAAGCGCTGTATTTCGTAACCCTATGACTTGTGTGAATGAAAATATTTTGTGTTTAAGGGTGTTGTTTGTATTTTTACCGTTTGATGCATTCGTTATGCGATGGTAACTCATGGTGAAAACAAAAGTAAATGTTTTTTATTAAACTTGGACTGATGTAAAAACAAAAAGACACCGCTGAGGGTGAGTTACAATTGTGAACTGAGAAAAATAGTTAACTCTTGTTGTTAGGAGCAAGGCTTTACAGGTAGCATTTCCTTAACTGGGCGATGTTCCAACTGCGTGGTACTGGTGTGCCATCTAGTCGAGATAGGCGATAGGCCCCTTTGCCCAGTTCTTCTTGGACGACATAAGGGCCTTCCCAGTTTGGGCCCAGCTTGCCTGAAGGTTCCATCCTACTTGCTTCGTTGTCACGCATAACGTAATCTCCTGTTTTGAAGTTCTGTTTGGCCACTCGCTTGTTATAATATTTTTCTAATGCCTTCTTGTATTTTGCTTCGCTGATGGCGGCCGCCTCGCGCCTTTCCTCCAATAAGTCCAGTCATTCCCGTAGAGATCTGTCATTTTCATCGCCTGTGTTGAGGCGGCGTAGTGACGGTAGTCCCGCTTCAGCGAGTATCATTGCTTCCGCTCCATAGATTAGGCCAAACGGGGTTTCGTTGTTGCTGGTTTTGGGCATTGTTCTATGTGCCCAAAGGACATTTGGCAATTCTTCCACCCAGGAGCTTCCCTCGTGGCCTAGTCGTTTCTTGATGCTATCCAGCAAACTTCTGTTTGTCCGCTCTACCTGGCCATTTCCTTGGGGGTGTGCTACTGACGTGAAGATTTGTTGGATGTGGAGATTAGTGCACCATTCGTGGAAAATTCTGTCTGTAAACTGTGTTCCATTATCGCTCACCAGGTAAAGCGGTAACCCAAACCTGCACACTATGTGTTCCCAGAGGAATTTTTTGACGTTGTCCGCCGTTATTTTGGCCAAAGGCTTAGCTTCCACCCATTTGGTGAAGTAATCTACCGCCACAACTAGGTACTTTAACTTTCCGGGGGCCGGCGGGAAAGGTCCTACGATATCCACGGCCCATTTCTGGAAAGGCCATGCTGCTGTCACCGGCACTAGGCTGTTCTTGGGCCTTATTGTTTGAGGAGCGAATTTCTGGCAGCTGCGGCATTTCCGTAGTTCCATTACGGCGTCTTCGTGCATCCCAGGCCAATAATATCCCGCGCTATGGATTTTGGCTACCACCGCCCGGGGTCCAGCGTGTATGCCGCATAGACCTGCATGGATTTCGCTGATGAGATACTTTGCCTCTGTTGGGGAGACACATCGCAGCTGTGGGCCCAGGTAAGATTTTCTATATAGGATACCATTATTGATCTCATATTGCAACGCTTTCGTTTGTATCTTTTGTGCTTCGCCCTTAGCGGGAGGTAGCTCCCCTGTTTCAAGGAAACGTAGAACCGGAGTGTACCAGCAAGGCTCTTCCGCTGTAATGGCGGAAACATTCCGCGGTTCAATTGAGCGTGTCTGCAGCGTTTCGACTTTGACTTCCTTTTCCATACCTGAGGTGGCGAGCTTACTGAGAGCATCTGCTATCTGATTCTTGCCTCTATGTACATGATTGAGCGTGACGTTGTCAAAAGAATCCATGAGTTCCTTTGTTTTGGCCAAGTATTTTGCCATTGATTCATCTTTGGCTTCGTACGTTTCGTTTACTTGATTGTTGACCAGCAGTGAATCGACATACGCGTCTACCCTTGCCGCTCCCATAGATTTCGCCATTCTCAGACCTGCTAGCAGTGCCTCATACTCCGCTTCATTGTTAGAACATTCGAAATCGAAGCGTAAGGCGTACATCAGCCTGATCTCATCTGGGCTTATCAACATTAGACCGGCCCCAGATCCCTTTCCACTAGATGACCCATCAGTGTATAGTTTCCAGGTCTGCCAGGCGGTACTAGACTCCGGGATGTCCTGGACGACCGGGTCCAAAATAGCTTCCCCTTCAGGTATTTCGGCTAGAAAATCAGCAATTACTTGCCCCTTAACTACTGTTTGTTTTTGATATTCGATATCCAAAGAGCCAAGTTCAATTGCCCACTTGGCCAGTCTGCCGGAAATCTCCGGCTTGTGTAGCTCTTGTTGCAACGGGTAATTGGTTAGGACTTGCACGCGGTGCGCCTGAAAGTATCTTCTCAGTCGCCGCGTGGCATGTACTAGTGCCAAGACCAGCTTTTCTAACGTGGGATATCGTGTTTCGGGCCCCGCTAATACCTGGCTTATATAATATATCGGTGTTTGCCTTCCATCTCGTTCAACCATGAGCACATCACTTACCGCCGTATGAGCTGCCGCTAAATACATCTTTAATACTTCGTTACGCCTTGGTGCTGTCAGCATGGGTAATCCCTCTATGAAGCGTTTCATATCTTGCAAAGCTTGTTCTGCTTCGTTGGTCCACTTGAAGTTTTTCTTGTTAAGGCAATCTTTCAACGTTTTTATGAAAGGCAGGGACTTCTCGGCATGTCTTGCCAAGAACCTGTTGATTGCCACAAGTCGCCCATTCAGGGCTTGAGCTTCCTTCAATGTTCGTGGGGAAGGCATCCGCGTTATGGCGGCCACCTTTTCTGGGTTGGCTTTGAAGCCATCTCTAGTGACTACTACCCCCAGGAACTTCCCTTCTTCCACCCCGAAAGAGCATTTCTTTGGGTTTAATTTAATGTTATATTCTCTAAGCCGCTGAAAAGTTTCTTCGATGTCTGCTAACATTTGCTTTTCTTCCCTGCTTTTGATTACAAGGTCATCGACATAGACTTCCAAATTTCGTCCGATTTTTGTCTCGAACACCTTGTCCATGAGTCTCTGATAGGTAGCTCCGGTGTTCCGTAGACCAAAAGGCATTTTTGTGTAACAAAAAATGCCCACATCGGTATGAAACGCTGTTTTTTCTTCGTCTTCTTTGGACATCTTGATCTGGTGGTACCCTTTGTAAGCGTCCAGGAAACATTTGAATCGGTAGGGTACCAAGGAATCGACCTTTAAATCAATCTCGGGTAGTGGGTATGCGTCCTTGGGGCACGCCTTATTTAGATCTTTGAAGTCAATGCACATTCGCCACGTGCCATCTGGCTTTTTTACCATGACCGGGTTGGATATCCATGTATGGTATTGCGTTTCCCTGAGGATTCCAGCTTCCACTAATTTTCTTATTTCTTTAACAACCGCTGCCCGTCGGTCCGGGGCCATGCTACGTTTACCCTGAGCAACCGGCTTAACGCCTGGGAGTGTGGCAAGCTTGTGTTCTGCTTTATTACGGGGGACTCCTGTCATGTTAGAATGCTCAAAAGTGAAGATGTCCACATTTCTTTTTAACAGTTACTTCAGGTCGTTTCTAACTTCTGGAGACAGAGTGTCCCCGATTGTGACCATCTGGTCCGGATGGCGTGTGCTTAGTACCCATCTCTCTGGGCCCGTGGCTCCGGCGGGCCCTTGGCGGCATCTTTTGGTGCTCAGTACTTCTCCAATCTTGTCACGAAACACAGTAGCGATACCTCGCGGTGTAGGAAACTTCATGAAACCTCTTGCCGTGGAAACTATGGCGTCCAATTTTCCCAGGGTGAATCTTCCAATTATCACGTTGTGGTACGACTCAGCGCGAACCACAAGGAAGGTCAGGAGTATGGTTCTTTCTTTAGGTGACTGCCCGAAAGTTACTGGGAAAGTGATTTGACCGATAGGGTCAACCTTTTCCCCTGTGAATCCTTTGATGGGGGCGTGTACTGATTCAAGCAACTTTCTATCTTCTGGTTGCATTCTGTTGAAGCAATGTTCATAGATAATGTCTTCCGAGCTCCCGGTGTCGACCAGGATTCGCCTCATGCGGTAGTCTCCTACTGCCGCGGATATGATCAGGGCATCTGTAGTGAGGTGCAAGTCCTCCATTCGAGGTTCTATGGTCATTGTTGCCAACATCCAGGGTTCGAGCGTGGAGAAACTCCGTTTTGCCCCCCTTCCCACATCCGCGTTTACCATATTTAATTCACGGGGCCTCTTGCCTGCCGCCTTGTCATTTTCTTCCTTGACGACAGGCGGGCCTTGCTTGATGTCGCGTACTAGGTGTGCCAATTTGCCCGACTTTACAAAATATTCGATCTGTTTCTTAAGCTGAAAACAATCGTTGGTGTCATGCCCGCTCCCTTTGTGGTACTCACAGTATTTACTCGTATCCTTGTTAGGGTTATCTTTCAATGGTTTTGGTGGGTTAAGCCTGAGGTTTTCTGAGGCTAAAATTTCAGCCGGTGTCTTGCTTAAGTTGGGGTATTCGGATCGAGGCTTCGACGGTTCATTCCTTGAATAGGAGTTTCGGTGTCTGTCATATCGCGCGTCTTTATCGTTTCTCTGGTATCGGTCCCCCTACTTTTGCTTTTAGATCCCCGGTGATCTTTTTCCTCCTGGTTCTTTAGGGCTTCTTTCTTCCTATTGGCTGCCTGGCTAGCTGCTACCGCCTTCTCTTGTATGACATATACTTTGGCTATTCGAAGTATTTCGTCGATTGTTGGGGGTACGCCATCCCTTCCATGTAGCGTTCTCAGTAACTCGTCATCATTGACCCCCTGGAGGAAAGCTCCACATGCCAGATCATTGGTTACGCCCGGGATCGCCAGGCTTTCCTTGTTAAATCTGATGATAAAGTTTTCTACCGTCTCATTATCTCGCCGACGGATATGGAGGAGCTCGTTTCTATCTTTCGTGTGTCTGCGCTGCTGGCTAAACTGTAAGATAAACTTTGATTCTAAATCTTCAAAGCTGTCTATTTCACCTGTGGGCAGGTTATCCCACCAAACTCGGGCCGCGCCCACTAGCGTTTGTACGAACATTTTGCATCATAAGGGCATGGACCAACAGGCCACTTCGCCGGTGCTCTTGAATAAGTTGAGATGATCATCCGGGTCGGTGAGACCATCATACTTGCCAACCGTTTGGGGCATCTTGGGTTTTTCCTTGATAGGAGCCTCGGCGATCCTTCGAGTGAATTTAGACCTGAACGTCGCGTCCATCGGCTTGTACGGTCTGGTAAGTTCATCTTCTTCTACATTTATAGGCTGTGCTGGGGGGCGTTCATACCTGGGGCAGTTCCCACTATAGGGTTGGAGTTTCCTATTGGGGACACCCGGGGCCTGACCGTGTTTCCCCTGTCGTACACAGGCTCAGCCGTAGGCGGAGTCTGAGTATAAACCGGTTGTGGCGTTGGGACATTCCACCAAGGTGGCATGTAAGTTGCGTATGGCGACTGAGTACTACCCTGCGCGGTTCCCTGGAGCGGATACGCCGAACCCCCATACGAGGGTAAATACCCATAAGGGGGTGCATAACAATACCCGGGGAAGTATACTTGGTTTCCTGGTGTGACGGGGGCGTTCATAATTCCAGCCGGCATGACGACCGGCTGGTGAGGCGGTGTTGATAATGCCGCCGTGAGCGCCGCTGAGTATAGCGGTGGCATCGAGTTGGAAATCAGAGGTTGATAGTATTGAGGCATGCTAGTTTGTGATACGATGGTGCGGGGGCTCGCCGATGTGATGACAGGGACGGAGGAGAGGCGTGAAGCCTGTGCATTAGTAGTTGTCACTGGGGTGAACATATTACCGCTAGCTCCCCCCAACTCCCTTGATTGTAGCTGTGAGGGCATGTAAAGAAACGGACTCGTCACCACAGTCTGGGAAGAGACAGTGGTGATGTCGTCAAAACCTGGCGGTGGTCCTTCTGCCTCGAACTCTGGGTCCAGCGACCTCGTGACGGCTGGGGAAGACTGTGTGGTGGCACCGAGGCTCGCCCCCAACATTAGGTTATTGTTTGTCGTCGTTTGATCTGCTACGTTCTGATCACTTGCCATGAGGTTCTGTTACTGAATAGGTCCCACGGATGGCGCCAATGAAGAAACACTGACCTATGTAGTGATTATGGGCTAGGACTTCAATGATTAGTGACCCGAACGCTTGGCTGCAAAACAGAAACACCGTTAGGACTCGTTACAGGAACGGGGTTATTCCTGTAACCACCCTCCGGCGTGAGAATAAGTCTCGGTTTGTGGAAGTAAAAGGAAATAGGGAAGAGAAAGTTATATGAGAGCAAGATGATCATACCTTATACGTTTACCTTTATTTATAGGTATTCCATTAGGGTTTCCTCTAACCTAGAATATATTCCGGTAAGTTAGGGATTTACATGATCTTCCCGAAAAGTTGGAGATTTGGTTGTGTAACTTCCATGCAGATATGGAAAGTTCTAGAATAATCATATATATTTATATTAAAATAATAGGTTGTAACCGGGTCGGGTTGACCGATTCGGGTCACACCTCGTCAGTGTCGGTAGGTGAGATGAACAATAATTAAGATGGAAACATTTATATGAAATCCGAATAAAGGAGTGGATGATCCAACTCAAACTGATCCGACCCGGAGTTTATTCGGATCCCGATTCCCGTGTCTACTGAATTATATGTGTATTTAGAAATTTAGAATGGATTCCCTCCCAAACTCACAAAACACCTCAACCATAGGTTGCCACATTATCAAAAAGCTTCAAAATCACATACCACATGGCCCAAATCCATCTCATTTATATATATATATATATATATATTGATTCTTAATTATATAAGCCGACTTGCGTAATTTTTTGTTTTAGTAAATCATACTTTATCTCCTCCATGCAAGATACTTGTTTTTTCGTCCGAAAGAAAACCGATTGTTAAAATATTAACCGAAAACCGATGATGGACATAACAAGAAAATAGTTTGGTAGCCCAAATTGTGTAAGAATTAGGTATTTACGCTGCGTGATGCATGGGATATTGGTATGTTAGAAGAAAAAAGACTTTGTTTATGATAATAATATTAGGCTTGATTACACAAAATGTGTATTGTGTAACAAAAGATAAAAACGGTAATATAAATAAAGATATCTATACATGTTTTATATCGATGATTACAAGAATATATAAAATAATAAGAAGTGAAACAACTAAGTATGTGTGTGAGAGCACAACCATATTAGTATAGCATAAGTTTTTTTTTTAAGAAATTATTATATATTTTATATTACGCGTGTTATAAATGTGGTAGAATTATTATTTATCTTTTCTAAATTCTTATATAGATAATAGTTCAAATAGAAACAAAAATACAACAAAACATAAAAGTTAAGGGTAAAAGCTGATAACTGTGAATAGTGCAGGGTAATGAGAGTAATGTCAATTAATTATTAGGAAATCGACTTTTGTTTTGCCCCCCACATGAAATGAAATTTGTTCAGTCGCTTTAACTAAAAACGTGTTTCTTTAATTTTCGTGGTGACACATTTTTTGGGTGTTTGCACATGACACATTTTTTTTTTTGTTTGATGGTGACACGTTTGTCTTTTGCATTATTTGTTTTGAAATAAACAAAATACTTTTAATAAAAATACAAATATTATCAATTGAATATATGAACAGAAAAAACATAAATCCAGTCATGTATCATCAAAATTGCTTTTATTATTATCTCTAGAATATAGTAGCGACCAGCAAGAAAATACATGTGCGGTATTGTTTTCTTTTTAAGAAAGTTGTGATGAATTTAAAAAACTAGTTTTCTCCGTGAAAGTATCAAGAGTTTTACAAGTAATTTATATTATATTAATGTTTATTATTTTAATGAAAGTAAGCAGGGTGTGGATAATATTATATAACAGTTGCATATAATAAGAAAAGAAATAAAAAATACAAATGGGTCTGATGAATATCTGGAATTCATTTTGTATTCTTGTGAAATATTATATTTATATATATATTTTTTTTTGCCAACCTGGAGTTTTACTGCTTTTTTGCTTCCCAATTCCATATATATATTTAATAAATATATTAGCTCTCCAAATACACAATAATTCTAATATAATATAATATGTGCTAATCATACAAAAATTATAAATTATTGTTTTAACCGTGATATATAAGATGTTATACAATAACATAACGCAACCGTTTTTGTTTCTCTTCAACTATATCTATACGTAAAAGTATTTATGTGATTCTTATCATTCTTTACTTAAAATTAGCTAGCGTCAGTTTTATCATATTCATTTCATTACAAAAAGAAATATATCAGGTCGTTTTATCATATTTATTTAGTTACAAAGACAAATATATCATGTCGTTACAATTGTTAGGTCACGTTCATTGATTCCACATTCATATACAAGGAAACATTCTCAACCATAGGCGAACCAAAGCGATAGGGGTATCGCTTTCCAAATGTTAATTTTTTTACCTGATTTATTGTCGGCTCACATCCATGATAAAATCAAATCGCGATATAAAAGCGATAGTTCAAGTTTCTACAACTATATAAAAAAAAAAAAAAAACTAAATCGAATCGAATCAAATCAAATTGCAAGAATAATAATTGGTTTTTAATAATCTAATTTAAGAAAGAGGGCAAATCAGCCCTAATGATATATACAACCACCATGGAACAGTAACCACATAAGAACAAATAGTTTGAATAATGCTAATTACTAAAAACAGAACATGAAACAAGAAGCAAAAACTATACTATGTTTATGTTACACCAAAATCCTGCTTCTTGGGTACCTTCCCAAAATTACCCAGGAGGAACTTGTAGACAAACTTAACTAACATCCCAAGATTTTGTTCGTCAATGCGATTCGTAGCTGATCTTGCGTGTAAAATCGACTACCCATTTTCACCGTCGCTTGTTGCATCATCAATTCGTTCACAACCGATACACTGGCATGGTGGAGGTCCAGATCCATCTCTTTCAATGCAGACATTAGACGCGAAGCAGGATGGTTTTTCCGGTTACATTGGACCCTGATCATCGCTTCCCACCCGATGATCTTGACATCTATGTCCAAATCTTTGATATTTGTATTTGCATTTGCAATTTTGGCGTCTTCGAGTGGTGAAACCGTGGATGAAGATGATTGCCTTGAATCTTTAGTTAATAACTCTTTCTTGACACCATCAAGTCGGGCTTTCAATTCTTCTTTATCTGTTTCTGTCGTTTGAAGCTTCGACTTGAGGTCGTTGATGTACGCAATGGCGTCTCCAAGAAGTGACGCTTTGTCCATTTTCGAAACATTTGGGACCACAGCTCGAAGGGCGTAGAATTTCTGGTTCAGTTTCTCCCTTCTTTGTCTCTCCGCTTCAACGTGATTCAACGGCTCTTCACGCCCGTTTGCAGGCTTTCTCCCTCGCTTTCGTGGCTTCTCAGGATCCACCGCAGGACGATTCTCCGGCTCTCTTCCTATCGACGCCTCTAGCTCAAAATCCACTCCGTTCTTCAACCCGTTACCCGGTTTTTCTTTCTCAGAGCCGAACGATAACATTCCTTCTTCGTTAATTCCTCGTAACGCAGGCGGCCTCTTCTTCTTGTTCCCGTTATCCTGTCCACCTATAAACAACGATTGACCCAAACCCGAAACCACAGTTCCATTGCTGCCACCACTCTTCTTACTCTCACCAAACGTAAGAAGCTCCATAGATTCCGGCTTACACGAATGAGAAGAACTCCCAACTTTCCCTCCACTAGTTCCATCCACAGATCCAAACTCGGAGAAATTCAATTCCCTTGTACCAAACATACCTTGATTCTGAATCGATTGCCGATTCGAATTCTGCGAATTGTACGAATTGTGCACTAAGGAGCTAGGGTTTTCGTTTGGTTTCGAATTTGTCGGTTGCGCAACAACCGCGGTTACAGTTACATCAAAAGAATCTTTCATTTCTCCAGTTGTGGCCGTACCCGGTACCGGTACAGATACCGGTACCGGATCAGCAAGCCACAACGAAGACGGATCGGTTTCTCCATCAGCATGTCTCTGATCTGCGTTCACCAGAGTCAAATCTGGAGGGTTGTTATTATTATTATTATTATTAAAAGTAAACAAAACTCGAATTTCATTCATGAGATTAGAGCTCTGAAAAATCAACTCCGTTGAACCTAACTCCACAACTCCGTTTGTATACGGAACACAAACAATAGTTTGCAACCCGAAATTCTGACCTTGCCGTGCACGTTCACAATGTGAAGCCACCAGTTTATCCCGTCCCGCAATCCAAACCGGTTGGTTACTAAACATCGCTTGACCGGGCAGCCCATCACCGTTAACAAACGAGTGCGTCATAGAAATAAGAAAAAACCATTCAGTATCAGTAACTTCTTCATCCACCACGTCATTTTCCGGCATCTGTGAGCCGGAAATCAACGAATTCAGCTCACGAAGCACCTTCTTCCTATGCTCCTGTTCCGCAAAAGACGCAGCAGACGGTGTCGTTTTGGGTTTATTCACTTCTCCTTTATAATACCCATCACCCCACCCTAACACACTAGGGTTTGAATTTGGGTTTGGGTTTGGGTTTGTATAACTATAATCCACCATCGATGATTGCCAAAAGATGGCGTAAGTCCATGAAACAGTAGCGTTGTCAATCAAACTCTGAAGACGTTGCTGCAAAGTGTCTTGATGGTGTGAATCAAGGGGTATTGTGGGTTTGTGAACATCGTTTGTACTAGTGGAAGCCGATGGTGATGATGGAGGAGCAACTGAAGATGTTATTGGGGTAGATGGATTGTTACCCCAATAGGATGATGACATATCGGAGCTTATAAAAGCATCCATCATGACGTTATCGTCTATGTTCCATACGTTCATTGTGGTGGGAAGGCGGTAATCCGTCATTCCATTAACCGGTGTTTTAATGGAAAAAAGATGGAGATGAGATTATAAACAGGAGCGGCGGCGGCGGCGGCGGTGGCGGTGGTGGGAGAACAATGGTTGAGTGTTGAAAAAGGAAGGTTAAAGAAAGGGGTAGATACAAGAGTAGGAAAAACGCATCTTTGAAATAGTTTTGAAATGATGGTACTGGTATGACCGTATGAATGATTGGAATGGGGTCCGGCCGGCGAATGTGGCCGGAGTTGGGAAGATTTGACTTTTTCTGAAGATGGGAGAGAGAGAGAAAATATCAAAGTATTATAATTGCGTCGGACGTGAAAAAAAGGTTCAATTGGTTTAAATTAAATGAATTTGAAGTACAAGTAGACAAAATGATTCTAAATGAAAAACAAATCTATTTCATCCTCATCTTGACTCGAGGGTATAGCGGGTGTGTTGGGATTTGGGTTAGGCAGCCTGTAGTGGAGCGCGAACAAGGGCATAGCGCCCATATGGAGCCCCCCACACCGCCCCATGCAGCGCCATGAGCAAAAAAAAAAAAACCGGCGTGATATAATTCGCGGCGCGAGGAGGTGAGATTTGTTCTCCATTTTCCATTTTGGTCCCTGCATTTTACAATTTGGTCCCTGCATTAAAACACTTTGGTCCCTGCATTTTACACTTTGGTCCCTGCATTTTACACTTTGGTTATGATGAGGTAGGGCTTTATGACTACGGCCTCAAGCCCCATAAAGCCCCGGGGTGACGTGGCATGCCACATGGCGCATAACGCCCCTTTGGGGGCTTTATGACTACACATGGCCTTAGAGATATTGCTTGACACGTGATGAGTATGAGATTTACAAGATAATACTAAAAACCTGGGAGTGTGGTGTGGTCAGCCAAGTGGATTTTTTTTTATTTTAATTTCAACCAGCCAACCAAAGCCAGCTATGTCACCCAGCCAAAGGGGCAACGCTATACTCAATACCCACACCAAATGAGCAACGCTATAGAGGCAACGCTATACCAATTGTCAACTCAAAATGGAGCAGCTGGCGTTTATGAGCCAAAACGCCCCTAAACCAATGCCCACACCCCAAAGCCTATGAGTAAGTTGTAGTAGTACTTCTAAAATAGTTTAAGAGAAGTATTGAAAAAAATAGTAAGAGAAGTATTGAAAAATGTTTAGATAAATTAGGGTCGTATTATTGGCACACTTTATAAAATTAAATCGACACCACCAATACAGGTCGTATAGTCCTATACGATCCGTATTAGAGTAACTTCAATTTCGAAGGTCAGTCAAAGGTTGACACTGTCTTTACATGCCCACCTAATACGCATCGTATAGGCCTATACGATGCGTATTTGTAAAATGTTGTCTATCAACTCTGACAGATAGGGTTCACATGCAAACCATATATGGATCCGCATCAAGTACGAGGTTACTTTCTATAAGTCAACAGTGACATAAAGTGATTGAAAGGAACATTGTGTCAGCCCTATATGGGTCTTATAGGCCTATACGACTCGTATTGATCTGTGAATTTGCATTCTGCTTGGCCTTTATAAACGAGGACGACGAAGACGATTCACAATAAGCATTCCCTTCTCTTCGTTTTTTCTTTATATTCGATTCCACCATGTCTTGGTTCAACCTTAATTGCATTTTCGGCAAGTCGTCCAACACAAATACAAGCACTTTTATTCCGGAAAGCAGTGTAGTATAGCATTTTTTTTTAACTTGTTTCGTTTTTTTTTTTTTGTTCATGAAATACTTAGCACACCGTTTGTATTAGGAGGGGCCTGCTGTCCGTGATTCTTACGATGGGAGAGAAAATGATGATCACGCGGAGGAGATCGTGTTCGGCTTTCGTCCCCATCATAATGAATCGTTGTTGCTAGACCTCAACAAGGTAAGTGTCTATTTACTTTTTTTCTATTCGGCGTTAAATTTACCATTACCTTTTACCCGTTGGTTTTTTTTTTAGTTTGTTGAGCCCCGCCAACCGTTGTTGCCAGATCTGAACGAGGTAAAAATATATTTACTTATTATTAAAAAGGCTTTTAGATGTGCCGTTATCATTTAACCGTTGGTTTTTCAGGTTATTGTGCGTAGCGATGATCATGGTTATGGGTGTCCGGATTATGAAGCCGGTTACGGTGCCTCGTATGGACAAGAAGAATATAGCAATAACTTTTTCGTTAGTGGTGCCTCGGGCATATAACAAGACGTTGGTGAGCCTTCTTACGCGCAAAAGTCATTGGGTGACGAGCAACCCGCTTACCTTGAAGTTTCGTACAAAACTGATCAGGTACGAATGATATATATTTTGTTAAAAATATTACTATAAACGTTATATATTTTAAAACATGTATTATAATTGTTATATTTTTTCTGTTAAAAAAATATTATATATATTATATATTTTTAAAATGTATTATAAATGTTATATTTTTTTAAAAGATTATTATAAATGTTATATATATTTATAAATGTTATATTTTTTTTGTTAAAAAATTATTATAAATGTTATATATATTTTTCACTTAGGATTTTTTATCCCGCAATGAGTTGGAAGGTTGGGTAAAAAGAAGGGGTTTAACCAACGGATACGTTGTTGTTACTAGACGGTCCAAGGGTCACTGGACATGGCTCCAATGTTGTCGTAGTGGCGAGCATGAGAGTAAGGCCACGGTTAGGAAACCGACAGCAAAAAATGTGCATGCCCTCTTATGGTGATAGGTCGTCTCGACCAAAGCCGTCGAGCTTGGCGGATAGATTATCTGCACAAAAATTTTAACGAGAAGCATAACCACGGCCCTGCTGAACATCTGGAGGGTTATGCGTATACCATGAGACTTACTCCTAATGAGTTTAGACTGGTGCAAGAGCTGACAGATCAAGACATACAGCCCCATACAATCGGGAAAACCGTAGCGGAACAGAACCCTGAAATATAATGTATAATGTATAATATCACACGTCGTGAATACGTCAACATAAAAAATAATACAAAATATAACTACGATACGACACGATACGGTACGGTACGTGGATGATATGATATCATACGACACATCACGATGAAATAATAAAATTTAAAAATGTGATACGACACGCCACGATACGCTATAATACGATACGTAACGATAAAAAATAATAAAGATTTTAAAACTCATTAAAACAAAAATAACCAACAATAAACACCAATAACCAAACCCAAAACACCAAAACCAAACACAACACACCAAAATTCAAATCTCAAAAAATCAGGGCCTTAATACGGATCGTATAGCCCTATACGATCCGTATAAGCCAGCCGTCAGATATCCACTGCACCTGTCAGTCGTCATGTCTTAACTTTATCCAATACGGATCGTATAGGCCTATACGATTCGTATTGAATTGTCAAAGTGTGTAGATAGAATGGCCGGCGTCCCAATAGAATTTCTCATAAATTATAATGCAAAAATAAATTTCATTATTTTTCAAGAAAACTACACAATTAAAATAAGAATTCATTTCTATACACAATGAAAATAAGAATTCAATTCTCTTGCATCGTTCTAAAGACTTAATTCCAAGGGCACTCCTTGTAGTTTATAGAAATTAATAAAATTGGGTATTAAGAGTTTAAGTTAATAATTTGTGGTATTAACTTTTGATTTTATAAGATTTATGATATTAAAGCTAACAACGGTTAAAAACTAACAAAGAAAGAAATGAGAATAATTTATCACTTATTGTGAATTATTTCTTATTATTTAAAATACATTTTTTTCTTTTTCTTCTATTATATATAATTACATTTTTCTTAATTAATTAACTAAATAATTTTTGAAATGCTAACTTCGGCTCGATTTCACATAATGAAGCATAGATAAAAATATCCGTAAGTTTAGGTCGGATTTACATCACAAAACGTAGATAATAAATACGTTGTGACGTAGATAAAATCTTTTAGAATGCATAACTTTTCACACACCAAACCATGGATAGAGATATATGTTGTGAGTTCAGCTCAGTTTCATACAACGAAACGTAGACAAAAAAAATATGTTATGTTGTAGATAAAATCTTTTAGAATATATATATTTTTTCACGCAACGTAGAAAGAAATATATGTCGTGAGTTCGGCTTAGCTTTAGACAACGAAACGTAGATAAAAAATATGTCGTGACGTAGATAAAATCTTCTAGAATATATAACTTTTCACACAATAAAACGTAGATTAAAATACGTCGTGAGTTTGACTCGGTTTTACACAACGAAACACAGATATTAAAATCATCGTGACGTAGGTAAAATCTTTTAGAATATATAACTTTTCACACAATAAAATGTGGATAAAATACATCATGAGTATGGCTCGGTTTCACACAACGAAACATGGATAAAAAATACGTGGTGATGTAGATATAATCTTTTAGAATATATAACTTTTCACACAACGAAACCTAAATAAAAAAATACATCGTGAGTTGGCTCGGTTTCATACAACGAAACGTAGATAAAAATATATGTCTTGAGTTCGGATCAATTTTACACAACGAAACATTGATAAAAAAATACGTTGTTACGTAGATAAAATCTTTTAGAGTATAGAACTTTTTTCACCATTTCAAATTTTATTTAGTTAAATAGTTAAAAAAAACTATATAGATAATAAAAAAGGGAAATTTTGTATTTTAAATGATAAGAGTTAGTTATGCGGTAAGTACATGTAGTTTTTCAAAAGTAACAAAAAGTAACAAGGTTGGGTACTAATATGTGAAATGATGAAAATACTTTTAGTTATCAGTTAGTTTTTAACTAGAGTTTGCCTTAATACTCTTAGATATTACAAAATCAAAAGTTAATACTCCAGATTATTACCTTAAACTCTTAGACTGTCCGTAGTGGGCGTGATTTTTTCAAAAAAGAAGCCCTCAAACACGCCACTGTAACAACCCGCACATTCGTGCGTTGTTACCACTCGCTATATTCGTTACGCCTAGCACCATAGATTCAGATCATAATGTAGCTATATCGCATACATCGCTATTTCGTAGTATTTTCGCATATTACGCATACTTTATCGCTATAACACATCGCATCACACACATTAACGCTCACGATTACGTTGAGTGAGGACCTATTCTACCCTCCTCGATGGCCGTGAAGCGTCGCAAAGTAATGCATATTCGAAACGAGACCCGGTTATTGTATCGCAACTTTGAAATATGGATATGTATACGACCCTATGTGACTAATTATAATGAATATACGAAAAGGAGGATGAAAATGTGTAACCAAACTATCACAACGCTTAACGGTCAAAACGTAATGCCAAAACTCAGCTCGCCGGAGGCGTTTGATCGAATGGCACTTCGATCGAATGACCATCCGATCGGACAGCCATCCGATCGGACAGCCATCCGATTGGACAGCCATCCGATTGGACAGCCATCCGATCCGACTCACTGCACCGCCTTCTCTCCTCTCTTGCCTATAAATACCCCCACCCTCATATCATTTTCCCTGATGTGGAGCTCTCACTCGACCAGCACGCTTTGAGGCTATTTTCTCTCGATTTCCCGCGATTCTTGTAAGTTTTCAACCTAAATATTGTACTTCTATAATCTACACACACTTCTTCATCCTTTTCACCTTTGAATCTTAACTTTAAACCGTGAAATCAATGGATTTGGGGTGTTCTAGGATGATGTCATCATGAAGTTCTTATGAACTTCAAGCTTTGGCCTCATTCCACCAAGAACAACTCAGATCTGAAGGATTTCCACAAGTATGAACAACATTTTCACACAGATCTACACATAATCATGAATAAAAGGATTGAAAGATGGTTTTCCAACTTTCTTACAACCCTTTTACACTCAATGCACTTAAAACCGATAGAATCGGAGCTTATACCGACCTTCCACTCATTCTTAGTGTCGTGTTGGTTCAAGATCTGGTTTCTAACAAAGAGACGACCGATTTCGGGTTAACCAAGAACGACCATCACGAATCAGTAAACCAGTCAAATTTGGGTGATTCCTGTCCGATCGGGTCCCTTGGTTCGAGATGGGGTTTCTCTTGTTTAGCACGTCACAACACCGTCTCGATCAAAACCGCCAAAAAACCTACAAAGTTAGTCAAGTGCCAAGGACGACTAGATTGTTTGGACGGATTGTCGTCCGATCGGACAGTCATCCGATCGGACAGTAATCCGATCGAACAGGCATCCGATTGAACAGGCTGCCATCCGAACGGACAAGACAGCCATCCGAACGGACAGGCAGCCATCCGAACGGACAGGACAACCATCCGAATGGTCTGATTTCACCTTGGGTCCCACACTTGACTTTAATTTCAACAATTTGGAGTACTGTCAGATCCATTGACACCTTACTCCGTTTAACACACAATTCAACGCTCACGCTATCAATCTGTAATCTGGGTAATCTCAGATGCGTTCCCTTCAATCCAACCAAGTTGTGGTTGCTTGCCGAACATCGACTGTAAGTATACTCGAACCCCTTTTATCGCATTTTGGGTGTAACATACGTTCCTATTTAATCGAATTTTTCAAAATGAATTATTCAATCAAACTGTTTATCACTTGCGAATAACTGTTATGCATATTTACACGTGATGCTAGTTACATATGTGTTAGGACTTATACTCGCGAAGTCCCGCCTTAAATAGTATAGTACTATAGCACCCGACGGGGTCTAGTTAGGATGAATAGCAATCGCAATCGCAGCTCGAGTGACTTAGCTGGTAGTATCAGTCTTGTATGCATGTATGTTAAGGTATCCCGTTTATGTATTTGGAAATTCGCAGCACTTTTAACTATTTACGCTACACTATCAAAACTTACATACTCGCCAATACTTTTGTATTGACGTTGTTTTAACGTATGTTGTAGGTTAGTCGCAGTTTACATCAAATCAAGCTAGGAAGTCTAGAAACTCAACTAAAATCTAGGTTGACGGATTTGTATTGTTCGAGAGAACATGTAATTTGTGACGACTTATGTGATTATAATTGTTTATTAGTATGGGTTAATGAACGCATTAATTATTGTCACAAAAGCTCTTGTGTCCTTGGACGACCTCGGTATCTTACAATTTGGTTTGATTAGATGTTGAGGATAAACCGGTACTAAAAGCTCTTGTGTCCTTGGACGACCTCGGTATCTTACCAACACTATACTACGTCCACGATGGGTGCACTTGCCCATATGTGTGTTTAGTGTTAGTAAATATCGTGTCTTATAAATTTAAAACTTGGCTAAAAAGTGTAAAAAGGGCTTAAAATATATACCTAAAATATAACACACTTCACGCACATCAAGTTATTGGCGCCGTTTCCGGGGACACAAGGATTTTAAGAAAGTTAGGATCAATGACCTAATCAATTTTTTTTATTTTCTTTTTATTTTTTTTAGGATTTTCTTAATTTTTCAGCTTCTGCAGAACTCAGCACGGGCCGTGCCCGCTGAGCACGCCCCCGTGCCCAATCATTGGAACTGGCAATCTTGTTTTATGTCAGACAGTAAGCTGAACACGGGGCCATGCCCACTCAACACGGCCCCGTGCCCAAGATTCAGTTACTAAAAACAGGACCGTAAGATCCCGACGGTTGGTAATTTCTGACATCAAAATGAGTGATAATGATCTTTTTTACTTTCGGCACTCTTATGGTACGTGGTGTCAATTATGTGGAGGCGATCATAAAGAATTAGAATGTTGTTTTCTAAATTATAAGCCCCACTATATAGACCCATCGTTTGCCTGTAGCCTTAAGAGGGGCGAAAGTAAAAATAATCCTTATCTCTCCCTCGAAGGCGCCCAACCAGATATTCTAGGAGAAATGCTTCTTGATGAACTATTTCAACTAGAAGATCTAGTTCTTAATTGGTTAAAAGAACTTAAGATAGATTTCCTTAATTCATCTCAAGACGATTACCAAGAAGAAGTGTTGGGGTCGCATTCAAACAACCTCGCTGCTCCCGATAATACCTTCAACTCTAGCGAAGACTTGGACGATAGTCGTCCCTGTGTCGATTGTGCCGTGAAGGACTCCCCATCGACTTCGTTCGATGCATACATAGACCTGAGCGATTCGGCATACACCTTCTTTAACAAGAGCCCGGAAAAGGGTTGGACTTGTCCACCTACATTTAGCATAGGAATCACCCTCACCGACAACCTCTTGCGTTCTCGTCTTAATCTAGATCAATTAAGGTATCTTAGGCACTTTGGGGTTGTTCCATCCAGTAAGGAACCACCCGATCCGGATAAGTTCCTTGAAAATAGACAAACTTCATAATCAGCCTTTCGACACACCCCCGTGTCCACCAAAATATTCCTTTCTGACCTTACGTCAGAATACGGACAAACTGTGTCAGGATCCTGCCTGCACACGGGGCCGTGTCCAGCCGACACGAGGCCGTGTCCAGCATGCTGTCGTTTTCTATAAATGAAGCCAAGAATCCTGCACATTTGGACCATCCAGGGACAGAAATTTGAAAGGATCTTCTCTCCTACCATCCTACGTATGTTCTAAAAGAAGGTTCCAACAACCATCTTGTCCTTTCCTCTTTTATCCATTTCCTTCTTCTTCATCTTTCTCCAAAAACCTCCATTAAAGCTTGAGATTTCAAGCTTTATGGCAAGGATTATTTAGTTTTGTTCAAAGAATCTTGTTAAAAATAAGTTGTATAACATTGTTTTAAGTTACTATTGTTCAAAAAGGCTTCACAAGTTAGACAAATAACTTAAAACTTCAAGATTCCTTGTTTCAAAATTCTGCAGAAATGTGAACACGGGGCCGTGCTCCTTGAGCACGGGGGCGTGTCCAAGGTACTGTTTCATTAAAATAAGCTGTTTTCGGTTTATTTTCGTAGAATGTCAAGTGAAAACAGTGGAACATCGTCCGCGCAATCAAGAAACAGTAGAAGTGGAAGGAGGCCTTCCATTGAAGCTACCCTTGTACACTACGTCATGGCGCTACGGGAAGCTCTCGATGAAATGACTTCGGTAGAGGAGGTCCTAATAGACCGTATAAATTATCTTACGGTGGGGCTGGAAAATAGTTTTCAAGAGATTAACCTCTTGCACCAGAGGTTAAATATTCTTGTAACACCTCCCATGGAACCCGTCCTCCCTCAAGAGGATTGGAACCTGGCACTTGGAGTCAACAACCCTACCGGATGGGGTGACATTCCAGCGGAGCCTCCTCTTGAAAATCTACAAGAAGTCCCGGTGGAAGTTGCACCTCCTCAAACCGACGCCAACGAGCCCTCCTTCCTCCTCCCGAGGGAGATAGAGGAGTGGCTCGCCGACATATGAGGAGTCCATACCCGAAGGAAGGAGTTCTATGAAGCCGCATCCAACCGAGACTACTATCTTCTCGGAAATTTTGCTAATTAGAATAACTTGTAGGCTAGAACTCCTTGGTTTAAGCTTCTTGTGCTTACTTATCTAACTTAATAGCATTTTAGGACTATGTAATTCTCTCTATGACGGTTTTTAATGAAATAATGGTTTTAAGGTTTGGATGATGTTGTAATAAATACTCGTGATGGTAAAGGATAGCAAGGGAAATGAGAAACATAGCCCCATGCACGAAAATAGGGCCATCCGACAACAATTTCTTCATTACAGTAAGCTCAGCACTGGCCGTGTCCGCCCAACACGGCCCCGTGCTGCACACTCTGCAGAAAATTGCCCAGTTCAGGTAACTGGACACGGGCCATGTTCACTGAGCACGCCCCCGTGTCCAGGCTTCTGTTTCTTTTCTTTAATTTTTGTCGCTGGCACCTGAACACGGGGCCGTGCCCGGTCACCACGGGGCCGTGTCCAGGATGCCAGTAACATAAAATTTTGCTTTTAACACCATTTTACACATTCAATCAACCTAAAAACTTATTTTTGGGACACATTGAGGACAATGTGTAATTTAAGTGTGGGGGGATGCTAAAACCTTGAATCTTGCAAGTCCTAATAACAAGCCTTACACAAAACTCTATTGGAACCGGTAATCACCCCAATTTTTTTCAAAAATTTTCATTTTTGTTACTTGTCTAAGTTTAAGTTGGAAATTCAAGTTCTAACAAGGTTATATTTTTACAAGTTTACAACTGATAGCGTCGTGATAAAAAGAACCAACATAAGAAAATTATGAAAAGGCATAACAAACTTAGTTAAGATTTGATTATATATACACTTGATCACATAAAAAACCCTTTTCCCACAAAAGTGAGTTTTGAGCCTTTATCGAGCATACAAATACATATCTTTACACTAAATGCTCATTTTTCGTTTCTTGTGTGAATAGCCGCTTGGTTCGTACGACTCTAGAACTTGCCACAACAATACATTCCCAGTCCTTACCAACTTAAACCCGAGTAAGTAAATGATGGAGGCATTAGGACTAACCCTTTTTTTCTTTCTACACCATTATTTTTCATTTTTTTTACCACCTACCCAAAAGCCCCCTAGTTAACCCCTTTGAGCCTAAACCTTTTCATTTCTTAACCCAAAACAATCACCCTTTTTACCCACCTAAACCTTTTTATTTTTAACCCTTTCTTTTAGTAACAACGTTCGGTTTTCTAATGACTCTTCCTAGTTAATATATATATATATATATATATATATATTGATGAAACCAAACAAACAAACAAGTTCACCAGAAATAACTTTGTTTGAAACAAGTGGTTCATCAAAATAAAATAAAAAGTCTTTCAAAAACCGACGTTTGTTACGCTTTTCGCCCTTTCACTAACCACTAACCCAACCACCCACCTTTAGCCCAAGCCTAACCCTTCAACCAAAAAGTCCTCTTGATATTTACAAAGGTATATAGTTAAAAAGGAGAAGGATTGATTTCTTGGCAAGTTTATGGTAGAAGTAAGTTCCATGCCGCTCTCGAGTGATTCACTAAAAATACACCTTCGGCCGAGTGTTGAGTGATCCCCCGTGAGGTATGTGAACTTGTATATAAATGGAATTTTAAAGAGGTATGTTATGCCCTAATAAATAATATATCTTATGAAATGTTTTTAATAAATCATGACGAATAAGATTGTAAATAAATAAAAATAAAACCTAAATAATCTTGGAATCCCGACACTCTATGACAAGCCCAAAAACCTTCTCTTCTACCCATTCCATTTGGGAGTGAATAAAGCCACATTATAAAGAGTTTTGCTTGAGGACAAGCAAAGATTCAAGTGTGGGGGTATTTGATGTGCACAAAATGCAACATATAAATTACATCAATTGTGGCTTAAAACTAACCCTTTTTAGTACTAATGTTGGAAAAAGTGTGCTTTTGTCTTCCTTTTGTATTTTCAGGATTAAATGAGCTCAAAATAACAAAAGAAGCAAAAAGACAGCAAAATCTAACATAAATACAAGAAATGGAACAAAAGTGATATGCCCGACCCCCCGACAGCATCTTCCCAAGCAAAACAAAGAAGACAGAAGACTGAACACGCCCCGTGCCCAGTGAGCATGGGGCCGTGCCCAAGTGCCAGCAGAAAAGACAAACTCATAGAAGCTTCTGTTGCCCACCACGGGGCCGTGCCCAGCGAACACGAGGGCGTGGTCAACTTACTGCAGGCGCATTTATTGTAATTGCGAATTACAATTAATGAAGAGAGAGAGTCAGATGGACACGGGGCCGTGCCCGAGCTTCTGTTCAACCTATAAATAGAAGTGTTTGGAGCTCTTGCAACTCATCCCTTGGCACACCACCTCTCTCACACTTCACCCACCACCCACCACCACCATAACACCATCATCCACCACCATTATCCATTGTCCATCATAGAGTGTGTGAGTCGTCTCGGGATCCAAGATTGATCGTAAGAGTTCTTAACAATCAAAGGCCATGTTTGCCTAAGTCTCTTACATCACTTGGTGAAGACAAGTGTTTAGTGTAATACTTTTTATTTTTAATCTTTTGCACTTTTTAATTGGTTTTGTATTAATGACTTTAATTACTAGTTTCTTATGTTGAAGGTGATTCTTCCTTATCGTTTGTCCGTGTTGTCTTGGCATTATTTTACTGTCTTTATAAAATAAAAGATTTTCACCATTCATATCTCCACGGTCTATATGGAGGTATGTTGACTACCTGGTCGGGGGTTAAGGGAACGGTTTGGTAAGAGTCTTGCCATTGTTCAGTGTATAGATCCTACAAAGGACCTGGGTCAAATTTAGTAGGACCTCCTTCAATACCCAAAGGTATTGGATGGTGGGGGTCCAAACTCTTTGATCCCCTCATAAGTTAAACTACTATTAAAACTTTAACCCAGCTACTTAGGACTGTATCCCTGCTGACTCAGACTACTTAGCTGAGGGTAACGCCGCCATCAAAAGAGGGGCCTACCACATTATGCATTAATAACTTAATTAATTATCTTTCAATAATCCGACCCTTTAGGATTGTATCCTTGCTGACTCAAACTACTGGGTTGAGGGTAACGTCGCCTTAAAAAGAGAGGCCTACTACAATAACTAAGATAATCTCTTAAACAAGTGAAAAAGTGCAAAAATAATCAAAGGTTACACTACACACGAGTCGGATCCAAGTGATTCATCTTGTCTATCTGTTTTTACTTTTATTTTATTTTTCAGCATTTTAGTTAGTTTTATTTTCTTAGTTTAAAACCTTTTTCTAACATTTTGATTTGATTAGACGTTGAAGATAAACCGGTACTAAAAGCTCTTATGTCCTTGGACGACCTCGATATCTTACCAACACTATACTACGTCCACGATGGGTGCACTTGCCCATATGTGTGTTTAGTGTTAGTAAATATCGTATTTTATAAATTTAAAACTTGGCTAAAAAGTGTAAAAAGGGCTTAAAATATATACCTAAAATATAACACACTTCACGCACATCAATCGCGCTCAATCGCATCGCCAACTCAAAATCATTATGATCGAATCTCACTCCAAATCTCTCTCTGTCTAGATGTCTTCCAACGACTCTACTTCGAGACAAACAGCTAGGAGAAGAGCTAAACGAAGCGCCGAGAAGAGGATTGCCTCGCTTGTGGTCAGGGAAGTGGCCAAGGTCATTCCTCAAATTGTCGCTCAAGTGCACTCTCTCAGCAACTCTCGAACCCCGGAAGACTCTAAGACGGAAGCGACGCAATCTGCTTTCCTCTACAAACACTTCAAAGCCTGTGACCCGATGGAGTTCACGGGTGAAGGAGGTGTGTCCCAACTACTCCAGTGGTTCGATTCTATCGAAGTTACCCTTCGTCAGAGTGGGTGTCCTGATGGTTTTCGTACTACTTGCGCTACCGGAGTATTTCAATCGCGAGCACTCGACTGGTGGACCGCCGAACGTAACAAACGTGGGATCTCCGTAGCTTACGCTCTCTCTTGGGATGAGCTGAAAGAGCTCATGAAGAAAGAGTACTGCCCTCCCCACGAAGTCCAGAAGCTAGAAGACGAATTTTGGGAAATCATGCAAATCGAAGGTGACAATGCTGGCTACACTGCAAGGTTTAAACAGCTTAGCATAATCTGCCCAAGTCAAGTCAACACTTCAGAAAAAGCCATCACGAAGTACATTCGCGGCTTGCCTGAACGTGTGGGCGATTTTGTCGAAGCTGCAAGACCTGCTACCATCGAAGAAACCTACCACTTGGCTGCAGAAATCAACGAAAAACGAGTCTTGGACGGATTCTTCTCTAAGAATCCTATCAAACAAGCTCATCAAGCAATCGTCATCGATTCATCCGGCCGTTCTTCCAACGATTCTACTGATGATTCTTCTGAAGATTCCTCCAACGATGCCTCCAGCGAATCATCAGACGAATCCGCCGACGACACTGCATCATCTCAGGAAGCTCAGCCCAGCCATAAACGAAAGACCCTGAGCCCAGACTCTTCAACAACTGGACTGTCGCAACCAGAACCTCTCCGAGCAGATCCAGTTCACTTGAAACGTGCCTACAACGGAACTCATCCCCTATGTTACACATGTACGTATCATCACCCGCCAGGAGCTAACTGTCACTATTGCGCGAATTGCAACTGGTATGGTCATCTTACGCAGCACTGTCGCACAGGACCGCAGCCTTGAGGATTTTCAGCAACGCGCTATTGCATATCATGGGTATCACTCTATCGCTTGTGTATTGCTCCATCGCTCATCGTGTAACGCTTGACGTAATCGCTATCGCTATCGCTTACCAATATCTGCGTTGTCTGTTGTAACGCCCGGCTCTTTTGTACTTTCCATTTATAGAAAGCTTTGTTCGTATTTCTATCTTTGGAAACTTTGTAGTCTTGTAATCGTTCCTTCTTTGTAATCATTATCAAACCGAGACTTGGATCATTAATGAAGCTTGTATTTTGTTACATTTATGTTATACACACCCTATGTATGCTCGTATGTTCGACTTCGTGAATCAATCAATGTCTAATTGTTATTCTTGGAAACTATGTGCGAAACTTATAATTAAACTAAACTTATGCATTGAACGTGTTTTGAACGAGAACGATACTTAATTTCGACATTCATGCTCTCAATTATACTTGGTTTATGATAAACATACTTGTCTTGCCCTTAAACAATGCTTATATGACTAGAACATCCCCTAAAACTCTTAAAAACCCTAAACTATGAACTACAGGGGCCAAATTGTCATTTTTCAAACTTAATCCAGAAAATTGGACCCCGTCGCGTAGCGCGACGGGTATGGTGCTACGCGAGCCCCTGTTTTCGGCAGATTGTGTTTCTTGAGCTGATTATGCACGAAATCCCATTAACAACCTCACCCAATCACCTTTAATCCACCTCTAATCACCTCCAATCACCTTCTAACTCATTCATTATAAATACCCACCTTCTCCAACCCATTTGACACTTTCACAACTCTCTAATCCTCACAAATTCACTCTCAATCTGCAACAAATCTGAGTTTTGGACAGATTCTTGTAACTTCACTAAAGTGAGTGTAACTTGCTTATTTCTTAGCCAAATCACTTGGTTCTTCTTCCTATTGCTTTGTTATGTCCTTAGGTTTGAATCCTTGGTTTTTCCTTGGAAGAATCAGGCTTGGATTTGCCCTAAAATGGACTAAAACTTTCTGTTTTGTTTCAAACTTATGCAAACTTCATCTAACTTGTGTGAAACACATCTCAAACCAATGTCCTAATGCTTACAACCCCTCTTATGGTTGGTTAAGCTTAAAAACATGGTTGAGACATCTAAATCAGAGGCTAAAACCTCAAAACTTTCTGTTTTTAATTAGGGTTTTACCCACAAGTAATGTTCAAGTGTGAAACTTGTTGAATGTGTGATGGTTGGATTAGCTTGGGCTATCCTTCATAAGAATCCACTCATTACTTGATGTTTTTCTATAGATTAGTTGTTGTTATTACCTTAATACATGTATGTTCATGACCCTCCTTGTTGTTTATAACAACAAGTGTAGTGGTGAACAATAGAGGTACCTAAATGGAAGCTTGTTCTTCCTACCTCATGTATGTATTCTATGACACAAAGAGGTACCTAAATGGAGACATTAATCTCCTACCTCATGCTTGAATCATAAGACTTGTAAACTATATAATATCTAAGTTATTCTATATGTATACATCTAAGTAACTAAGACTGATGATGACTTAATAGTTATTTGTTAAGTGGACGTTACATCATCTATGACCATGCCCTTGTTACGACTCTAATGGATCTTAGAATCCATGAAATCATACCAACTCTTTTGAGTTTCAATAGTGTCAAGAACAAGAGTTATGTGTACAAGATGATTATTTTCACCTATGCTACTTTCTATATATTTTAAAAACTCCGAATCTATAATCTTCCGTTATACGCCAAACTCACACACCTTTGCTTTCCCGTGTAGAAGGACAAGGTGCTCCGAACTAATTCATCTACAAACTTGCTCTCGGAATTTCAAGTCACCACTTGTAAACCGTGAGTATACTCGTATTTCCCCCTTTTATTTTCACCACTTTTGGGGTGTAACATGTTTACCTATTGAAACTTACACATGAACTTTTGTCTAAACACATGAACATTCCTATAACATGCTTGTATATGTGATGACTTGATACTTTAAATTTGGGTGATTCTTATGTGTTGAACTTATCATTAACTTCGTACGAGCCAAACCTTGACATATGTAGCGCTATAGGATTAACGACCCGCCTCTACTGAAACTTTGGTTATGTCATAAGCAAGTTGCGTTTTCTTGGTTTGATATGTTATACACATGCCATATTTAATGTTTATCTTGAATCGCATGCTTGCTATGAGGAATTGTTCACACTTTTATCTTATGTTATGTATGTACCAAACTTGTATACTCGCCTTTGCTTTTGCATTGAATTGTATTTTAAACATGTTACAGGTTGATGATGATGAAATGAAAGAGGTAGCACGATGCCTAGATACACACTTTAGACGTTAGGTTTAATATGTTGTATCGAATTTTGGTTATGTTGGTTTGTTATTTTGATTAAACTTGTTGTTATTTGGGATCTTGTATTGATGACTACTTGAAGTTTGGAAATGAAATTTGAATTATTAAATTATTGTTACAAATAGCGTTATGATGTCTCGAGCAATCTTCACACTTCGTCTCATCCCGATGTTTCCGCCATTGGTTGGGGTGTGACAGATTGGTATCAGAGCCATAACTATAGGGAATTAGGAAAATTGCCATGCTTTTGCCCTAGTCTATAGTTTTAGGAACTTTGTCTCTTATTTGTTGTTTAAAACATTTGTACTCTACCTTGCATGCTTCCTAGCTACACTTCTTGTTATTAAACTTATGCGCCTTTCCTAAGGCTAACACGAATACACTTATGTTACTTCATACTCTTGTAACATCAACGAGACAACTTTACCAAAATAGGCGTGAAACCCACAATTTGGTAAACGACTCTCACTCTACCTTTAATCTATTTTTGCACGAAATTTCACCACTAAGCTAGGAGTGACATCCACAACTTAATGGAAATTTCCATTTCAACTCTAGTGGACCCTTGTCAAAGTGTCAAAATTTTATTTTGGCCGACAAGTACCAACCACATTTAGGGTACGAAATCGTCAAGTTAGGGGTGAAACCCGTATCTTGTCGATTAAGTCCCATTCCTTGATTTTTATTCTCGCCAAAGTCCCGAATGTTCCAATCATTTAGAGATGTGTAGTAATCGGAAGGGTAAGATACCGTTAATCGCTTCTCGACGAGAGTATCTTACTTATAGGCCAAAGCACAATATCTCTAAATCGAAAGGACTTTCGACCCACTTTGGAATTGTCGACGTTTCTCTACCCGAAACATTCCTATGTTTTATTGAGCCTCTCTTTTATGTATCTCAATTTATATGTGATTTTATACTTGAACGTTCATTCGTTTCGAAATGCCGTTTTAAATCATTTCGCACGTTACCGCAATCACAAACAATAATAATCCTCGTGAACAAACTAAATTTATACCCCTTTACGCAACTTATGTGTTATACTTGTTGAATGTATGTTGGAAACTTACGCTCTATGTGAACTTTACCTGGTACATGAACATTTACTTGCTTTTACATACACAAACCTTGTTTTCAATTAATGATCAAAGTCTCATCCTTTCCTTCTCTTTCAATCTTTTAGATGTCGTCTAGCTCCTCCAAGAGACTCAAGTCTAAGAAGGGTTCGACTTCCTCTGCCATGTCTCAAAAAGATTGCATGAAATTTATGGCCAAACAATTTGCTAAGGTCCTACCCGATATCGTTAGCAAGATTCAAACCGATTCACCGCATGGCTCTGTTGACTCAAAGGCAGACAAACCCAAATCGACATTCCAATTTAAGCACTTCATGGCTTGTAAACCTTTAGAATTTACTGGCAAGAATGGCGCTACCGCCATGATGAACTGATTTGATGCCATTGAGCTTACCTTCTTGCAAAGTGGTTGCCCTGACGAACTAAGAACCTTGAATGCAACTGGGGTGTTTCGTGAAAAGGCACTCGAGTGGTGGACGACTGAACGCAACAAAAGGGGAAACGAGGTTGCTCATGCTATGCCTTGGGACGATCTCAAACAGCTTATGAAAGACCACTTCTGTCCTCCTCATGAACTCCAGAAATTGGAGAACGAATTTTGGAACCTTACTCAGAAGGGGAGCGACATGGATGGCCTGATTACGCGCTTTAAACAACTCAGTGTTCTCTGTCCTGGACAAGTTGAAACCGTACCCAAAACCGTAGCCAAATTCGTCGTTGTGTTGCACCTTCCCTGACAAACCACCTTGCCTCTGCCAATCCCCAAACCATTGAAGATGCTTTTCGTATAGCCACCGAACTTAACAACAACTGCGTTCTTCATGGAACCTTTGACAAGGTTTCGACAAAGAATGCACACCAAGCTACCGTTGACTCTTCTGATGAGCCCAAACCCTCCCAACAGTCTAAGAGGAACCAAGGCAAGAAGCGGAAGGCTTCGAGCCAAAATTGTGCGGTCGTCACTCCGCCAAACCCACAACCTCTACAAACTGTGCCTGCTTTTACCAACAATGAAACTCCACGCAAGGTTTATACTGGAACGCACCCAAAGTGCGACAAGTGCCGATATCATCACCCTCTAAACACTCAATGTCGGAAGTGCGACAGGTGTGGCCGAGGTGGGCATACCGCCCCATTCTGCCGCTACACCACTCATGTCAACCAAAACCAAGCTCTCTTAGCTCCAACCCAAGTCGCTCCTGTGCGAGCATGTTTCACGTGTGGTGATACCAACCATATGGCCAATGTGTGTCCTCAACGATATCAACCACAACAGCCTCGACAGCAACTACCACAGCCACAACCCCAGCAACAACAACAACAGGTTCAAGAACCCGCTAGGGGTCGAGCTTTCCTCCTCACCGCAACTCAGGCTCAAAACGCAAACGACGTCATTACTGGTACGTTTCTCGTTAACCATGTCTATGCTTCATGCTTATTTGATACTGGCGCCGATAAAAGTTTTGTGTCGTTAGAATTCGAGTCCTTGCTCAAGTGTAAACGCTCTAAGTTGCCAAAATCTTTCGCTGTCGAAGTCGCTAATGGTAAAACCGTCTCTGTCAATTCCGTTCTCTCCAATTGTTCCTTGATTCTCAACGATCATACGTTTTCAATCAACCTTATACCTATGCAAATGGGTAGCTTTGACATCATAGTAAGCATGGACTGGCTTAGACAAGTTCGTGCTGAAGTTGTTTGTTCTGAAAAGTTTATCCGCCTTCCTCTTCCAAATGGTGATTCTCTACACGTCTATGGTGAAAAGCCTTCTCAAGGCCTTAAGCTTATGTCGTGTATCGAAGCAAACAAATGCTTACGCAAGGGTACCTTCGCCTTTCTCGCCCACATTGTGGAAAAGAAGGACAAAGGCCCAAGCATAAGCGACGTTCCTGTTGTACGCGACTTTCCGGATGTATTCCCCGACGATCTTCCTGGTCCGCCTCCTGCTCGTTCTGTCGATTTTCGCATCGATTTAGTGCCTGGTGCTACGCCGGTCGCTAAGTCCCCCTATCGTTTAGCACCCTCTGAGATGCAAGAGCTCTCGAGTCAACTTCAAGAGCTTCTTGACAAAGGCTTTATACGCCCTAGTACATCTCCTTGGGGCGCTCCCGTTTTGTTTGTCAAAAAGAAAGATGGATCATTTCGTATGTGTATTGACTATCGTGAGCTCAACAAGCTTACTATCAAAAACCGATACCCTCTTCCTCGCATTGATGACCTCTTCGACCAATTGCAAGGCGCGACCTGCTTTTCAAAGATCGATCTTCGTTCTGGGTATCATCAACTTCGAGTACTCGAAGAAGATGTACCTAAAACCGCTTTCCGTACACGTTATGGTCATTATGAGTTCGTGGTCATGCCCTTTGGTTTGACCAACGCACCTGCTGTCTTCATGGATTTAATGAACCGCGTGTGCAAAGCATACTTGGACCGTTTTGTGATCGTCTTCATCGACGATATTCTCATCTATTCCAAGACGCAAGAAGAGCATAAGCGACACTTGCACCTTATCCTTGAACTCCTTCGTACTGAACGTCTATACGCCAAATTTTCCAAGTGAGAATTTTGGCTAAAAGAGGTTCAATTCCTTGGTCATACTGTCAACGAACTTGGAATTCACGTTGACCCCGCTAAAATCGAAGCTGTGAAGAATTGGATCGCACCTAAATCCCCATCTGAAATCCGTTCGTTTCTTGGTCTTGCTGGTTACTATCGTCGTTTCATCTCCAACTTTTCAAAAATCGCTGTTCCTTTGACCTCCTTGACTCAAAAAGAGAGACCTTTTGTTTGGGGTCCCGAACAAGAGGAGTCTTTTCAAACGCTCAAGGACATGCTTTGCGATGCTCCTATCCTAACGCTTCCTGATGGTAACGATGATTTTGTCGTGTATTGCGACGCTTCAAACCTTGGCCTTGGTTGCGTCCTTATGCAACGTGACAGGGTTATCGCTTACGCATCGAGACAACTCAAAATTCATGAGAAAAACTATACTACCCACGACCTTGAACTTGGTGCAGTCGTTTTTGCATTGAAGATTTGGCGACACTACCTCTATGGTACTAAATGTGTGGTCTTCACCGACCATAAGAGCCTTCAACACATCTTCAACCAAAAGGAACTAAACATGCGTCAACGTCGTTGGGTGGAATTGTTAAACGACTACGATTGCGAAATCAAATACCACCCAGGTAAAGCGAATGTAGTAGCCGACGCTCTTAGTCGCAAAACTCATGTCAAAAGTATCTGTTGTTTCCAACTCGTCCACGATCTTCAAAATCGCATACGTAACGCTCAGTACACATCCGTTAATGAGGGTAACCTCTACAACGAGATGCAATGTGGTGCTGAAAATAGTCTCGTGTCCAAATCTGATGGCATTTTATACTATCTCAATCGTATCTGGATTCCCGACCGTGACGATCTTCGCAAATTCCTGATGAAGGAGGCCCATAACACGAAGTATTCTATTCACCCTGGTGCCGACAAGATGTACCATGATATGCGTACATATTATTGGTGGCCTGGAATGAAGAAGGATATAGCCACTTTCGTCTCCAAATGTCTCACATGTTCCAAAGTGAAAGCTGAACATCAACGTCCCTCTGGCTTACTCAAACAACCAAGGATTCCTATCTGGAAATGGGAGAGCATTGCCATGGACTTTATCACTAAGCTTCCTCGCACTACGGCTGGTCACGACAACATTTGGGTAATCGTTGATCGATTGACCAAGTCAGCTCACTTCCTCCCCATTCGTGAAGATTTCAAAGTCGAGAAATTGGCTAAGGTCTACATGAAGGAGATAATCTGTCGTCATGGTATTCCCATCGACATCATTTCTGATCGTGATGCTCGCTTTACGTCTCGTCTCTGGCAAACTTTTCAATCTGCTATGGGTACTAAACTCAACCTTAGCACTGCCTTCCATCCTCAGACTGACGGTCAAACCGAGCGTACCATCCAAACCTTAGAGGATATGCTTCGTTCATGCGTAATAGATTTTGGTGGCAACTGGGATTCACACTTGCCCTTGGTCGAATTCTCGTACAATAACAGTTATCACGCGAGTATTCAAATGGCACCTTTCGAAGCATTGTATGGTCGTAAGTGCCGTTCGCCTATTTGTTGGCACGAGATTGGTCAAGCCCAACTCACCGGTCCCGAGCTTATACAAGAGACGACGGACAAGATTTTACAGGTTCGAGACAACTTATTGAAAGCCAGGAGCCGACAAAAGAGTTACGCTGACAAAGGACGCAAACCTATGGAATTCGAGACAGGTGACTTCGTGCTTCTCAAGGTATCCCCTTGGAAGGGCGTGGTTCGATTTGGCAAGAAAGGGAAACTCGCACCCCGCTACGTCGGTCCTTTCAAAATCCTCGAGAGGATTGGCGAGGTTGCGTATAGATTGGACCTGCCCGAAGAACTCAGCAACGTACACCCTGTCTTCCATGTATCCAACTTAAAGAAATGTCTAGCTGACGAAGGACTTCACGTTCCCCTCGAAGACTTGCAAGTCAACGAAACGCTTCACTTTGTGGAAAAACCGGTCGAAATCATGGACCAAGGAACCAAGCAATTGAGGCGCAGTCGAATTCCTATTGTCAAGGTTCGATGGGAAGGAAAACGTGGCGCTGAATTTACTTGGAACTTGAAAGTGAAATGAAGTCGAAGTATCCTCATCTTTTCCCCGAGTTTTCCTAAATTTCGGGACGAAATTTCCTAAAGGAGGGGAGACTGTAACGCCCGGCTCTTTTGTACTTTCCATTTATAGAAAGCTTTGTTCGTATTTCTATCTTTGGAAACTTTGTAGTCTTGTAATCGTTCCTTCTTTGTAATCATTATCAAACCGAGACTTGGATCATTAATGAAGCTTGTATTTTGTTACATTTATGTTATACACACCCTATGTATGCTTGTATGTTCGACTTCGTGAATCAATCAATGTCTAATTGTTATTCTTGGAAACTATGTGCGAAACTTATAATTAAACTAAACTTATGCATTGAACGTGTTTTGAACGAGAACGATACTTAATTTCGACATTCATGCTCTCAATTATACTTGGTTTATGATAAACATACTTGTCTTGCCCTTAAACAATGCTTATATGACTAGAACATCCCCTAAAACTCTTAAAAACCCTAAACTATGAACTACAGGGGCCAAATTGTCATTTTTCAAACTTAATCCAGAAAATTGGACCCCGTCGCGTAGCGCGACGGGTATGGGGCTTGATGCTCGCGCTACGCGAGCCCCTGTTTTCGGCAGATTGTGTTTCTTGAGCTGATTATGCACGAAATCCCATTAACCAACCTCACCCAATCACCTTTAATCCACCTCTAATCACCTCCAATCACCTTCTAACTCATTCATTATAAATACCCACCTTCTCCAACCCATTTGACACTTTCACAACTCTCTAATCCTCACAAATTCACTCTCAATCTGCAACAAATCTGAGTTTTGGACAGATTCTTGTAACTTCACTAAAGTGAGTGTAACTTGCTTATTTCTTAGCCAAATCACTTGGTTCTTCTTCCTATTGCTTTGTTATGTCCTTGGGTTTGAATCCTTGGTTTTTCCTTGGAAGAATCAGGCTTGGATTTGCCCTAAAATGGACTAAAACTTTCTGTTTTGTTTCAAACTTATGCAAACTTCATCTAACTTGTGTGAAACACATCTCAAACCAATGTCCTAATGCTTACAACCCCTCTTATGGTTGGTTAAGCTTAAAAACATGGTTGAGACATCTAAATCAGAGGCTAAAACCTCAAAAACTTTCTGTTTTTAATTAGGGTTTTACCCACAAGTAATGTTCAAGTGTGAAACTTGTTGAATGTGTGATGGTTGGATTAGCTTGGGCTATCCTTCAAAAGAATCCACTCATTACTTGATGTTTTTCTATAGATTAGTTGTTGTTATTACCTTAATACATGTATGTTCATGACCCTCCTTGTTGTTTATAACAACAAGTGTAGTGGTGAACAATAGAGGTACCTAAATGGAAGCTTGTTCTTCCTACCTCATGTATGTATTCTATGACACAAAGAGGTACCTAAATGGAGACATTAATCTCCTACCTCATGCTTGAATCATAAGACTTGTAAACTATATAATATCTAAGTTATTCTATATGTATACATCTAAGTAACTAAGACTTGATGATGACTTAATAGTTATTTGTTAAGTGGACGTTACATCATCTATGACCATGCCCTTGTTACGACTCTAATGGATCTTAGAATCCATGAAATCATACCAACTCTTTTGAGTTTCAATAGTGTCAAGAACAAGAGTTATGTGTACAAGATGATTATTTTCACCTATGCTACTTTCTATATATTTTAAAAACTCCGAATCTATAATCTTCCGTTATACGCCAAACTCACACACCTTTGCTTTCCCGTGTAGAAGGACAAGGTGCTCTAAACTAATTCATCTACAAACTTGCTCTCGGAATTTCAAGTCACCACTTGTAAACCGTGAGTATACTCGTATTTCCCCCTTTTATTTTTACCACTTTTGGGGTGTAACATGTTTACCTATTGAAACTTACACATGAACTTTTGTCTAAACACATGAACATTCCTATAACATGCTTGTATATGTGATGACTTGATACTTTAAATTTGGGTGATTCTTATGTGTTGAGCTTATCATTAACTTCGTACGAGCCAAACCTTGACATATGTAGCGCTATAGGATTAACGACCCGCCTCTACTGAAACTTTGGTTATGTCATGAGCAAGTTGCGTTTTCTTGGTTTGATATGTTATACACATGCCATATTTAATGTTTATCTTGAATCGCATGCTTGCTATGAGGAATTGTTCACACTTTTATCTTATGCTATGTATGTACCAAACTTGTATATTCGCCTTTGCTTTTGCATTGAATTGTATTTTAAACATGTTACAGGTTGATGATGATGAAATGAAAGAGGTAGCACGATGCCTAGATACACACTTTAGACGTTAGGTTTAATATGTTGTATCGAATTTTGGTTATGTTGGTTTGTTATTTTGATTAAACTTGTTGTTATTTGGGATCTTGTATTGATGTCTACTTGAAGTTTGGAAATGAAATTTGAATTATTAAATTATTGTCACAAATAGCGTTATGATGTCTCGAGCAATCTTCACACTTCGTCTCATCCCGATGTTTCCGCCATTGGTTGGGGTGTGACATCTGTGTTAAGTTGGCATACACGACCTCGCTTCACGGGACAAAACTCATATGGTTAAAGCATGGTGGATACGCTGCTGGTACTTCCTATATATAAGTGTTTTAGCCATATCAACAGACTTTCGTGGAAAAAGGCCGTGTGGGGTCTAATGTTAGTTAAATTTTGTGGTGTTAATCAATTCAGTCGAATCGCATTCATCGTGCACATTTCCCATCGCCAGCAACGCATTGATCGTCGCCTATCGCTCGACGGTTGTCGTTATCGCTCATCGCTTTTCGCTTGTCGCAATCGTCTTCGCTTATTATGACTATTTTGTGCTATCAATTATTGCGTACCGCTTATCGCTTATCGCACTCGCCGTATCGCCAAATTGAGTTCGAAAACGACTTCCTCGCTCAGTTGCTCAATCTCTCTCCTATCGCTCGACGGTTGTCGTTATCGCTCATCGCTTTTCGCTTGTCGCAATCGTCTTCGCTTATTATGACTATTTTGTGCTATCAATTATTGCGTACCGCTTATCGCTTATCGCACTCGCCGTATCGCCAAACTGAGTTCGAAAACGACTTCCTCGCTCAGTTGCTCAATCTCTCTCTTACACAGATCTACACATAATCATGAATAAAAGGATTGAAAGATGGTTTTCTAACTTTCTTACAACCCTTTTACACTTAATGCACTCAAAACCGATAGAATCAGAGCTTATACCGACCTTTCACTCATTCTTAGTGTCGTGTTGGTTCAAGATCTGGTTTCTAACAAAGAGACGACCGATTTCGGGTTAACCAAGAACGACCATCACGAATCAGTAAACCAGTCAAATTTGGGTGATTCCTGTCCTATTGGGTCCCTTGATTCGAGATGGGGTTTCTCTTGTTTAGCACGTCACAACACCGTCTCGATCAAAACCGCCAAAAAACCTACAAAGTTAGTCAAGTGCCAAGGACGACTAGATTGTTTGGACGGATTGCCGTCCGATCGGACAGTCATCCGATCGGACAGTAATCCGATCGAACAGTCATTCGATTGAACAGGATGCCATCCGAACGGACAAGACAGCCATCCGAACGGACAGGCAGCCATCCGAACGGACAGGACAGCCATCCGAACGGTCTAATTTCACCTTGGGTCCCACACTTGACTTTAATTTCAATAATTTGGAGTACTGTCCGATCCATTGACACCTTGCTCCGTTTAACGCACAATTCAACGCTCACGCTATCGATATGTAATCAGGGTAATCTCAGACGCGTTCCCTTCAATCCAACCAAGTTGTGGTTGCTTGCCGAACACCGACTGTGAGTGTACTCGAACCCCTTTTTATCGCATTTTGGGTGTAACATACGTTCCTATTTAATCGAATTTATCAAAACGAATTATTCAATCAAACTGTTTATCAATTGCGAATAACTGTTATGCATATTTACACGTGATGCTAGTTACATATGTGTTAGGACTTATACTCGCGAGGTCCCGCCTTAACTAGTATAGTACTATAGCACCTGACGGGGTCTATTTAGGATGAATAGCAATCGCAATCGCAGCTCGAGTGACTTAGCTGGTTGTATCAGTCTTGTATTCGTGTATGTTGAGGTATCCCGTTTATGTATTTGGAAATTCGCAGCACTTTTAACTATTTACGCTACACTATCAAAACTTGTATACTCTCCAATACTTTTATATTGACGTTGTTTTGACTTATGTTGCAGGTTAGTCGCAGTCTACATCAAATCAAGCTAGGAAGTCTAGAAACTCAACTAAAATCTAGGTTGACGGATTTGTATTGTTCGAGAGAACATGTAATATGTGACGACTTATGTGATTATAATTGTTTATTAGTATGGGTTAATGAACACATTAATTATTGTCACAAAATAGTTGTTATGGATTCTCCCGAGCAATCTGATTCGCCTAGTGCCGCGCCCCGATGATTCCGCTATCGGTTGGGGTGTGACAGCCACGTCCCCACCCCATGGGCGTTTTTCAGCGTGATTTTCAAAAAAGGTCCCAAACGTGTTTTAAATCACGCCAAAATTGCACAAGTTTTGATATTTGACCGTTTTCAAACGGTAAAAAACATTTAATAATTTTAATTTTTTTTAAATTCCCATTTTAATCTATATATACTCCACTTTTCATCCAACTTTTTATAAAAAAATCCCACTTTCTATCTATCTTTCTCTCTACTTCTTCCAACTTTTATAAACTTATTTACCATGCATCCATTCCGACCCCTCGTTTGGTGTTCCGTCAAGACCCGGGAACCCAAATACCACCCAACCGCAACAAAACTTTAACTTTCATGACATGGACCCGAATGTGTTTTCATACACGGCTTACTTGAGCGGCTCTAATCCCTTCATACCACCCACTTACGGCTTTGCCCCACCGGGCGCTTCGCAACCATCCCAAGAACAAGCCGAACCCGAGGTGGATATCGTGCCAGAGACGCAACCCGAACTCGATCGCGAGACATCCAAACGCGGTAGAAGGTCACATAAAAAAAGGACGCGAACCAACCTCGTCGTAAGTATACTTACGTTGTTTGGACGAAGGACGAGGAATACGCGTTACTTCGGGCGTGGGTGAATGTTTCGGAGGACCCCGATGTGAGGAAGTGTTATTAAACTACGCGTCAAATTTATTATTTTTTTAACGTATCGCTTATTTTTTTAATTTTTTGTAGCAAACTTTCAACCCGGTCTAGAATTTTGGAACATGATTCATGAGCTTTTTTTAGTACGACGGGAAAATGTGAACATCGTGACAAAGATTCTATCTCTAGCAAATGGACTGATATCAACAACAAGTGTCACCAATTCCAAGAAGTTTATCAACGAAACTACGATAATCGGCCGAGCGGAGGAGGTGACGTCGATGTTTTAACGAGGGCTATGGATGAGTACGAGAAAACCAGAGGCGTTTTCACGTACTATAGATGTTGGGAGCTTCTAAGAAAAAGTCCAAAGCGGGCTACCGTACCGACCATGACGTCTAGTAGTAGACGTAAAGCTAAACGGTCGAAAATGTCATCCTCGGTTGACCCGGAAACACCAACTTCCGATGCGCGCACCTTCAATTTAAATGTTGTTGTAGATGATAACGAGGAAGATGAAAAGTTGTCCCGACCGCCTGGTAGAAGAAAAGGTAAAAAAAAAAACCGGGAAAAAACCGGTAGAACCGTCTTCCGATAATCTCGAGTTGAAGGGAGATTTCGAGGAGATGAACCGGCATCTCCAAGACATTTGAGACCTCGGTCACAAGCGTTGGGAGACTATGAAAGAACGAGTCTCCGAAAACAAAAAGTTTAACGAGATGCAAGCGGCAAGGCAAACGGAAAATGACATAGAGTTTTTGTCCAAACCGATCGATCACCTCCAAGGCGACGCGTTGATCGTTGCGCAAATGCACCGCCAAAAACTTCGGGAAAAATACGGCCTTTAGATTATCATCTTTTTTTTATTTTTTTTTAGTAATGTTCCTTTTTTATTTTAATTTGTTTTTTTAAGTTTTGGTTTTTATTTTTTTTTATTTTTAGTATTGTATTTTTTTATTTAATGAAGTATTTTAACTTTTTAATTTAAAAAAATTAATAATTGTGCAATGATGGGTTGGGGCTTTATTGGGCATTATTCCACTACACCCTTTTAGTAAAAACGTCCGATAATGTCCCCTTGGCCCTTGCTGACTGGACTGCCAAATGGCGGAAGGCGCCCAAGGGTAGGGACATTATTCACTAAATCACTATACATAATCTTAGTACCAAATCTTGTTACTTTCCACAAACCATAATGACCAACCATGTAATTAACTCTTCTAAAAAAGACAACCATTTTTAAAGGGTTAATGCATTTTTCATGCAATTAGGAGTACAAACACATGTACTAATGATGCATCTAACGCAATGGTAATCGAGGATGGATTTAAGGTTAGCCTAGGGGTAGCCCCCACCCAATTTTTAATGGTTCTATATTACTGGTGTAAATCTTGTCTATGGCAGTATAGCCTAGTGTCATCTTGATAGTAGGTTAAAGATTATGATCATTAGGTCATGGGTTTGATTCTCACAAGAGGGTTTTACTTCTGAATTGGTGTATAGACATAATTGCTAGTGAAGATGGATATGTTTGGATGGTTTCACTAGTGACACGATAATACTCTAGTGGTCATGATCCAAATTTGCCGTTCAAAAAAAAATCTTGCTAAAAGAGAAACATCTTTTGTACAACCTCTGCAACTATCCAAATTTAGTTGAAATCAAAATCAAAATTGAACTCGGAGCTCATTCACTGAAATCAATTTCAACTCAGAGATCCAAATCCAATCGAAGATTGTAACTCACAGGTCTGAATGTCCGATATTGTAGGCCGGCTACTCAATTACTAAATCAAAACTGTTGATTTGTTAGTGTAAATTGTTGGTTCGATATATTGATCTTTTGGAAGAAATTCACAACTAAAACGAAATCAATTATTTGTCTCGGTTCTCATGATAACATATAGAATAGGGTGATTTCAAAGTTCCATAATCAAAATTTTCTTTGTGGTGAATATGTTTGACTACCTCAATTCCATATGTTTTTTTTACTTTTGGATAAATTATTAAAGGATTTCACTAGTAATTAATTAACCAACATAGTCTAGTAATTGGTTTTGTACTTTTCTTAGTTTCGAAAAAATGAACTAATCAACTATTATTCTTTGAATTTTACAATAAATCATAAACCAACAGTGTATTGCTTGTATTGTGATGTTTGGGGCTCTCCGTCTATTTTATCTTGTGATGGCCATCGTTATTTCATGTTTTGTGTTGATCATTTTCGCGTTACATGTGGATTTTTCCTTTAACACAAAAATCTGATGTTTACAATACATTGACAAACTTTGTTCAAATTGTTGAACAATAATTTAAAACCAAAGTTAAACCAGCTCAAATGGATTGGGGTTGCAAATTTTAACCTTTAACTAGCCTTTTCGCCTCTCTTGGTATCATTGATTCATTCACAAATTATCATGTTTTCACACAAGTGTGCAACATGGTTTAATTGAACGTCACCATCTCGACTTAGTTGAAACCGGTCTTACCTTTTTTGCTCAATCTAGTGATCCTAAGTTTTTGGCACTTTGGCGTTGATACCGTTGTATGTCTCACTAATAACATGCCCTCTCGGATATTCTTCAACAAATCTCCTTTTAAATATTTCATTTGTCATTCTGCGGACTACTCCTTCCTTCAAATTTTTGGTTCTCAATGTTTTCCTCATCTTTGACTATACACGTGTCACAAGATGGATTTTCGCTATACATCATGCATCTTCTTGGATATAGTCTCGCACATCATGGCTATAGTGTAACATTTCAAAAACGGATTTGGTAATTAAACCAAATTAACTAGGGATGAGCGGGTAAAATTACCTTAGTGGTAAAAGTTAACCCAATAACATTAGGATTTAATGTTAAATAAAAGATAAATGAATGCTTTTTAGAAAATAAAGCTTATAAAAGGCCCGGGCTATCGAGACTTAATTTAAGTCGGGTTGTAACATCCCCCAACTTAGTAAATCGAATTATCATGTTCGTTTAATTATTGACATGAAGTATATAACTAGGAATATTAACCTAGTTAACATTGTTGGTTATTGATGATGGTTAAGTGCATATTAAGCAAACAAAATAACAAACCAAGCCTTAGAGGCTAAATTGGAACATGTTTGAAAGTGACAAGTTTAAAAGCTGAAAACACACATAGAGAGTGTGTGTGTGGAACGAGATGGAGAGAAAGAGAGAAGAATCTTCTCTTTAGCCCTAATTCACAAAATTGGTGAGATATAAGGTGAAATTCAAGTGATTTCCCTTACATGTTTAGAGATTTTGACCTTCTAGCATCATCTAAACCTAAGGTATGTGGTAGATTTACATATAATGAATTTTGATGTAAGTGAGTTTTGATGATAAGATGAAATTGATATCTAAATTTTGTTTAGAATCATGATATGAATGGAAATATATGTAGAAATCATGTTCATGGTTGTTCTAGGTTAAAACCCTCATAAGAGGTTAAGGGGGTTTTGACATGATTATGGATTTTCGGCCTGTTATGGTTGAATTATAGATGCTAGTCATTGAACCGAAAATCATGATGATTGAATGTCGATAAATGACTAGAAATGTGTTATCTAGTGAATACATGGTAAATTGCTAGGATGTAGGCACATTGGGTGAGGAATAAAAGTAGTGCCCACCAAGTGTGTGATAAAATGGCTAAGTGAGTTTTAACAAATTGTTTGTGAATTTATACATGTCAATTGGCACTTTCACTTTTTAAAAAGTCAAACTAACCTAAAATAGAATGGAAAGAAAAATTAGATGTAAAATTTCATACGGTGTGATGGTCATGATATTCAGTGGCTAATCTAATCATCTTGTGAATATTATGTGATAGGTTGACACTTTACAAGTGTAACACCTCGAATTTTTGTGTCCAATAATGTGTTAACACGTGTCATTAGTTTACACGTGGCATTGACATTAAATAAAGGACTAATCTTGACAACTCTTGAAAGTATATAAATTCGAGGGTTATAAATGTCAAACAAGGGTAAATATACTGTATAGTAACCCTAAGTGATGCTTGTACCTTCAAACGAATAAATCATGAATCGTACGAAAGCGAAACGCGGAAGAAAGTGAGAGATTACAAGCTACAGGGGTTAACTGTGTCAACATGTTTAATTATACCTCTGAGTGACCCTTTAACACTCCCGAGGCTTTGTAATAGTGTTATACGCTCACTAGAATATACTGTATAAATTCCTCGAAGTTCCGTTTTAAAACAAGAAAGTTATGATCAAATTCGTATGAGAAGGGTTAAAAGCGTCAACAATGAAAGTTAAGGCTTTCAGAATAATTAATAAACTAACCGGGGACTTAACAATGCGGGTAAGTAACACGAGGTCCTTAGTTGTAATTAACCGAGGGCCAAACCGCAAAGTTACCCCTTCAAACCCGAAAGGTCAGGTTAATAATTACGAAAGATTTTGTTATTAATTACCAGGATTTCGTCATCATTGCAAAAGATTTAAAAAATCTGAAAAACAGACCTCTCGCGACCCGCGGGTTAAGTTTTGGGTTAAGTGAAGGCGGGCCGCGAGCCTTCTAATATACGCGCCTGATTTTTAAACTTCAGGCGTCCCGCGTTAAAGTTTGCCTAATCTCCCATGCGGGCCGCGTGGGACGCCCAGATGCAGAAACCTTGGATTTTTATGCCTTTTGAGCTAGTGAACGATCAAACCATCAATAAATGAGGCATGGGCGCCCCCCTACTCGACCCATAACTCTCTAGGACACCTGCCATTCATCCATGGTCACTTGTAGACCAATGTGTGATGATCTTGGACCTTGTCTTGCACTATAAATAAGCACATTGTGTACATAAGTTCATCACAACTCAAAAACACTTCTCTGGTCACTTCAAAAGCTCCCAAGTGTTCTTCTTTGTTCTCTAAGCAAGCCTAAGCTTCTGTAAGTCGTTTAGATCCCTTGTGGTTCAATTTTACTTAGTAATATAGCTAAAAATCAAACCATCGTAACTACGGTTTGACTCCAAAATAAATCCGTAATGGCTCAGTCTTATGACGGATCAAAAGTAGTTATGAGTTGGTATTCATGTGGGTAATAAACCCCTAAAAGGGTTCTCTCTGATCACCACTCTAACCAGTTCAAATGTCGAGTCAAACGAATGCTTAAAAAGTCAACAGAAAGCTATTGTAACGATTCTTGTATAAATTGTAATGCAGATGATATGAAACCTGTTTTGACACTTATAAAACACGATATTAAGCATATAAACTTGTCTAAGCTCGTTTGAATCGGCCATTTGCTATATTGACCCGGTTCGGAGCCGAATGTCGCAAAAGTTTGACTTTTGCTTTGACTTCAGTTCTGACCCGTTTTAGTGAGGTATAGATATGCCTTAGGACTCTCTTAGGACCAGGTTACATGATGGTATAACCCTCTGTGACCGGTTCATTGTTTGTCCGAGTCTTTTACGCATTTCCGTTAATCGCCTAAAAGTTGACCGTAACGGCCTTTTTAAAATAAAACGAGTATTTCGGACGCGTGAACGGACCATAACCTTGCTTACTAAATTATAAGCATGTCCTTAAAGTTTCACGTCAATCCGAGGTTTAGAATGAGAGTTATGCTAAAAAGCGCAATTAAAGTAAACTTTAGTAATAAACGGCGCAATTAGCATAACGCCTATCTAAACCAAGATTTCGTCACCAAAACTTTTACCCACTGTTGTAAAATAATATTTTTGGAATTTTAAAGATTTTTAATAATTTTTACCTTGCTCATAACCTGCGGTTATGGCTACGGTTCGGTAAATACCGAATATGCCCTTTTCGGCCAAAACTTGAGTTCTACAAGGTCTTTTGACCCGATTCCAGTTGCTACTGATTTTAAATAATAAATAAATTTATAAACTGTTCGGGAAACTCATATTTCCTGTAGAACTCGAAAAGCTCTTTAAAAGTCTTTAAAATGACCGAAAAACCCCTACGGAGCGATATATTAACTAAAACTCGTTACGGGCATCACGGAAGGTATCCTACTGATACCACAACCTCTTTAAGGCATATTGACCTAGGAAACAAGCGTAGGACTCTCATGGTTAACCGTTTCGCCTATTGCGCGCACGGTTCGGCTTATGGAACTAGTTTTCATAAACTAGCCGATATAGGTCAAACCATATTATTTTGACCCTAAAATCCAGAGTGTGAACTTTAAACCCATATATAACAAGTCTCTGAACTTGTTGGGTCAGAATCACACTCCATTCTCGGTTTCCGCCTTTTCGCGCGGTTAAACCATATCTATCTTTTGAAACCAACCGGTCTAGGCTACGGCTAATATAAAGACCCGTTAGGATTCTAATAGGTTAAATAAAACCTTCGTTCCAGAATAGGAGCCCCAGTAAAAGCTATCTGTGACGTAATCCATTAAGGAATATACTTGCAAAGGTAAATACTTTTAACTTATTTTCCCTTATACGGGCTTGGGTTACGGTATATTAATACCGCTTGATTGAGCATCATATCTTCCATCGCTTAGGTGGTTAATTGAATAATGTGATCGGCTCATTTAAACAGTCTTGTTTCTTAAAAGCCTTTGGGGGGTTAATGACCGTTGTCCCGGATATCCTTGGCATCATTTTACGAAATGGCCACGACCTCGACATCCCGGTGTAGGCGTGCACCCGGTATATTATGTCGACATTATTATTATTAAAAGACGTAGCCGTTGGTTTTTACACTACGGTTTTACGCAATGTGGTGTGTCTATTAATCTTTAACCCGGACAGGATCCCGGGCTACTGAACGCATAAAAGGACTTGTAATTCGTTCACAAGATTTTAATAATTTTCCCAAGTTATAAAAGAGTTTGTGCCTCGTGCATTCAAATCAATTTTAATAAACATTTTCAAATGTGTCAGTTGAACGTATTTACCAGTGTAAACTGACGTATTTTCCCCAAAAGATTAAGTGCAGGTACTACACGAAATTTGGCTGGTAATAGCTTCCTAGCATCCCGAATAGTCTCGCAAACTTGATGCTGTATCTGATTGAACAATACTTTACTATTATTTATGATCCCCTGTGGAAACAATTCGACTTCTGTAATACATTTGATATTACATTCAAAGGTTGAATTATATTTATCTTTATGCTTCCGCTGTGCATTCATATAATTGTGTGGTTTGACTATATTGTTGCCAACTACGTCACGGTAATCCCCCACCGGGCCCACCGGTGAGACACGTGGAAATCGGGGTGTGACAACAAGCTAGGTGAGAGCTTGGAAAGAAATGAGTCAAATGGGTCAAAGGCGCGAGGAAACTCAAATGGACGCAAAGTATGTAAAGCTTACACCTCCTAGAATAAAACCACTACCTGTGTGATGGAAAGTGTTTTTGTTAATAAACAAAGAATTGTATAGATGAGACTCTATGATGTAAGTCATAATGGGTCAAACGGATAAGGTTGTAAGAATTCATATGCTTGTGATAAACAAAGAATTTAAGAAATAAGACCATAGGGTGTAAATCACAATGGTTCAAAAAAGGGTAAAAATGGTATTGAATCGCCTTTGGTAACAATAAAAGCATGTTAAGACAAGATCCTATGGTGTAAGCCATAACGGGTCAAACGGGTCAAAATGGTGTTAAATCATTTTTGGTAACAAAACAATATTTTGATAGGACGAGACTTATGGTATAGACCATAATAGGTCAAATGGGCAAAATGGTAAGTAATCACATATTGATGATTAAACAAAGAATTTAGAAACAAGACCCTATGTTGTAAACCCTGAAACTTATATACGGGTTGTATAGTATTATACGGCCCGTATACAGATCTTAAAAGCCCAAAAATCTGATCAAACCTCACACCACATTTGGCTGTATAACATTATATTGCTCGTATACAATTGTATATGGCTCGTATAAGGTTATACGTTACATATAAAACAAAAAAAAAGATTCCACTGAATTTATTTCTGTACAAAAACATTCTATACGGGCCGTATAAAGTTATATGGTACATATACACTACAGATGTGGAAATAAAATTATGGGGGGTGTGTATAGAATCAGCCTAAATAAATTGACTTGAATATAGATGTTTCTGTCATGTGTTAAAAGGTTTATTTTGCAGAACCTTTTTTGTAATAAGAGACGTAAATTTGCTTTTTTAATTGAGTTAACTTTAAACAAACTTTTCAAACTACAAGTAGCATAAAAAAATAGAACATATAGATAAAAATTCCAAGATTCGGTGACTGGAACGGGTTAAATTCAAAGGAACGTTTAATAATTGGCGTCGAGTCCACTGGCTCTTGTTTGATGCATCGAATTTATACAATGAAATATTAGGTGTATAATAACTTTTATATTAAATAATAACCCACGTTTTGCTTGAGATGTAAGCGTGGAAATCAATATACTTGTAAAATTAATTTTAAATTGCTTGAGATGTAAAGCGTGGAAATCAATATACTTATAAAATTAATTTTAAAAACAATTACACATGGAGTTCTTGTATTATGTTAATATTGCGTTGCAGGTGGAAACATTTAGGGGGCCTTTAGTTCGCAGGATTTTAATGAAATTTTAGGGAATTGGAATTTGAATTTCATCTCTTAGAATATTTGGTTTACAGAATTTGATGAAATTAAAATCTCAATTCCAATCTTCATGTGTTTGGTTGATAATGGAATTGGAATTGAAATTAGGCATGAATTCCTTCAAATTCCTATAACCAAAGGAATTCAAAATCCTTCCTATATGTGAAGGAATTAAAGTAAATTCATTGGAATCTTCGACCGTTTCGACGCGCACTGTTTCAACCCGTACCGTTTCGACGCGAACAATTTCGACATGAACAGTTTCGACCCGTAACGCTTCGACGCGAACGGTTTCAAGTCGTACCGTTTCGACCCGAATCGTTTCGACGCCGTTTCGACCCGTAGCGTTTCGAATCGAACCGTTTCGACGCGTACCGTTTCGACGCGAACCGTTTCGACCCGTACCGTTTTGACCCGAACTAGTAGTGGTTGTGGGTGTCTGGGTGATGGAATGTTTAAATTCCAAATCCAATTCCTTCAAATTCTAATTCCTATACAAATTCCAATTCCAATTCCAAATCATTCCGCGAACCAAACGCCCCCTTAGGGATTTTTAAATCGAGCCCTCCTTGTAACAATTTGGAACTATAGATCTCGAAATTTGTTGAGTGGTGGTTTGTGTATATGAATTGAGAGACATCACAATCGACAGATTGAGGGAATTAGGGGCATAAGCTGGTTTCTTTCATGTATAAGAAAAACATAAACTGGTTGCTGAAGTTGTGTGTAAAAAACCAAGGGGAACACAGAGGGAATCGAGAGGGTGGAGTATCATTGGGGCTATGGTTTGTTGGTGCTACAATCTTTGAAGATGGATGGCGTTGAGTAGAGTTGGAGATGTTGAGTTGAATTTTGTTCGTGTCGTGACAACCAGAATAATAGGAGGGGGTTTGGGTTTTAGCTAGGGGTGTCAATCGTATCGGGTTGATAGGTTGGCGGGTTGAAGTGTTCAACCCGACCCCATAATAGAATTCATTTATATTCAGTCATATATGAACGGGGTCTATACTGAATCAAGATGATGAAAGGAGAGAGACGAGCTATGATGACAAGTGTGGATCTTTGGCACATACGACTAGGTCATGCATCCGATTCATTTATATGAACGAGGTCTATACTGCACGGAAGGTGAATATGGGAAAAATGGTGGATCTTGAAGACGAGTGGATTATAGACTTAAGAGCCACCGAGCATATAACACACAAAATCCATTGGCTAGAAGATAGAATGGTGTGTTTTGTTGAAATACCCGTCACAGTACCCAATGGAGAATTGATACCTGTTGAAGGAAAGGGGAGTTGTACCCTGCCTAATGGAACTAAAATCAAGGGAGTTTTACATGTCCCCAAGTTTAAATGTAACCTTCTGTCGGTGAGCCGTTTGTTAAAAGATCTTCACTATGCATTAACGTTTTCCCTGATTTTTGCGTAATGCAAGATTAGAGTTCAAATGTGAACGAGGTCTATACTGAATCAAGATGATGAAAGGAGAGAGACGAGCTATGATGACAAGTGTGGATGTTTGGCACATACGACTAGGTCATGCATCCGATTCAAAACTTTGGTATGTTGATTTTTTGAAAGATTCCTTGAAAAATAAAGATGATTTTTGTGATTCTTGCATTAAGGCAAAACAAAAAAGATCACATTTTCCTGTTAGTTCAATAAAAACTCATGATTGTTTTGAATTAATTCATTGTGACATATAGGGTCAATATCGCACGTTAATTATCTCTCTCCCATGCCAATTATTTTTTGACAATAGTCGATGACTACAGTAGGGTTGTTTGGTCTTCCTACTAAAACATAAAAACCAGGAAAGCATTTGTTTGGTCGAATTTCAAAATGGTAAAAAATCTATTTTGCAAGAATATTAAAAGAATTAGGTGTGACAATGGAGAGGAATTTGTCTCAAATCAAATGCAAAACTTTTATGCAAGTGAAGGAATCTTGTTAGAAATAACTTGTCCATACACCCCTCAACAAAACAGGGTAGTGGAATGTAAGCATAGGCATCACCTAGAGACTGAACGCGCGTTCACGTTTGAAGCTAATTTACCGACAAAACTCTGGGGAGAATGTGTTTTAATGGCTGCCTATATTATAAATCGGTTGCCGTAAGACGTTATTGGTAATAAAACCCCCATGATAATAATATCGTTATCTTGGGAAATGGAGCCTTGATAATAATATCATTATCTCCGTTAACACTATGGCTGAAATCGTTTCTACGATTACGTTTGCTACTCACAGCTTTATTGTTTTCTATAGGCACAAGGATTCTAACAGCTTCGATAATTAAGGATATTGCGTCAGCTATTCCCTGAGCTACTGTATATTCTATGGCACTTTTATCCAAAGAGTTTTGATGATTGTTCTAGACGGATTGATTTACTTCATTCGACGTCTGTATAATAAACATATTCCAAATATTAATATCACAGAATAAGTAATAAAATAATTAAAATATCATGAATCATGATTAGTCAGAGCATATTGTCAAAATGTCAATTATTGCGACTTCTACTCTTTTTATATATTATGCTTCGTATATCTTACATACACTACCACACACACACATATTAGTTTTTTTCCTATACAAAAACACAGAAAATACATTATATATATATATATATATTATAAGGTTAGTTTCATCTTCAAAAGTGGCGTTCTCTCTCGTCGTATTTCCAGACAAGATTCTCTCCCATGGTTCGGATCCGATTTCATGTGTCCATCAGCTCCTCTCCATAGTGGCGAAGTTCTGCCACATTCTCATGGTTCATTGGGGGATATGCTCGGGGTTCAGGTTGGTAGTTTGGGTAAAATGGAAAAGGATCATTTATTACATTTATTAGGTTTTGAAATGCCCAGTCATTGGTCCACCATTCTTCAATTGGGTTTGGAAGTGGTTGTTGTGGTATGATTGGTTTAGGATTTATGGGTTCTGGGTTCATTGGTATTGGTGAGTAAGGTGGCGTATTCAGATTGATTTCATCAGTTATTGGCATGAACATTTCACAATTGGCCAGGCGTTGGTCTAATTCTTCCCATGTCAGTGGCATGGGTGCTGAGTTTGAACTTTCGCCCACGGTTGGTTTTCCGGTTGGTTCTCTGGTTCATTTGGTTTTTGTTGCTGTTGGGGTTTTCTTCTTTCTTTTGTCCCTTTTAACTTTCCAATCCAATCTCCTCTTTTTAGGAGGTGCTTTTTCTAATGGCTAAGCCTGAAATATCATTGGTTCATCTTTGTCTGCTTCATACTCGGTTTGTATACCGGTTTGATCTTCGGTAGTGTCCATATCTGAATTGTTAATAGATATGTTCTGAAAAGCATCGGAAAACTCTCTATCGTTCATACTGACTACTAATTTTAAGTATTCTTACAAAACTTAATTAGCTTAAACCAGTGGCTCTGATACCACCTTCTATCACAGCCCCCGACCTCACCCTAGGCGGGAGCCGTGAGCAGATACAAGTGGTACCGGTGTTTATTAAAATTATCGCAGTGGAATTTTCATCAGGATCGGGTATCAGGAAAAATATCAGAGTTTTCAAAACGCCGTAGTTTTCATTTCATAAACAGTGAGATGCAACCCATATTTACATAAAAGATTTTTAGAGGGACAAACCCTTGATTACAAAACACGTTTTATTCAGGTTTACATAGCCACTTATTTAAGCTTGAGTGCATCATATCACTTTTTCTTCTCTTCACATTAAATCACCCTGAAACGCGTTTTAAAACATTTGATCAGCGAAAAATACTGGTGAGTTCATTCAATTTATACCAAACACATTGTTATAATTACAGCATTAAGGTTTTTACATTTGTTTATATCTTCCAATTACTCAAATCAGTAATTGTAACTCGGTGGCAGTTCCTGTGACTATGGTCATATTACTATTGGCCCTCAATTGTCCAATAGCAAAGCTTATCAAGTCGTGTATACAAAACCCCACATACTGGCAGTAATTTCAGAATACAAAAACCTAAGCACTGTAAATGTGATTTGTCAGTTACTGGTTGATGTGATTTTGGCATTCTTGATGTTGTGTTTTATCAGTTACTGTTTTATCAGTTACTGGTTTCATCACAATGTGTTTTATCAGTTACTGGTTGATATAATTTTGGCATTCTTGATGTTGTGTTTTATCAATTACTGGTTTCAACACAATGTGTTATACCAGTTATGATTCATGAATGGCATGTTCTTTTGTATTTTGGGTTCTTCACGATGTGTGATAGTGTATATAACACACCAGATGTAAACATTTTATAACTGATCACTTTTTGAACACACTAATGGTACATCTACTATCTAACATATTTGTGTCCTTTGCAAATAAACAATTTAGATCCTTTATATTAAAATACATACTCAGTTTGCCCAACAACCATAAAAAAGGAATGCAAACAAAGAAATATAACATAAAACACACTACTTTGAACGTCCAGAGAAAAAATAAAACAATTAACAACCACACCAATCAGTGTCTTCGTCTTCAACACAACCCAGTGTCTTCGTCTTAAGCACACTGTCATCATCAACCCTAAAATGGTAAAACACATCAACCTTAAAATGGTAAAACACATCAACCTTTATAACACAACATACTCAGGTGTCATTTTAAAACACACTGTTATCATCAACCTTAACAACTAAAGTTAGCAATCAAACCAACAATCAACTAAAACTGTAATAAAATGTCCGCACACAACTTATTTACGCATCACAAACTACAACATCAATAGCACAAGTTACAATAAAACACATAACTCTAATGGTGAATACAATTCAATTCCTATTCTAAGTGACATTATGCATAATATTCCTATTGTATAGATTATGAAACAAAGAAAACAGAAAACTAGGGTTTATAAACTTAAAATCAAACAACTCACCCAATCGTTCTAGAGAACGGAGTAGACGGAACCTTCCTCTCCCTCTGTCTCCTCTGCATCACCGGCGTTACTTTCGTCGATGATTCAGTCACCGGCGGTGCGTTCGCCGACGAATCAGTCACCGTCCGATCAACTTCTTCAACCACCGTCGTATCACCACCATCCAAACTAACCGCATGACTAACACTCGTAACCGCCTCAGACTCTCCGTCACCAGAACCAATTATACGATTAGAAACAATCGCTGTTGGAATATTATTCTGATCGGAAGTTGTAGGCGCCAGTATATTAATATTAAAGAGAGAGGGGAAATCTTGAGGTTTTTAGAGGTGGGTTTAGAGAGGGAGGGGAAATCACGTAAAATGAGGGATTGGTTATTGATATGACGGTTTCTTGACTGATTTAAAACACGTCCAATTACCAAAATACCCTTACTATATAAAAAGTCTCTTATTATATAACACAGATTTTACGAAAATGCCATCCATTTGATCTAAGCCATTAAACACACTCATCTGATGGCCCAGATCGCTTCTTACACTTTCTAGAAAAAACACCCTTTACGCAGGATCCCCACTATATATATATATATATATATATATATATATATAGGTGAATTATTTCTGTAACACACTTTATTTTCTATAACAGGTATTATTTATGTAACAAAAAAACGTAACATGAATTTTTTGCTTCGATTGTTACATTTCTAATACCCGGTTACGTAGTGTTACATAAAAAATACCAGATTTTGAAGGTTCAAAACTTCAAATAATCAAAATTAAGTATGTTTTTATCTATTAACTCCCAACTAATCTAATAACATAAACACCATAAACACCAAAATAAAGAATGACCAGATCTACTTTGCTTTCCTTCTTGTGCCATTTCAATCTACCATAAACATCAAAATAAATCAATCAAGAAAATGATACAAAATTAAAATTTTAACAAATATGTATAAGAAAACTGGATCTGTTAAACAATATCTTCTTAAACCTTAAAGCATATTTGATCTTCATCATCAGCTTGCTTTGGTTCAGATCTGAAACCTAAACAATGACCAGTTCTACTTTGCTTTGTTTTTTTCAGATCTGAAACCCACTTGTTCGGATTTGGTTCAAATTTGTGTGTGAAAAGATCTGAAATCTGGTTTACTCATATCATTGACCACTACCACTGATTTGCTCAGATCTAAAACACGAACTTACATCAACATGGTGGGTGTTTTGGTTGAGAGGAGAGAAGGGTGTTTTGATGTGTGCTCTTGTAACTTGTAGAAAGAGAAAAGGTACATATCAAATCTTTTACAAGGTGGTATGATGAATAAGATGAAGAGGGATAAAGATAATGAATGAAAGAGAGAAAATAGTAGAAAGATATGAAGAGAAATGGGTGAGAGATGTGTGAGAGAAAGAGCTTTGAAAATGAAAAAAGATTGTCAGATGAAAATTATTAAAGTGAAAATGATCTCAAGGGTGAAGTTACTATAACACCCTTTGAGAAGTCTATAACATAACGTAGGTGGCATCATATTGACCACAAATTGAAATTCATGAGTTTTTTTTAACTCAACAAGGATTTCTTCCTAGACATGACCTCTCTCTCTATACATATATATGTATGTATATATATGTATATATATATGTAGGGGAAGGATGTATAGAAAACTTATTTGTACTAAGAAAACCTAGGAAACCCAATCTATAACCATTGATCAAGATCATCCAATGGCTCATAAAATTTGAAGCCTTTTTGAATTACATTAGATAGAGTGATAAAGTCAACAAAGGTACTTCAAGGGCATATAGGTAAAATTAACTATGATATTATTACATTTTCAGATTGATTAGACATGCATGATATGAAAGGAAAGAGGCACGCGGTTACCTATAACAAATACTCCCCAACTCATTTCAAAAGTCACATACAACCCTTTCTCTCTTTCTCTCTCAGACCTTACATCTACCCTCAAAACCCACCGCTGGAGAAGAAAGAAACCGGAGAGGAAAGAAGCCAGAGAAGAAAGAAGCCGGAAAAGAAAGAAGTCGGAGAAGAACTATAAGCCGGAGAAGAAATACAAGATAAAAAGGTGCGGCGGTGAATCATACAAGCCGGAGAAGAAGGTGCGGCTGAGAATCATACAAGCCGGATAAGAAGGTGCCGGAGAAGAAGTTGCCGGAGAAGAAGGTGCGGCTGAGAAGGTACGACGGTGAATCGAAATCGTCGGAAAAGAAGGTGGGGAAACCCACCGGAGAAGAATAGATATGAGATCTTCCTTTCAGTTGTTATCGTCCGGTAAACGTCGCCAGAAATGGAAGAAAGAAAGAACATGCAGAAGCAAGTAAGTTTTGATTCGGTGTTTTATCTTCATATGTTTTTTGAACGCCCGAAATGTAGGTTTAACACATTTTTTTTTGTTTTTTGAACGCCCGAAATGTTGGGTTTTCTGTTTTCTCTGATCGATCGGTGTTTTGGTCCGATCGGGGTGGGGTTTTTGTTTTGAAAGTGTTAATGTTGGTCCGATCGGGGTGGGGTTTTTGTTTTGAAAGTGTTAATGTTGGTCCGATCAGTGATGATTTTGAGTAGAAATTCTCTCGGGTTATTGTTTTGAATGCCACTAGGAAGTGTCTCGGGTTATTTTGAGTAGAAACTACTCGGGTTATTTTTTTTTTGAATTGCCAACTTCCGGCCATGTATAGGTAGTTTTAAGTTACCTGGCGGGAAAAGCGGCTAGTTCAAGAGGTAGGTGTTTGGGTCCGTTTTTTGTTTTGAATGCGACTAGGAAGTGTTAGTGTTGGTTAAAGTTACGTGGCGGTGTATGGGATTGGTGTGTCCGATTTTTGTTTTGGTGGTTAGGCCATGTATGGGATTTACTTGGGATCCATTTGTAACAATAATTTGGTGATTCGGCCATGTATGTGTAGGTTAAAGTTACGTGGCGGGAAGAGCTGCGAGTTCAAGAGTACGCCGGAAGCGGGTCCGGCAAACCAACAAACAATAGGTAAAGCCACTGCTTAAAAGAATTAATATTTATTAGGTTCTGATTCTTTTTTCGAAGCTACAGATATTGACGATTGGGACTCGGACACACCAATCGCAGAAATACAAAAAAGGAGATTTGGTTTGTTCTTTTATATTGACTTTTGTTTTCGTAGGTAGTAAGTTCGGTTGATTAAAACACTTCATAAATTTTTTTATAGGAGCGGTTCCTATTGATGTCAGCAGTGCTACTCCGCCAGCTATGGGGCGAAATGGTACGTATGTTATATTTTGTATATATGATAAGCTAGGGTACTGTAACGTGTGTAACAGTTGTTGTTGTTATTCATTTGCATAGCCAAACATCCAATTGTAGTGGGGAGCAGAAGTGAGCAAAGTCAAAAGCATAGAGGTATGAAAAATTTTATCAAAATTAGGTAACATGTGTTAAACCTATCTTGTTTTTATAGAAAACAAATTAGGTAAACCTGTCTTATTAGGGTTTGATGTGTTAAACATCTATAAAGATATTATCATAACATGTGTTAAACCAGACTTATTTTTATCAAATTAGGTAACAGGTGTTAAACCTATCTTATATTTTTATGAAAAACATATTAGGGTAACATGTGTTACACCTGCCTTGTGTTTTGTCAAAAACAAATTAGGTAAACCTATGATATTAGGGTACAAGTGTAAGGGCTCAAAAGCATATAAATATATTAGCGTAACATGTGTTAAACCTGTCTGATATTAGGGTACAAGTCAACGGACTCAAAAGCATATAAACGTATTAGCGTAACATATTAGTGTAACATGTGTTAAACCTGTCTCAATTTTATAAAATGATGTAACATGTGTGAAACCTCTCTTATTACCATGTGTTAAACCTCTCCTATTAGGTAAACATGTTAGTGTAAGATATGTTACACATGTCTTATTTTTATCAAATAATGTAACATGTGTTAAGCTCTCATATTTTTTCCAAGTTATCTAACAAGTGTTAAACTTGTTTTGTTTTTATAAAAATAGGTAACATATGTTAAACATGACTTTATTTTATCAAAAACATATTAGGTAACCTGTTTTATTTTTATGAAATTAAATAACATGTGTTAGACCTGTTTTATTTGCAGCTACAAAGAGAGTAACAAGATCACAAACTGGTAAGATACCGAAAAAGCGAAAGAAAGTAGACGAAGAAACTGACGATGAATGGGATGAAGAAAGAAAAGAAGCTGAAGCGGAGGTCGAGGGTAGGTTGATGAAAAAGTCGAAGCGTGATCATTGGCCAGGGCTTAGAACGAGTTCATCACCAATCCAACTGGCCTGATGCATTAACGTGCTGTCTTTCGAACAAAGAATGACAGTAAAACAAATAGGATTTGGTCGACTTTTAAAGTTTAAAGTGGATGGCATGCCGGCAAAGTTGGAAAATTATGTGGTTGAAAGATTTAATCCTTCAACAATGGAGATTAATTTGCCGTGTGGGGATATCAAGGTAAATGTTAAAGCAATACATAATTTGTTGGGCATACCTCGTACCGATGTCAACTTAACCTCTCTGCCTAAGCTTGCTGAGATGGATGAGGGTGTTCAAGGATGGAAAAATCGGTTCACGGGAAGATATGTTTCGCCAACAAGAATGGTTAATATGATTGAGTCATCGGATGAAGGGGATAGTTTTAATTTCAGAATGGACTTCCTAATGTGTTTTGTGACAGTCATGATTGACTGCCACAAACAGGGCTGCCTTCATCCATGGATATTAGATCATATCACGGGTGATCTTGATTTTGCAAGTGTTAATTGGTGCCAGTTGGTGTTGGATAAGCTTAAAAAGTGCAAGAATGGTTGGAAAAGCAACGACGCAAATAGGCCATTTACAGGAGCATTGACAGTCCTAATTGTAAGTTTTGGAATGATTTTGCATTTTAAGTACTGATTAATATGTGTAACATGTGTAACACGTGTAACGGGTTTGGTGTGAAATTTTCAGCTGCTTTACGTGGACAGCGTCAGGTGCCGAGGGATGGAAGTGGATTACAGTATTTATCCCATGACATTCCAGACCAAAGAGAAGCTTAAACAAAGGGAGAAGCTGGAGATTAGTAGGGGCGGTTTTGGGTTGGGAAAATTGAAATCTTTAATAGTCTGTAAACATAAGATGGATGATGAACCAACAATACAGGTTTGTAAGGATAAATATCTAAAACCATTGTATAATACTTATGAATGTAAATGTATCGGCTGAGTTTTTAACATCATTAACATTGTGTGGGAAAACAGGAGAGGGCAACGGTGCTTCATACCCTAATAGATGTTGCGGAGAGAACAAAGAGAAAAATAGAAGCCACGTTGGGACGTTTGTGTACTGAGAGCCCAGAGGATGTAGATATGCAGGCGTTAAAAGCTAAGTATCAAACGTTGCTAAATGAAAAGCCTTCATGGTTGAATGATGCGGAAGAGAGGCGTGAAAAGGAAACTGAAGTGATTAATCAAGTTTTAACAGAGTTGAACTTGGAGATGGGTAATATACAAGCTGATGGTTCAACAGGTGAAGGTAACAAAAAAACTTGTTGCTTTGTTAGTTAATTAAATAAGTCGTTGGTGCTATAAATCATGGGTACTATTATTGTTGTTATTATTATTATTATTATTATTATTATTTTTATTATTATTATTATTATTATTATTATTATTATTATTATTATTATTATTATTATTATTGATACACAGATGAAACTATTGTGGAGATTGCAAGTCCAAGTATTACCAGTCCAATTGTTCTAAGCCAATATAGGAAAACAAATGAGAAAGAACGGAAGTTAAAAACTAAGACTAAACGTAGGTGTTACATGTGTACATGTGTTACAGATCTTTGTAACATGTGTTACAAATCAATGTAACATGTGTTACAGATCCTTGTAACATATGTTACATATTTTTGTAACATGTGTTACACGTGTTATACAGTGTATTTAGGTGTAAATCTGAGACTACTGATGTTTTCAGGATGTAATGAGGTCCAACGCAATGAGACTACTGATGTTGAATATGAGAAGACGATAGAGAATGATTACGGAACGAGGAAAGATTTAGTGGAGGAATTTGAGAACGTAGATGTGCCTGATGGCAGTGAAGTTAATGCTGCTGTTGATGCTGATGTTAATGATGATATTGAATCAAGGGATGTAGGTATGTTTGTATTGATACAAAGTGAAAAAAGTGTAAAAGTATATGTAACATGTGTTGATATTAACTAATATTTTTATTTTCTTTTGTGAGAAGGTACGAACGATGATGAGATGGAACGGGAAGAGAGTGATAAGGCAGTGAACAAAGAAGTTCCGGATATTCGTGCAGTTCAAAGTTGTGGTGAAAAGGACACACAGATATCGGACACCAAAGATTTTGGTATGCGTGTTAGAGTAATAAATATCTTTTCTGATGAGACTGTCGGTCTAAGTTAGTCTGGTAAAACAGGTTCATATTAACCATTAGTTTTTTTCTTTTTTTTCTTTTTTTTTAAACAGGCACGGAGGTTGATGAGGATAAACAGGAAGATGCTACGACAGATGCTGATGGTGAAAGGGAGTCATTGATAACGGACAACAAAGATTTGGGTATGTGTAACAACCACGTCAGTTGTTTTAAATTTATTGTGGATAAGCAGGTTGATATTAATAATTTTGTTTCATGTCTTGTAAGAAGGCACAAAGGTAATTAAGGAGAGGCTGGTAGAAAGTGCTAACGTGGTTGGCACAGAAGTTCTGGTGATTGGTGCGGCTTTTCACAAGCTTTTTGAAGTGGAAATAGAATCTAAAGGGAAGCAAACTGATGTACAAGAAAAAGAACAAGTGGAGGAGACATTAAATGCTGAGAGAAAAACAACCCTTGGATTCGTTTGATTACGATGGGCCTAACTGGAGTGTTGGGTTGACCCAACTAGAAGAGATTGGGAGCGAGAACAAGACAGGTATGCATTGATATAATTGACAGTGTATTTAGGGGTCTAAGAACAAGAATGTAACACATGTTGCCATTGATAGTTATTGATGAGGAAGCTCGAACACCGGATGTCCGCACGAGGAGTGAAAGCACGTCTGGTACTTCTTGTTTACCCTTCTTGATTTACATGGTCGTTGCATGTGAGTCACAATTGTATATATATTACACATGTTAGAAGGGTGTATTGTTTTGAAGTATCAATAGAATTGTCAAAAGGATTCCTTCACTGTTACTTCAAAAAAATTACGCACTTGTAACATGTGTTACACATGTAACTCTTATGTTACACATCTAGCCATTAAGTAAATGCTTGTGAACAAAGATATCTCTATGACATGTGTAACATGTGTTACAGATCTATGTGACATGTGTTACATGTGTAACATGTGTTACAGATCTTTGTAACATGTGTTACAAATCCTTGTAACATGTGTTACATATCATTGTTATTTCAAAAAACAAATAGGCAATTCTAAGATGGGTTACACATGTTAGAATTGTCTATTGGTTTACAATAGGAATGCTAATATGTGTTACTTCACCTTCACAGGAATCATACATGAACAAGGGGCCATTGTAATGTCGGCTGAGCCATTGATGGTAGAGCCCGTCACCGTCTTTGATGGGTCGAACTATGTAGAGAACATGGTTTTTTATAAAGAAGAGATAGAGAGAGCGAACAAAGAAAGGATGTTAGCAGAGATGGATGCGAGAAAAAGAAAACTCCCGGATAGAGAGAAAGGGATAACATATGTTAACAAATCTCCTTTCTTCAGACGGGGAGTGGACATTAATGAGGATACAAGTAAGGATGATAATCGTATCTGGGATTACATCCGCAATGATGAAGGGTTAATACATATGTTACATGGGGATTCAAGCCGAAAGGAGACGATGAAAATAAATCTGTAAGTGCTCTAGGCAGATGAAACCAATTATGAAAAGCTACCTTTTTTGTTGTTTTCTATTTTGTGTAACATGCGATAACCCCCATGTCATAGGAGAGAGCGAGGAAAGGCATGGGCGGAGGGCTTTACTAATGAAGAATATAGAGCAAACCCAAGAGCATAGTAAGAAAATTTACATTTGGAATACATAACATTTAGTAACATGGGTAACAAAGTAGGTGTTTTCACTGTGAATTTGGGTTGCAGGGAGCTACTCTACAGGAGCAGTGCATATGTTGAGGCAACTCGAAGAATGTTTAAGACATTGAGCGTAGGGGCCCTAGTGATTGATCGAATTATAGACTGCTAGGCTGAGGTGCTGAACTATGAAGAAAAATTCAAAGCACCAGGGTTGACCAGCCATTTGTTTATGGGGACGAGAGTAGTTGTGAGTTATTTTTTAATAGCCATAAATTGTTTATGTGTGATGAAGCATGATATAATTAATGCCAATTGAATTGTCTTTCAGTTTGAGTGGATGCTGCTTGATCAAGAGATGCACCATGAGAAACGTATGGACAGGTTTAGAAAGAATATGCAAGGCAGAATGTATGGCAACGCAAAGCTGTTTGATCTTAGAAGTTTTGACATGGTGCTGTTTCCGATATTAGAGGCCGGCCACTACTATCTGCTAGTGTTTGAGATGAAAAATCCCGCAATTACGTTGATCGACAATGGTGCAGAAAACTTAACACGTCCAGTCTTCGATAGTGATGTTTACATCAACAAGTCAGTACCATACAAATATGTAAGTACACTATAAAATGTGAATATTCATCAGATTGTACGTAACATGGTATACCAACTCACTATGATCTTTGTTCTATGTTACCAGAAGGAGATGTTTGTACATTACCTGGAAGAGGTAAACCATCCAAGGGGTCGGTGATCAAGGGGTTGGAAATCAAGAGGAAGAAGCTTGATTGGGCCACGAATGGGAACACTACAGACTGCGGTATCTTCTTGATGAGGCACATGGAGAAGTTCAAGGGGGAACCATTTGAAGCTGGGTTTAGTACAAATGGGAGCCGGAAAATGAAGGAGGTGAGAAAGTTGCGGACGAAGTATGCCACTCATATTCTGTTGTCGCCCTCTAACACTTTGAAAGGCAAGATAGAAGCCGCCTCATTTATGGGGGGACGCTGAGTGTGGTAGTGTGGTCTTTTCTACGGGCTTTGGGGACATCTATGGTAGTTTTTGTAGTTATCTTGGGTTCCACAACTTTTGTTTATAACAAGCCAGCTAGCTACTGATATATGCGTGGTGGTTTTTGTAACTATCGTAGTCACCACGAATTTTGTTTATTTTAAATTATGGCCATAACCCAGATACAATATGACCATTCTGGTCTTCTCTGTAATATGTTATAACTATCGTAGTCACCACGAATTTTGTTTATTTTAAACAGTTATCAGTTAACCTGTGTTATTAGTTAACATGTTTTATTCAGTTAACATGTGTTATTAGTTAACATGCTTTATTTATTACCAATTGTAAGAAAAGTAGTAGACGAGCATTGGGTGGTGAACATACTGTTTCAGTTGTAACCTGTGATACTCATTAACAAGTTTAACGTGTGTTACACAGGATGAAGTAGAAAACAAGGTACATAGCTTTACTGTTACTTGAAAACAATAAGCAAATGTAACATGTGTTACACATCTTACGTAAGTATATGCAGTGCATGGTGGAACATGTAAGTAATATGTGTTACATACGATGTAGTGAATAAAAACAAGGCACATATATAGTGAATAACATATGAATACATGTAACACGAGTATATGCACCATAGAGGCATACGCATGTTACATATGTGTATGAAGCACACTTGGTATATATAAAACACTTGGTATATGTAACGTGTATACATCCAAACATGCTAGTACATGTGATTTGTAACACACGTTACAAAAGTATATGCAACACATCGGAATCATTGACATCTAATATAATCGAAGTAATCGCATAAAAGTAGTGTGTAACACAAGTAATACATGATGGTTTGATTGGTTACCGAATTGGTTACAGGGGTGCACCCTTTTAAAAAAAACAAAAATAGGTCGTTAAACATAAAAAGTGGTAAGGTAACATATAAAAGTGGTACCATACACAAGAATATACACATCTAGTAAAACAAGTTAAGGGCAACCATGCCATTGTCAAATTACAACCAAAATACATGTTGAAACACGAGCGGGATATTGTTTATGTTTCACATGAAACGTACATATGTTAAACTAAGTAATGAAGAACATACTAAGCTTCACCAATCAACTTGCAAAAAGTAGCTTACCTAAACAAAAACAACCATTGGATAATGCGTGTTACACACGTAACAGTTTTACTGCTGCATCGAGGTGCAAAGTCCAAAATACTGTTACACGTACATAACACGTGTCAAAAATTGGTGTCTGGTCAGCGATTGCCGTCAGCTAGCATATACAACAAAAGGGTAGATGAAGACCCCATGTCATTCGGGTTGGGAGGCTGATTGATGCTATCGGGATCGGTGAATTTTTGCAATTACGGGAATCATGGCCAGTGACGTACTTCATGCAGGTTCGGCACAGTTGAGCAGCCTTTGGGGGTTTTGGAGTTGGCTGGTTGCTGCTACCAGTAATGCGACGGTGTTTACCACATCCTTTATTGCGCGCCACATCAGGGTTATTCACCACAACCTCGTTCTCTCTTGGATGCCCAATCAGTTCTTCTAAGACATCCTCGCTTGGCACTTGGACTGGCATCTGGATAGATCCCTTTGTTAAAAAATTCATTTTGATGAGTTTTAGCTGTTCAAGCAAGGATGAAAGTGAATCAACATCGTTTCAAACAACATCCACACAGTCGGAGACCACGTCAATAATCTCAGATCGCATAACGTCCTGTGGTTGCGTGTCTACACCGTAACGACTCTGGACGGAAAACACTCGCTTTGGCAAGATATCACGCCGCCACCTATCGGAGATATATTGGGCTGGGATCGTATCAACATGTTGTAAGCGATACACACAAAAGACGTGGCGACATAGGTAGCCTATGCGAGTGAAACCACGGCATGAACAATCTGCTGTCCTATCAACGTTGTCAAACTTGACCTGCATATTATAAAGCTAAACCAATATTAGGCACTGTAACGTTAGGCTGTAAAAAAATATTATATGTAACATGTGTTAGGCAGCCTATTGTGAAAAAAATAACCGTGAAAACGTAGTCTTCATGTGTGACAGAAAAAACCATTGTGTCGTCTTCGGTCGCTTGGTTTGAGATGTAGCAGTAAAACTTGCCCTTGAGGATTTCCTTTCGAACAACGTGAAAAACAGAGTGAGTATAAATAGCGAACGCATGTTCTTCAATGGGCAGATTGCTTTTGCCATTGAAAACGATGGAAGAAGATTTGAAATGAGCAACTCTTTGGCGGTAACGTTGAGCGTCAATTCGCGCGTCATAACATAGCAACCATTGAACCAGAGTATTTGCGCTGGTAGAGTTAACTTTGAAAGCTGCATTTGAACTTTCGGAACGTGAAGTCGTCTTCATCAAACAGCACATAGGGATGTCCCTGAAGTACGCGGGTACCCAACGATCCCTGATTTCGTACATCTCATTGAGCCATTGGTGGTCCTGTAGTCCAAATTTTTCCAGCAATGCTGCCCATCGCGATTCAAAGGTAGATGGCTTTATGTAAACATTCCAAACCAGTCGATGAATGCAAGCCCTCACATCAGTGTTTTGCAACAGGTCACCCGCAATCTGTTAACGATGTTAAAGGAAAAAAGAAACAAGTCGACAATAAGGTACTGAAAAAAAAATAACTTCGGAATAATATCTCAGTGCTTATCTTTGACCTTGGTTGGTAGCTTTTTCATAATATGCCACATGCAAAGCCTGTGACGAGATGTAGTAAAGACTTGTTGAATAGCCTGTTTCATCGACGGGTCCTGATCGCTTAAGATCAACCGTGGTTCAGTCCCATGTGCTTTCAGGAATGCTTGGAGTACCCATTTATAAGATTCAACTGTCTCATTTAAAAGCAACCCAGCACCAAAGGTCACACAATGCATATGGTTGTCTACGCCAGTGAATGGTACAAAAATCATGTTGTACCCGGGGAAAAATAGGGTGGGCCGTTAGCACAAAATCATGTTACATGTCGGGGGGTAACACATGTAACAAGTGTCAGAACTCAAAATAAAATGCATATTCTTATTCGAACCCTTAACATTATCCAGATACATGTCATAATGCATGTTGTTATCTGAAAAAGATAGACAATTTTAAGATGTGTAACACATGTTACAACTACCTATTGTTTTCAAGTAACAATGAAAAAAGATATCTTTACTATTACTTCAAAACAATAAGCAATTGTAACATGTGTTACACATATTAGGAAAGATTGTAATATAAGAGCTACATGTGTTACACATGTTATAACTGCCTATTATTTTGAAGTAACAATGAATGAATCTTTTTTCACAACATTATGCAGGTACATGTAAGAATGCCTATTGCTACTTCAAAACAATAGATAATTCCAACATCTTTAAAGGTGTCAAAGATGTAAAAAAATGCAGATCCGTAACACATGTAACACATGTTACAAATGCTTATTGTTTTGAAGTAACAGTAAAGATATCTTTCTTCACCACCATTTATCTTAATAATTAGATGTGAAACACATGTAATATGCCTAACGTTTGTTAGGAGACATTGTAAGACAAGAGCTACATGTGTAACATATGTTACATCTGCCTAATATTTTGAAATAAGAATAAAGGAATCTTTTTAAAATGCCTATTGTTATTTCAAAACAATGGACAATTTTAATATGTGTAACACAACTTAGAATTGCCTATCGTTTTGAAATAACAATGAATTTATCTTTTTTCCAGAACCACTTAGAGTAAGGGTTACATGTGTAACACATGTACAACTATCTGAAAATTAAAAAAGGCAAATCTGTAACACATGTAACACATGTTACCAATTGTTTTGAAGTAAAAGTAAAGGTTGTAACGTAAGAGCTACATGTGTAACACATGTAAAACATGTTCCATATATTAGATGTAATATATCTACTAACTTGTTTGTCTGGTAAGTAGCATCGAACGCTAACACATCCCCAAAAGCCTTGTAGTTTAGCTTGGAGATCTCATCAGCCCAAAACACAGCATTCAATTTCCCATCAGATACAACAAAGTCATAGTAGAAGTTTGGAAGACTTTCCCTTCGATCACGAAGGCGATCCATAAAAAAGTTGAGCATCTCGGTTACCTATAAAAATCCTCAACTTCTGGCTAAAGTTTTTAAAGTCGTCGGGAGTACCGTGCACATTGTGATGACCACCTTTAATACTTACAAGGCACCTGTGGACCTTGACCGGACCAATACGATTGATGCTCGTTCGGTGAATAAATTGTTGCGTTGCAAATGGGAGTTTTCTTGATATTTTTGAAAGGTCTCGGTTGAATGGGTCAATAAGGGGGTGATTATGCACATCAATCCAGTTGTGTACAACAAAACGAGTAGGGTTTTGCGTGATGAGGACAAGAATCTGCGCCTTGCAATCAGTGTGTGTGAATGTACTTTTCGTGTTGGTCATCACCGAAGACTCACAGAGAGTGTCGAACGTCCTTTTCTGTTGCGGTTGAGAAGCTTTCGAGCACCTCAGGTATTTGTGCATCGCATACCCATTCCAAACCTTTGTTTGCGCCTTTTTTTACATCGAAGCCAGCTTGGTATCCGTATGCCTTATACATTGCAATAAGCTCCTCAAATGTGTCGTATGATTTTCCAAGAACGGGATGGAACTCCTTGTCAACAATAGGAGTCCAATATTTGGTTCCTTGTGGGGTCTGAGTTACAAAGTAGCGTGGAGTTCCTTGTTCATCTGTGTATAAAATGTGTAAATTAAACAAAAACTGAATCTTTTTCCAAAAAAAAAACATAACGGCTACATATTTAACACATGTTAAAACTGAGTAATTTTGAAAAATAACATAAAATGTATCTTTTTAGGAAAACCTTGTCATAAGGGCTACATTTTGTAACACCATCATGGATTTTTTTAATTTTTTGTAAGGTTTTAACACATGTTACATGTTACATGTGTACGTGTTACGTTGACCAATGCATATGAGACTTATAAACAATGCATATTTTTTTTAAAAAAATACAAAGGTAAAAGTTATTTTTATTGCAGTGCTAACACTTTTATTGGAGTGCTAACACATGTTACAATGTTACGAATGAATATTTTTCAAAAATATTTAAGGTTTCATGCTGCCAAAAAGGTTAAAGATAACCTTCATGAACATCGTTCCGGTTAGCGGGGATTTTCTTCTATCGTTAGGTCGTGTGCGTAGTGGTGATTCCTCGTCATACTCATCACTCCACATATCTGAAAATCGAGTTTGCACCGGTAATTAGAAAAACAAGAATAAGGTTTTTTTTTAGAAAAAAAAGCTTTTAAATCTAAATGTTAAACCTTCTTCATTTGGTGAAAACATCTGAAACTGAGACTGTTGAAGTTCTACCTCTGGCTGCATGTTCTCATCTCTAATATGTCCAACACCTGATTATACAATAAATCACAAACTTGTATAGTAATGGGTTTCAAACACCAACAAAACAAAAAGAAAATACAAATTGGTTGCTTGGTTGTGCAAGATATTAAAAATGTGAAAAAGCTTCAAATAAGTTGAACAAAAGGATCCAAAATAAATCATCTAATCCGCAAACACCAACAAACATGTAAATGGTAGGGTGTTCATGATTGACTCATAAAAAATGAAGAAAATGAACCAAAAAGAAGATGATTACCAAGAAAAGAAGATGATTGACTCCTAAAAAAAGAAGAACATGAATAAAAAACATTATTGTCTACTAAAAAAAAGAGAACAAATCTCTCATTCATTCATATACCGGAAGAAACTGATGCCTGCTGGAAGTACACGGCTAGGAGAACAAGCCTGAAAATCAGCCATGAAAGATGGTAGAAAGCAATGAAGTTAGGGTTTTTGAAGAAGAAAGGAATGGGGGATGAAGAAGGAAGAAAGAGATGGATTCTGTATGTATTTTTTGGTTTAAAAAGCGATGAGATGATGGGTAATAATGACTTGATAGGATGGGGAAGAGAGTGAAATGATAGCTTGAACAAATGACTAATTTGCCCTTTTAACATGTGTTTTAAAGATATGATGTGGATCAATCTTGACCACACAATTCAGGTTTGCCAAGTTTTCTAGATTAAATGGGTTTTCCATAGATACTTACATTATATATGTATGTATGTATATATATATATATATATATATATATATATATATATATATATATATATATATATATATATATATATAGAGTAAGAGTTGGGTAGAAAGTCCTATTTTCCTAGAAAGTCTAGGAAGCAATCAGAATGTGACATGTGGCATTGAAGGATTTTAACTAAAAGGGCAATTGTGTAATTTGACATTTTATTTTAATTTTGGAATTTATATCTCATTAACTAACTATGCACGATTTTATGGTAACTGATTCTCCATGATTTGAGAATTACTACCAGATGTAAATATCAATCAAATTCTCATTCGTTCCTTTCACAATATTGATCAACTTTATTCGTAAATCATTTTTTACGTGAGAGATAGTTATGGCTTCAAACACAATTCTTGATTGCGGATATGGAAAATACACTTCTTTTTCTGTTTACTATTATCTGGTCTGTATCGATTTTTAATTATGTCTGGAAACCACCAGAATGTTCTTGACGTTGTGTTTTAACAGCAAGCAGATTCATACAGTTGTGTTTTAGCATTCAGATTCATACAGTTGTGTTTTAACAACAAGCAGATTCATACAGTTGTGTTTTAACAGCAAGCAGATTCATACAGTTGTGTTTTAGCATTCAGATTCATACAATTGTGTTTTAACAGCAAGCAGATTCATACAATTGTGTTTTAACAGCAAGCAGATTCATACAGTTGTGTTTTAACAGCAAGCAGATTCATACAGTTATGTTTTAGCATTCAGATTCATACAGTTGTGTTTTAATAGCAAGCAGATTCATACACTTGTGTTTTAGAATTCAGATTCATATAGTTGTGTTTTAACAGCAAGCAGATTCATACGCTGTGTTTTACCATCCATGTTGGTAATGCTGGAGGATTTCTTGACGTTGTGTTTTAACAGCAAGCAGATTAGCAAGCAGATTAATACGATGTGTTTTCTTGATGTGTTTCTTCATGAAGGATAGAAGGAAGAGAGAGAGAGAGAGAGAGAGAGAGAGAGAGAGAGAGAAAGGGAGAGAGAGAGAGAAAATCGCAAGAAATGTGGGGTGGTTATGGAATGACAATTATTTCCATATTTAAAACAAGCTAAATGACATATCTACCCCTGATTAATTAAATAATCCTATTTTTAAGAAACCATATTACCAAAATGCCACCAAGATGATCTCAACCATTAAACACACCCATTGGATGACCCAGATCGCTTCCTAGACTTTCTAGGAAAAACACACTTTCCGTAGGATCCCCACTATATATATATATATGTTTGGAAATCGTTCATCCATTAGCATAATTTCATTGGAAACAATTTTCAATTTTCATGTATATTACTAAGATTATAAGTTAGAAATAATATTATTCATGTTATTAAACCTACACAGAATCTATGGAAATCAAAAGATCAACTTTTTTTAAGGAAAGTTTAAACTTTAAACCATAGTAGATATGTCACAACCCCCGATCCCATATCCCCTGGAACGGGTGGCTGTGAGCCAGTTTCGGTGGTATCACGTTATTATCTAATTTGGCAGCGGAATTTTCATCAGGACCGTAGTTAGGAAATATTTTATCAGAGTAAAATACCACATTTTCATAACATTAAACACATGGGTAAAACCCAATTTTTCAGTACACATATTTCATAGGAATAAATCCTATTCTTTATTTAAGAAAAACATCTATTTCTTTTAGGTAACTTTATTGCCAGTTTTCCAAGCCTTCAGTGCTGTCCAGCTGGCTTCTATTTGGCTTTCAACATTGTTACCTGAAACGCGTTTTAAAAATATTTTGTCAGTGGGAAATACTGGTGAGTGAATCCCAGTTTAATCAAGTTTAAGTAAAACCCAGTGTACAGTATTGAGGGCGATCTCGCAATTACATTTGTTTCCAAGTTATATCAATTATCACCCGTGGTACTGTCAGACTCAACTTGTGGAAATGTTACTCCTTGACCAGGTGGTAACAAATTTTGTATACAAAACCCCAACATACCCATGATAATTGTATTCTTACAAATACTCAATAACTGTTATTCGCATGGAAAAATATTTAAGGTTTTGTAAAAACAATAAATAAAAGGTTTTCAAAAAGTGGATCAACTCACATTGCTGTCTTAGGGTTTTCAGTAAGGATTTCCTGGGAATAATCTATAAATTACACAAATGCACGTGTGTTAGTATAATAACCCATTTTAACATTAGTAATACCCTCCCCGAGACGACATTCCAACGACTACGTCGGGCAGAACCACGATAACCGTTACGGAACCCTAGATCAATCGGGCAGAGTATCTAATACGTCTCCAGGGGTTATAATACTTATATCGTAGCAGAACCTCGCTATTTAGGGGGGTATTAGACTCGAGTATAATGCCCACTATTTAGAAATTGAAATTGAGAAAGAAACTTTGAACGATTTCGACTGAGATCCGAGGCCATCTATTTATAGTTGCTGAATCTGGTCTTCATGCGGCCCGCGTAACACAAGCACAGGGCCTTCGCGGCCCGCGTTGACTCCGGTCAACTGCGTAGCTTAGCTGGGTCATCAACTAGCTTGTCCGGGTGTTGGGCCACGTGGCGGCCCAGGGCCGTGCCAGATTTTGGGACCCTCGCGGCCCGCGTTAACTAATCAAAAATCTTACGCGACCCGCCTAAACTAAAGAAATCAACGAAATCAGGTTTAAACCTCTATACCGCCCGCGTAAGGTTGAGGTGGGTTCTACGCGGCCCGCCTCAGCTTAAATAAACTTGTTTTTAATTTATTTTTAATGCTATATTGTATTTCGGGCTCGGTTTTCATATACGGGGTGTATTTAAAGACATATATGAATATTTTAAAATATATTAGGGTGTCGGAAACAAATTTTACGAGGGTGTCGGTTTTGGGTTGTTATATCCTCCCCACCTTATTTTAGAGCTTGTCCTCGAGATCTACTGGAACAAGTGTGGATATTTCTTTTGCATTTCAGATTCAAGCTCCCATGCGTACTCAGATCCTCTTTTGGAGTCCCACTTTACTTTGACCATAACTAATTTCTTATGCTTGAGATTCTTAATTTTCCTATCTTCAAGCTGTAGAGGCCTTTCTACAAATTTGAGTTGTTCATTTACCTCTTTATCCTTAAGAGGCACTACAAGTGAGTCATCAACTAGGCATTTCTTGAAATTAGATACATGAAATACATCATGTATACCTGCCATTTCCTATGGCAGTTGTAGCTGATAAGCTACATGTCCTATTTTTCTAATAATCTCAAAAGGTCCGACATACCTAGGATTTAGCTTTCCCCTTTTGATGAATCTGACTACTCCTTTCCAAGGAGAGACTTTTAACAATACTGTATCACCTACCTGGAATTCTAATGGCTTACGTCGGTTATCAGCATAGCTCTTCTGTCGATCACGTGCTGCTTTTAGTCGTTCTTTGACTTGAATGATCTTATCGGTTGTCTCCTGCACTATCTCAGGTCCAGATAGTTGCTTTTCCCCAATTTCTGCCCAACAGACTGGGGTTCTGCACTTTCGTCCATAAAGTACTTCGAATGGTGCAACATTGATACTTGTGTGATAACTATTATTATAAGAAAATTCTATTAAAGGTAAGTAATCATCCCAATTACCTCCGAAATCAATTACACAAGCTCTAAGCATATCCTCCATTGTCTGAATTGTCCTTTCGCTTTGTCCGTTCGTTTGAGGATGATAAGCTGTGCTTAGGTTCAACTTGGTTCCCATTGCTTTTTGGAAACTTGCCCAAAAATGAGAGGTAAAACGGCTATCCCTATCAGAAACAATTGATAAAGGTATTCCATGTAATGAAACAATTTCATTTACATATAATTTGGCTAACTGTTCCATACTGAAAATTTCCTTCATTGGTAAGAAATGAGCTGACTTAGTTAGCCTATCTACAATCACCCAGATTGTATCATTACCTTTTCTTGTTTTGGGTAATTTGGTAACAAAATCCATTGTTATCAATTCCCATTTCCACACTGGCATCTCCAATTGTTGCAGCAATCTTTCTGATGTTCAGCTTTGACTTGAGAACAAGTTAAACATTTAGAAACGTATGCTGCTATATCCTTTTTCATTCCTATCCACCAGAATTTTTTCCTTAAATCCTGGTACATCTTATCACTTCCTGGATGCATCGTATACTTAGACTTATGGGCTTCTTCTAATATGCGATGGCGTAGGTTTCCTAATTTAGGTATCCACATTCTATCTTTATGGAATCTCCAAATTCCATATATACCTTGTTCTAATTCTTTAATCATTCCCTTTAAATTTTCAGTATCATTCTTGATTACTGATTCTTGTACTTCCCTTATTTGATCATTTAAATCTACTTGTAGATTTAATTTAAGAGAACGTACCCTTTTTGGTTTTTCATGATACTTTCGAATTAAAGCATCTGCTACTACATTGGCTTTTCCTGCATGATATTGAATATCACAATCATAATCACTAAGCATTTCCATCCAGCGTCTTTGTCTCATATTCAACTCTTTTTGCCCGAAAACATACCTTAAACTCTTATGATCTGTGAATATGGTAAACTTACTACCATAAAGATAATGTCTCCAAATTTTAAGGGCAAAAATTATGGCTCCTAATTCTAGATCATGGGTTGAAAAATTCTCTTCATGATTCTTAAGTTGTCTAGATGCGTAAGCTATCACCTTTTGACGTTGCATCAACACACATCCATAACCTAACTTAGAAGCGTCACAATAGACTACAAAGTCCTCAGTTCCTTCTGGTAATGCTAGTATGGGTGCATGAGTTAATCTTTGCTTAAGGATTCTAAAGGCTTCTTCTTGTTTTGGTCTCCATTCAAACTTAATGGATTTACAGGTTAACTTGGTCAAGGAATAGCTATCCTAGAAAAATCTCGAATAAATCTTCTATAATAACCGGCTAATCCTAAGAAACTTCTTACTTCGGTTGGCAACTCAAGGGTTTTCCATTTGGTAATTGCCTCGATCTTTGTTGGATCTACATGAATTCCTTCATGATCGACAAAGTGTCCAAGAAATTGTACCTGTTCTAACCAAAACTCGCACTTGGAAAACTTAGCGTAAAGCTTTTCCTTTCTTAATAGACTTAAAAGTAAGTGCAAGTGCTTTGCATGTTCCTCTTTACTCTTAGAGTAAATTAGAATATCATCTATAAAGACAATTATGAATTTATCCAACTATGGCTTACATATTCGGTTCATCATGTCCATAAATGCGGCTGGGGCATTGGTTAAACCAAATGGCATGACAGTAAATTCATAATGACCATACCTTGTTCTAAATGCAGTTTTAGGAATGTCCTCTTCCTGTACCTTTAATTGATGATATCCTGATCTTAAATCGATTTTAGAGAAAAATCGAGCTCCTTGCAGTTGATCGAACAGATCATCGATCCTCGGTAATGGATACCGATTCTTAATCGTGACCTTGTTCAATTCACGGTAGTCAATGCACATACGCATTGATCTGTCCTTCTTTTTGACAAACATAATCGGTGCTTCCCATGGCGATGAGCTTGGCTATATAAATCCTTTTTCCAATAATTCGTCTAACTGTTTCTTCAGTTCCTGCATTTCGGCGGGTGCCAAACAGTAGGGTGCTTTGGCAATCGGTGCTGTCCCTGGTAGCAGATGGATTCTGAATTCAACTTCCCTGTCTAGAGGTAGCCCTGGCAATTCTTCTGGAAATACATCTGAAAACTGAGACACTACTAGGATGTCTTTTAGTTCTTTTCCTTTAGTATTAGTGATTATAGAAATCAAATACACTATAGATCCTTTTCTTATATAACTTGCAGTTTTCATCAGAGAGATGAATTTTGTGGATCTAGATGGCTTATCTCCTTTAATTGTGATCTTTTCACCCTTTGGTGAATTTACTTGAATTGACTTCTGATCACATAAAATATTAGCTTTATTGGTTGTTAACCAATCCATTCCTAACACGACATCAAATCCTGCTAGATTCATTGGGTAAAGGTTTGCAATAAATTTTTGATTAAAAATTTCTATTCTTGCTCCCTGCAAGATTTCAGAAATCCTAACGGTTTCTCCATTTGCTGTCTCTACTAGACATTCTTGTGGTAGCTTAGTTAATGATTGATTTAGAAGTTTGCAAAACAAAGTATTGATAAAACTTTGGTTTGCACCAGAGTCAAACAATACTTTAGCAAAAATATCATTAACTAAAAACGTACCAGCTATCACATTCGGGATCATCTTGGCTTCATCTGCAGTTAGAACAAATGCTCTAGCATTTTTAGTGTTCTTGTTGTTTGCAGCTGGAGCCAATTTCGGACAATTTGGCTTGATATGGCTTTTTTCTCCACAATTGAAGCACAGTCCATTAGTAAGTTTCCTCCTGCAATTCTCTTCTTTGTGTCCTGGTGCTTTGCAGAAATTGCAATGAGTGGAGCATCTTCCAGAATGCTTCTTCTTGCAGATCCTGCAGTATGGTGCAGAGGTAGAACCTACATTCCTACGGATGGAATTCCCAGAACGGAATTCTTGGGTAAGCCTTTGGGTTAGGTTTCTCCTCTGATCTTCTTCTCTAATACGTACCAGTTCATCAGTCAAGGTATTGGCTAGTTCTTGATGGAGTGTGTGAAAACCGGGTGTTAATGTATATTATATTACGTGTTTTAATGCGTTTTACGTGATTACTCGCCTCGAATGTGTTAACTACGAGAGTTTGTGGTTTTACAGATTAATCGCGTAATTCGGTGAAGTTATGATGTTTGATGATGAAGCGGAACGGCCGGGATAATAACCGAGTGAATTACATTAACCGGACTTGTTGCGGGTGATAAAACAACTTCGAAGCACAAGATATGGATGTGGATGAAGTCTAGGGGGCTAATTGTCAATTGATGGAAGTGTATGTGTGTGAAGGATATGGCTGAATATGTGCGACATATGCTGAGGATTGCAATGTAGCCTACGGTTGTGAAACCATAGGTTACGGACCACCATACATAAAAGAAACAGAATCATTGAAACGTAGCCTATGGTCTATAAGCGTAACTTACAGTTAGAAGGAATTGGCGTGCATGTATTGTTTGGTTCCAAGGCATTTAAAGGGATTCTTAAAAAACCCTATGAGAGTTCACGTGACTTGGGGATTTAAGATCATTGGGCCGCCAACATAAAAGCAGTCATGTTGGGCTGCACATATGAATTAGGAGGATTTTATTGGGCCGCCAACATCAAATGCAGACTTGCAGACTTGGGTTTGTGTGGATACACATACATATTAATGAGCCTGTGGACGAATTAGGAGGCAGCTGTCATAGACATAATTAAGTGGGCTTGACTTTTCATGAAAGATGTAAAAAATCATCACGTGGCCTATCATAAAAAATATCAAATCATCATCACACAACATAAGGGGGCGGCTGGCTTGAGCACGTGGACTTGAGAGTTGAGTCAACATCCACACGATTACAATATTATTCTAAATGACTGCTAGCTTGCTAGCTGGTCACGTGAATTTTGGGGTTTGGAGATTGAGCACAATTTTCCCGTGGAGGCCATTATCATAACTCAACAACAAATCATCTATCACTTAATTGGGCCGACATCATCAACATGGGCTTGACTTTTGGCTGCACACTTTGGACTTATCATCAACACTTGTGACGGCAAACGAAAAAGGGAGGATCATCATCTTCGACGGCAGTGAGGGAGAGGCGATGGAAGATCAATCTTTCGCGATGAACGGCTAGTCTTTGTATGGTTTCCTCCGGATGGAGGGTTTTTGTAAGTTGGATAATTTTATGTGTTTGTGACAATCGTATAACTCGGTGATCTAAGCATTCGATGCTTTTCACCTTGATTTGATTTATTGATTGTAGACAATTGCATTTATTTAAACCTTAATTTCTAAGCATTCAGTTCCCGAGAGTTCTAGTAATTGGGATATATTTTGACATGGGGTTAGGGTTTGTAATTGATAATCATTCGATAACCTCCCGTTATGTATTGACCGGAGTACTTAGTCGTTGGTTATCACAATTGATGAATTAGGTTAAACACTTATGTCTATGTGAGTGTTTCGATTAAACACATAATTGAATCTAGCTATAAAACCTGAAATCTGGAGGAACCATTGTTCTCTCCAACTGTTTACAACCTCGTATTTTCATAGTTTGTTAGTTAATCAAACAATCAAACCAACAACTGAGTTTTACTTTTTCACTAGTAGTTAATCAAAACTGAGCATTACACACTTTCCACAATCCTCCTCTGGTTCGATATCCGACTTACCCTAGCTATAGAGTTAGTTGGTTTTTGCATGTCCTTAACGACAGACATCAGTTCTACAGCTTCTTCTATGGTTTGGGGTCTAGCTGCCTTGACTACATGCCTAATTTCTCCAATTAATCCCCAGATGTAACGGGAGATTAATACTGGCTCAGGTGATGCAAGGGTTGGTACTATTCTAGCGTATTCAAAGAATGTGGTAGTATAACTCTTACTATCTACCCCGGTCATTCTAAGGTTCAGAAACTTATTTGCTATCTGCTCCTTTTCATTGGGAGGGCAGAACTTCCTTTCTACCATATTTTTGAACTCCTCCCATTCCATGTTGTATATCCTATCACTTCCTCTTGAATGGAGGATAGTGTTCCACCATTCTAGGGCTGAGTTCTTAAACAGATTAGAAGCAAACATTGTCTTATCTTCTTCAGCACACTTGCTTATTTTTAGAACAGCCTCAGTCTTCTCTATCCAGCGTAGAGCTGCAATGGGTCCTTCATTGCCCGAGAATTCTATTGGTTTGCAAGACCAGAATTCTTTGTAAGAACAACCATATGGCATGGTTCTTCTTCTCTTGGGAATGGGCACTTGAAGTACGGGTCCATTGTTTATGTTGTGTTCCGGTTCAATTGGTCGCTTACTGCTATGCTTACTTTTATTATTCGCTTCTTGAACCGTTTGAATAATAAATGGTATTGCATCTATAAATCCTTGTGCCACTATGTGTTGAACGACACTATTATCCATTTGGTTTCCCTTGTTATTGTTGTTCGGATTCTCCTTATTCAGATTATCATTATTCGAGTGGTTGTCATTCTGGATATTATCATTCTGGTTTTCTTGATTCACTTCGTTGTCCATCTGAATTTTAAACATTTACCAAATATTAATATCACCAATAATATTTGAATATAGCTAATCACATGTCACACACTTTTGGTCAAAAGCGTCGATCATTGCGACTTACTCTATTCATATAGTATGCATCTATTACACACCAGTACTGAAATAAAAATTACAATACCGACTGAAATTTAAAACTACACTACTAGTATAGGCATCCGTAGTTTTTTTAAACACATACCCGCATATATTATTCTATTCTATATTATTATTATTATTATTATTATTATTATTATTATTATTATTATTATTATTATTATTATTATTATTATTTCTACCGTCTCCACCATCGATTCAGGGATATGGATTCATCCAAAAATCTATATTGTGCTCGTCGTATTTCCATACGAGACGCTCTCCCACCTGTCCCATTCGTTCACTACTTTCTAAAATTTCCTCACCGAAAGTCCTAAGTTCTTGTACGTTTTCTGCACTCATTGGGGGTGCAGGTTCTAGGACTGGGTTTGGAATCTGGGGTACGGGTTCCTGATATGGAGGTATAGGGGCCTGGTATGGGTAAGGATTTTCTAAAATCTTCCTAATGTATGCATCATTATCAAAATAGGGATCTAGAGTATCTAACCCTTGATAGGCTCCTAGGTTGGGCATTGGCACATCTTCGTGAATCGGGTAGCGTTGCACATAGTCCTTAACATCATCCCACTAGGGGTCGTAATTTGGGTCTAGGGGATTTGGTGCAGGTACCCTAGGTATCTCCTCCGGGTTGAAATCATGCATTTCTACGTGATTTCCAAGGTTTTCTATTTCCATGGGTTGATCAGGAATTGATGGTTGTGGTTGGGGTGCTAACATTTGCTCCAGGTTTGGGTCAGCTGCAGTGGTTGCTAAGATATGGATATTGGCTATACCCCTATTAAGCATATCCTGGGCATATGCATCGGTTTCTCTTTTGGCTGCGGCTAGTGCTCTCTGGTCTTGTAACTTTTTCATACGCTTCCTACGCTCGTGTGCTCCCCTACTGAACCATCCCCTCTTTTTCTGAGGAAATGGCTCTTCAGATTGAGCCTTAAATACGAATATTCCTTCTTCTGTATCAGCAGAGTACCCCGAGAGGGCAGGTTGAGAAGAGGCACCTTCGCTGCTAGGCGAACCAGACAATTGACGATACGCGTCAGATGGTCCTTGGTCGCTCATACTGTAAACTAACAAATAGTCAGATAACACATAACAAGAAAATACAATTATACATGTATTCCCGTTATTTATTTCCTAACACTTTGAATTTGATGTCAGCAGAACACTTCTGTGGCTGAATCAGTGGCATAGCTTTGATACCACCTTCTGTCACAACCCCCAATCCCATATCCTTGGGAACGGGCGGCCGTGAGCCAGTTTCGGTGGTATCACGTTATTATCTAATTTGGCAGCGGAATTTTCATCAGGACCGTAGTTAGGAAATATTTTATCAGAGTAAAATACCACATTTTCATAACATTAAACACATGGGTAAAACCCAAGTTTTCAGTACACATATTTCATAGGAATAAATCCTATTCTTTATTTAAGAAAAACATCTATTTCTTTTAGGTAACTTTATTGCCAGTTTTCCAAGCCTTCAGTGCTGTCCAACTGGCTTCTATTTGGCTTTCACACATTGTTACCTGAAACGCGTTTTAAAAATATTTTGTCAGTGGGAAATACTGGTGAGTGAATCCCAGTTTAATCAAGTTTAAGTAAAACCCAGTGTACAGTATTGAGGGCGATCTCGCAATTACATTTGTTTCCAAGTTATATCAATTATCACCCGTGGTACTGTCAGACTCAACTTGTGGAAATGTTACTCCTTGACCAGGTGGTAACAAATTTTGTATACAAAACCCCAACATACCCATGATAATTGTATTCTTACAAATACTCAATAACTGATATTCGCATGGAAAAATATTTAAGGTTTTGTAAAAACAATAAATAAAAGGTTTTCAAAAAGTGGATCAACTCACATTGCTGTCTTAGGGTTTTCAGTAAGGATTTCCTGAGAATAATCTATAAATTACACAAATGCACGTGTGTTAGTATAATAACCCATTTTAACATTAGCAATACCCTCCCCGAGACGACATTCCAACAACTACGTCGGGCAGAACCACGACAGCCGTTACGGAACCCTAGATCAATCGGGCAGAGTATCTAATACGTCTCCAGGGGTTATAATACTTACATCATAGCAGAACCTCGCTATTTAGGGGGTATTAGACTCGAGTATAATGCCCACTATTTAGAAATTGAAATTGAGAAAGAAACTTTGAACGATTTCGACTGAGATCCGAGGCCATCTATTTATAGTTGCTGAATCTAGTCTTCACGCGGCCCGCGTAACACAAGCACAGGGCCTTCGCGGCCCGCGTTGACTCCGGTCAACTGCGTAGCTTAGCTGGATCATCAACTAGCTTGTCCGGGTGTTGTGCCACGTGGCGGCCCAGGGCCGTGCCAGATTTTGGGACCCTCGCGGCCCGCGTTAACTAATAAAAAATCTTACGCGGCCCGCCTAAACTAAAGAAATCAACGAAATCAGGTTTAAACCTCTATACCACCCGCGTAAGGTTGAGGTGGGTTCTACGCGGCCCGCCTCAGCTTAAATAAACTTGTTTTTAATTTATTTTTAATGCTATATTGTATTTCGGGCTCGGTTTTCACATACGGGGTGTATTTAAAGACATATATGAATATTTTAAAATTTATTAGGGTGTCGGAAACAAATTTTACGAGGGTGTCGGTTTTGGGTTGTTATAAGATAAACATCACTTTTCTTACAATCTTCTCATAATCGAATGCGAAATATTAGGCTGAAAGGTGTGTATCAAAAGTTCTTTATATATTTTAAATCAGTATTTGTTCCTTCTTTATAAATGTTTACCGACTTACAGTCATTGTTCCAGTTGTTGATTTTCAATCAATTTATTTTTTTCTCTATGAAGATGGCCAGTTTCGTGCAATTAGGAACGGATGTTCAGCAAGTTTTAACATAGGGAATGTCAAGTGAAGGATTAAGTGTTGAATGGAAGTTCATATATAATACACACATTATTGTTATATACATAAATTTCTCATAAACCAACACATGCATGTCACAAATACTGTAAGCTTAAATCCGGAAATAATGCCTCTATCCTCAAGCTTCCGTGCCTTTTAACAATTTGCTTCACCTAGCACTAAAAATAAAACATTTGACTTGAATCATGTTTTAATAAAAATCTATAATTCCTTCAAAAAAAAAAAGATGCTACTTTTTTCTTGAAATACATTTCCATAATCTTTTTGAACATCATTTGATTAATTGATTAAGATGTAAGTGAAAAAAATGTGATAAAAGATCAATATCACAAGAATACCGTAAAAAGTTATAAATAGATGGATCTATAGATGTGGGGTATGGTTGGGTTTAGGTTAGCCTCTTTTATTTAGGTTCTAGCATTCTATAGATAACACACTTTAATGTATCATACTTTTTATCGAGTTTACCGATTAAGACGCCATGATCTCGGCTCGTTGTTACGGTTGATGTCAGACTATTTATAGCCACAATGATGGGCATGGGTCATTCCCAGAGATGGAGATTGGCTTGGGTGACAAAGTACAAATACAAATCATCTTATCAGTGATGTAACAAATAATAAATATTAGTCACATATACCCGCATCCACTTAAGTTCATAACATAAACGAAACACCAGAATTCCTAATTGGTACGTAGTTCACTAATCTTAGCAAGTACCAAACACACGTAATGATGAGTACAAGTTCAGTAACGTTTATTGCATGCGGAACATTAGGGTTGGGCGATTAGAAGTATCAAGTAACATATTATGCAACAGAGACTGAATCAGAATATTATATTAGAAAGTTCAATTAACTATCATATCATAATATTCACACCTTAAACCGTAGTTTTTGATAATGTACAACACAAGCTAACATCTTCATCGATGTAGGGAAGAAAGTTATTCAAATAATTCTTGTTGGGGAGCATGTTATTATAAAACTCTTTGTGAGGGAGCATGCTATTTAAAGACTCCTTATAAGAGGAATTGAAAGTGAAACTTATCATTCAATTAGTAAACCGTAGTTCCAAGTAGTAATACGGTGTGGTACACGAGAGTTTACATGTGCTTTAGTACAACGTGCAAATTCCTATTTTCATATATTATGCAAGTTGCCAAGTTGGTGTATATGCGCATATTCTATATAAATGCATTGAAAGCTAAGTGTATATCATATAATTGATAGCAATAACTTTTGTGTATGACTTGATGTGAGCATGTGGCTTATTCATATTATATAATTAGATTTTATTATTACACTTTGACTTCTATGATCAATGTATGTGGGAGTGTTACATATTTGTGACCAAGCCTTATGTAAATCTGGATTTTTGGAAAATAATTGTACATGACAAATCACACAACTATGTTAAATGTTTTACATAACCGTGTATTTTACAGTTTTCTTCAAATTTATAAAACTAACTAAAAAAACTTTCGCAAATGTTGTTTGTTTTAATTTCAGCTTTCATTGTGAAGTTTATGCATTCACTTGTTGTTCGATGATTTTTGTTTACAAATATTTTCAGGTTATTTAAGGTGTTGACAAGTTTCAAAAGTTTTCATGTCGAGTACTCATACTAGCTTAAGTTAAGAGTGTTATATTATGTTTTGTATATGAGTTCGTTAATTTGTAAAACTTTAATGGTATTTAAGTTGTTAGTAAAATATCATAACAAAAATTTTATAGTTTCGTTATTTCGAGTTGAATGATGTTGCGAATTTCCATTACCATATTCATTCTTAATTAAAATATCTTTCTAGTATAATTTATGAAAAAAGTGGGTCTTACAAGTTTTAGGAGGTGTGACGATGTTGACATGGACAAGGTGTCAAAAATGGTACTCAAATTTTATTCAATATAAAGTGATCTCAAAATAACAAGAACCTCAAGAATACTTGTAGATCATCAAATGATTTGTATCAACAATAACACTCTCACTAAATCTACAAGACTATCAGTTCTACAACATGAAGAACTATAATCAAAGTCCTAAATTTAGCACATGAGAGAATTTGTGCATACATTAAATTTTTTTTATTGAAAAACCTAATCAAATGAGTAATCTGGACCCAAATTTGATATAACAAGAAAACCTAAAAATATCACAAATGTGACTTATCTATATATTATATAAAAGAAACCAATAGGTGACACATGACACTCCATGGTTTCACCTTATTAGTTTTTTCCCACCTTTTTCACACCATCTCTCAAGCTCACAACTTTGTTTTTACAGATACCCGGTCAATTAAAAGAATACCCGACCCGTATGATTACTACTTTCATAAACATCTTTGTAATAATATCCCAATTTAACCTTATTAACCCTGTTATCTCTTCAAACGTATCTCTCAGTCATCCTCTCTGCCAATTGCGATCATCTCAAACATCATTTTCGTAAAGATCTGATCACCTAATCGACGGTAACTTCCTCCATTCCATCTTAGATTCTTTGATTTATGCATTCTTTTATGTAATTTTGTATATCTTATGTGTTTTGATCGATTGGGAAATCTGTTGATCCGATAAACATCGATGTCGTTAAACAAGTGGTCCTTTGGTCTTTTATGAAGCTACTCTATGCTTTAGGCGATGAATCTGAATTTAACTGAAGCATAAGAGGGTTCATATATGAAAAAATAGGGTTGCCGAAGAAGATGATGGTCAAAAGGGTTCATCCAGATTTGATTTTGTTCAAATCTAAAGGTTAGTTCTCTTCTAATTATTTTCTTCGAATTCTTTTCAAATATTCAACCACTTTTGTATTATGCAGATTTAACTTCAAATTAGGTTAAAACCAATGAGTAATTTTCATTCAGAGGTGGAGATTGACAATTTGTGGTGGGTAATCAGTGATTGCAATACCAACACTTTGAGTCTTTGTTTTATATGAACTAGAATTAGACTAATTAGCCAGTTGGTTTGTGAACTTCATAGGTTTAAAATATTTTTCAAAAACATATGTTTTAGTCTAATTTTTTGGAAATTCCTATTAGCCTGATACCTTGGATGAAGATTAAGATGGAATATGATCGTATAGAGAGCACTAAAGAAACCAAATTCAACATACAAGGGAATACGTCAAACGAGTTGAGAGACGACTAAATATCTATTTAATGCGTACAACCTTCTAAATTATTTCATTCAAAGCTTTAGATTATCATTATGATACCACTATTTTTGTAATCATAATTAAAGCATAAACATGTCATTGTGGCGAATTTTGTTTACAATTTTGGTTCTTTTCGTAGGTGCGAGATGCAAGCAATTTATTTGACTATGGCAGGGTTTAGTCTTCTAAATAAATGAAATGGCAATCACCACAGAATATGTGCAATCATGCAAGGTATTTGTTTTTAGACTAAAAGATATTTTTATGTCTTTAAACCACGAATCTTCATGCGGAGATATTGGTTAATTTGTATTTTAGAAAGGTACTAAACCCTTGAACTTCGCAAGAACCTATAGATACTAAGCAATTAATCATTCATACTAATGTTTTTTTTTCTATTTTTTTGTGATCAGATTGTGAAGTTAGCTGCTGTTAGAATCAATGGCATGTTTGAAAGGATACAATTTTCTCAAGAAATAAGAAAAGGTATATTGTCTTTTGTTGGACTTATAAAATGAACAGATGATTTCAAAAGCCAAAACATGACTTCCTGGTTAAGAAATAAATAGATAATGATACATTCTCCTCCCAAAGATAGTGAATATTGAACACTAATCAGAACATCTGTTAAAGACATCAAAGATCTGTTTGAAGGCATGGAACATCTGTTTAAGAAGAAGAAACCCCTGTTTGATGGCCAAAGCCCTGTTGAAGACAAGCACTGGTCATGAAGACCAAACATCTGTTATGGCCAAACAGATGTTTGATACAAGTCAGTAGTGGTATGAAGAACAGTGGTTTAGTCAATGTAACAGTGTTAGCTTTGAACATATGTTTTATGTAATAGATCAGATGATAGATTTGTGCAGATGTTTGCTAACATCTGAGGAATCTTTTCTGTTAGGAACGTTAGATGTCACTATTTGGGTGACGTGAGTTGATTTCAAACAGACCTTTCGTACCCATATAAATAGATTTCATGTGTTAGAGATCTATTTCATCACTTATCATTCCTTTTTATACGAACAGAAAAGTTGCGTGATCAGGCTGAGGGGGAGTTTATACAATCATTACTGTAATTTGTAATCCTTTGATTATTAATGCAAAACAGTTTTGATATAACTTTCCATTTTTGTATGCTCATTTAAATCCATATTTCCATTTATACTTTGAAATTTCATCCATATTTGTATACTTAAAGCATACAAGTTAAACTCAGACCCTAACATCTTTTTCAGCAGATTTTGAGTGAGCGAACAATGTTGTTTTTCAACTACCATATTGATCAAATTATCTTATGTTGTTTATATGGAGTTGCAGGTTTGGTATCACACACATGTCACAACTCAGTGCCAACATTTAGTTGTTAGTTATTACTGATCAAGTTTTATGCATGTGTTTATTTGACAAAAGATTAGGGAGAGACAATGTTTTTAGCATTGAGCAAAGACGGAGGGAAGGTTTTCAGCAACATGGTTGTGGGTTACAACTATGTTGATTCAGAAACCAAGTATGGCATTGTTGTTGGAATCATTCCTGGGAGTTTTGTATACATTTACCTAACAGTGAAACCTTCCAATTATGAAGTTATGATTTTGTTTTGGGTGACCATTATTTTATAACATTGTGAATCTTTGTTTGGAAATTCACTATTATGATTAAATTATTCATAGGGTTTGTTATAGAGACAATAGCAGAGTTAGCAACATTGCTTTCTCTTATTACTTCAAGAAGGATAGTTGAAGCTATGGGTTCATGCGAGCAGGTTTATATGATTGATGGCTTCCTTATCTGTAAGATTTTATACGTATTTTTTTTAACAAAATATATTCTTTATCAGATATCTAAGAAATTTCATTGTTTAGGTTTGTGGGGAATTTGCTTAAAGGGCAAACTGATGGTGTGATTAGAGCAGGTCGTATTGGATTTGCTTACTCTGCATGGTATGTTTTGTAGCTCATTATCCTCGAACTCTAAATTTAAGTGTTTTGTAAGTCAGTTGCAGTTTAAATGCTGTTAAATCATGGTTATCAGATTAAAGGGTTCCAAATGAATCTAATCTACTACAATCTCTACTGAGCAACGTGTCTAGAGAAGTTTGTTTCAGGCATGTGTTGCTTCATGAGGTACATCTTTTTTTTAATAATAGTTTGTCGATTTATTTGCAAAATGATCATTTACATATATGAACTAACTAGTCTAAGATCCCGCGAGTTTCGCGGGTGGGTTAACACAAAATATAATATCTACCGGCATTAAAGCCCATGTAGATCATCACTTTTGTTCTAGGCCTTTCCATACATAGGCTTCATGTCTACGGGGAGAAACATGTCCCAAACAGACAATACACGACCCTAACCGGTACAAACCCATTCCCTCTCCAAAAACCTATTACATACCAGCAAACCTTTAATAGATCAACGAAAGGTCATGGTTTTCATCTTTTGATTTACATCAAGTTTATATAAACTTCACTATCTAAATTCTTATTTAAATTCATATTTATTCATATAAAACTTTACCTACATATGTTTAAACCCGAACATGTCTTTTTAATAAACAAATTAGAGCAATTTTTAATGTATCAGTAAACAACACAAATAGTACAATGATTTCTAAGTTCAACTCTTACCAGCAAGAAGTAGCTTTATCCAATCACTTGTTCGACATAGATATAATGTGTATCTTGTATATATTTATACGGGTGCTTCTACAATTAAAATAATGAAAGCATAAATCAACATAAAAGAATTATGTGAAATATTAATTGATTTGCGAAAATAATCATAAAAAAATGCAGGTAACTAATTGAATATAATTCAACACATTCTTGAATATAATCTATTCCTTGTCGATTTATTCCGAGACTTCTTCTTTTGGCCAAAATAGGGATCCCACAAATATTAAATTAAGGATATTTAGGCAACATCCATGGATTGTTTTTTTAATATAATTATGTTATTTTGTTATAGATTTATTATGTTTATAATCTAAAAATAAAATTAAATTAAAATAACTGATTGATTAATTAGCGTGATAACCCATACCCATTTGACCCGTTATAAAAGAAAAAGTATCACGCTTTCAGGTATATTATTCAAGTTACCTTGCATTTCAATTGGTTGAAGTGGCAAGGAGGATCCACTAATCCATCATACTACTATTGATGTGTGTACTTATATTGAAATACGACAGTTACCTGATGCTTTAGCCTAGTTGGTGATTTCAGCTCTAGTAGTATGATCAGTGGATCATTGTCATCTGCTTCATCTGAGGGCGGAAGTGCTTTCAACCTGACAGGAAAGGAAACGGTTAAAGGAGTGCATAAATCCTATTGAAACCCTTGATTAAAAATGTTGGATAAGAATTATAACAGTACCTCGAACGCTAATTAGTTATGCAAGTAAAAAATGAATAAAATGGCGTTTGTTGAATGGCTTTACCTAACACGTTTGGACCAGCACTAAAATCACCCATTTTGACACAAACCACTTGCCAAAACAATATTTTGCAACCTCAAATGCATATTTTTAGGTAAAGCAAAAGAAAAAAAAAAACAAAACATTTACAGCACAATTTAATTACACCAAAAATTACTAAATAACTTACAGATTTAGTTTTGATTACGAGTGTTAATGCAGCTTAGCCACCTAAACTTCAAAGTCTCATTGTTATCAGGACTTGATTGATATGGTTGTCTTCTTGAGACCAAAAAGAAAGTTTTTTTTCCAGATATATGCCTAATCGACCCAGTAAAGTAAACGGGTCAAAATTGTCATCGAAGGATGACCATCCTTCAGTCAACTCTTGGAGGTTTCTGCATGCCCACCAGTCCCTGCCATATTTCACCAACAAAAAAATAATAAGAAAATTATTGCCACATAGCATATTAAATTAACTTTCAAGTATCATTGAATTATGTAACAAAATTATGAACAATGTAGTAGAAAACGTACCGTAAGAACGAACCCCAAGTTGGCTACAAGATCCCATACATGAGTAGTTTTAGGCCCTACGTGACTTTTCAGAAATGCTTGTAAGGTATCCATATCAGTGGCGGACATATAGTGTTAATAGGGGTAGCACGGGCTACCCCTCAACCCCGTCTCCGTAGTGTAAAAATACCCCTTAACTTCATTTCCGTAGTGTAAAAATACCCATCAACTCTGTCTCTGTTATATAAAGGATACCCCTGATCCTAAAAAAAATTAAGACACCCCTAACTTTTGGGGCTAGTTCCGTCACTGATCAATATATTGTCTTCTTGCGTAAAGACATCTATAACAAACAATTTATAAATAGTCTTTTAGATGTAATAACTGGTGATGAAATCAGATGTGGTAAGTAACATAAAAAAGAGATAAAAAAATAAATAAAAATGCCCTTGAACATGACCAAAAAAATTTACAACTTTATGTAATTTCACATAGTCGTTCATATAAAAGGTAAAAAGTTTATACTTGTTCAATATATTAATCTTTTACAACTAAAAAAGAGCATATAAGACCTATGAAGTTAGATAATTATCTTTTTACCATCTTCCAATTCTATTTTGTTCAAGTTACAATGCCTAACTTAACCTTACTTTACATGGTAGAACAATCAATTCGGTCACCCATTTGTTTGATTCTCGGCATACAATTCTAACCATAAGCCATGGGGACAATTCTTACAGATGTGATCATATAAAACTACTTGAGGACTTCAAAAAGATGAAAAAAAGAACATTCTTCCTAGTTTCACATGTCAAATCATTCACTGCTAACATGTCCTTTTGAAATGTTAACATGTTGAATTGTGGAAAATGCAGGCTAATATAATAAGTAGTGCAAAAAGGAAAGTGGTGTCCTTTTATGACTTATGGTTTATAATAAATATTATCCAAGCATCATTGCATATCTACAGCCAAAGCACACCGGTTTTAAATTGATTTCATTAGCAGAAAAGGATCCAAGCATCACTGCATATCTACCCGAAGAAATCAATAAAACTGTTTTTAGCATGCAGTCATTAAACATATGAGGATATGTGTTGTACTATTTTAAAATGATACTACACAAGAATACGAAGAATGAAGCAAGCTAATTACATCAGCATGACATCATCAACACTTGACGCTATTAGTCCCATAATCTTGTTTTACGACAGATAAACGGATAAAATCAACAGATTCTCGTAGTAAATTTCAGCCCAAAACAAAACCCGGAGCGCATAAGTGGTGAAAAATGTAAGACTTAGCACATGAAGCAAGATATGTTGATACAATCGGCTAATTAACCAAACAGAGAATTAACAAACATTCTAACCTCATGTTTCAAGTCTTGAATATCGTGACCAAAAACAAAAATCAAACATCTAGCGGCAACAGTAACACATCAAAATCAGTAAACATCAGACAAAATATGTTTCACAAATTATATATTGTTTATCACAAAAAATCAGCGAGAAGACGAAAATACAAACCTGCATTGACCAAAAAATTAAGAAAATGGAACACCTTTTGTGTGGTCTAACCATATTCCGGCACTCTTTGTTGTATCCGAATCAAGTGACCTGTTTAAGAAGTATGGTATGATTAGGAATTCATTTTTTTGCTCAAATTTAATACCTTCCCTATCGAACCGAACCGATTACACCCGAGGAACTCCTCAATAACTTCGATATCGACCTAATCTTCACCACTTTATCCTAAACCATTCAAAACAAAGCCTAATAAGCACAATTACATTAGCACAAAAAAACAACAAATCAGACACTTAATTCACAATACAGACATTAACCCATCTAAAAACAGTCAAAAACACTTCAAACTATATAAATTAAAAAAAAACCAAGATAAAATCCAACATCCCTTTAACATAAGCAAATTATACAGAAGTGTGTATAAACATCAGCTCTCATAATATGTTACCTCAAAAAGAACACTCCTGAAAGATCAAACCAACCCTAACTAATAAACAAAATACCAAAAGGGTTAATAGATACCAATCGATTGTAGAGCCTAAATCGTAGAAACATAACGAAAACAATGGAAAAGAAAAGGAAACCCCAATTTGATAAAACAACACTCAGTAAAATGTAATAAAGACTAAATAAAGCTTTCAACTTTAATTTTCTAGATTTATTTATTTTCAACTCTAAGCATCACAAGCTCTGGGATCCAAAGTGTGTGTAACATACCATAGAGTTTAAAGAAAGAAGCAAATACATGCCACGTGTAACATCAAATCAAACACAATTCAAGATTTCAGACGCAGGGTCAAGATTTCAAACAATAAAAAGATGAGCATATATATAAAAAACATCAAACACAATTCAAGATTCAGATTTTCGACGGAATAACAGTTGTTTAAAAACCTTAAAGAATGAACATATATGAATGATAACTAAATTAAAGATTGAGAAAAGAACATACATTTTGGTCAGTTGCTTTAGATTGAAATCTAGGGTTTGTGAATGGATCAGAGATAGATAAGAATCATGTGGAAACAACAACAACAATCGCGAATCAACCGGATTGAAACACAATCGGTGATATTTATACCTGATTCAAGCTATATTCAGCATCTTTGCATTCACCATGATTGGGACTCTGTTACTCGCAGAACAACGATGTTTGAAAGATCCATCATTCCATTAGAATGAATCAGTAGTCCTTGAAGAACTGGTGTGAATTCCTTTAGGGTTTACATAGGATGATGAAGGAGGAAGAAAAGAAACTCCGTTGATAATGATATTACGATGATGAAGAGGGAAGAAAAGGAAACCCTGATTTGATAGTAAGGAGAGAAGAACAATAACGCTTGAATGAATGAGAAGCTTGTGATGAAAGGCATAACATATGTGGTTTTAGCGCTCATTCTTTTTCATCCGGGAGTATTAGAATGCCACGTGACAAGTAATGGTTTAAGCAAATGCCAAGTGGCAAGATCAAACCAACCCTAACTAATAAACAAAATACCAAAAGGGTTAATACATACCAATCGATTGTAGAGCCTAAATCGTAGAAACAAAACGGAAACAATGGAAAAGAAAAGGAAACCCCAATTTGATAAAACAACACTCAGTAAAATGTAATAAAGACTAAATAAAGCTTTCAACTTTAATTTTCTAGATTTATTTATTTTCAACTCTAAGCATCACAAGCTGATATATGCTGGGATCCAAAGTGTGTGTAACATACCATAGAGTTTAAAGAAAGAAGCAAATACATGCCACGTGTAACATCAAATCAAACACAATTCAAGATTTCAGACGCAGGGTCAAGATTTCAAACAATAAAAAGATGAGCATATATATAAAAAAACATCAAACACAATTCAAGATTCAGATTTTCGACGGAATAACAGTTGTTTAAAAACCTTAAAATATGAACATATATGAATGATAACTAAATTAAAGATTGAGAAAAGAACATACATTTTGGTCAGTTGCTTTAGATTGAAATCTAGGGTTTGTGAATGGATCAGAGATAGATAAGAATCATGTGGAAACAACAACAACAATCGCGAATCAACCGGATTGAAACACAATCGGTGATATTTATACCTGATTCAAGCTATCTTCAGCATCTTTGCATTCACCATGATTGGGACTCTGTTACTCGCAGAACAACGATGTTTGAAAGATCCATCATTCCATTAGAATGAATCAGTAGTCCTTGAAGAACTGGTGTGAATTCCTTTAGGGTTTACATAGGATGATGAAGGAGGAAGAAAAGAAACTCCGTTGATAATGATATTACGATGATGAAGAGGGAAGAAAAGGAAACCCTGATTTGATAGTAAGGAGAGAAGAACAATAACGCTTGAATGAATGAGAAGCTTGTGAAGAAAGGCATAACATATGTGGTTTTAGCGCTCATTCTTTTTCATCCGGGAGTATTAGAATGCCACGTGGCAAGTGATGGTTTAAGCAAATGCCAAGTGGCCTAAGATTGTTTTGTTTTATTATAAGGTATAGATATAGATATTTAATTACCAATTTGCAGCTTATGGACAATTCTTGAAAGCCAGTGGTTAATAACCTGTTACCTGGAAACGAGCATCATCAATGGATGAGGTTCTTTAAAAAACCGACACGGTAAGAATTTATTTTGTCTTCAAAACTCTTTTTTTATTTTTGAGTAAACTTTTGTTTTGCTCCCTGTGGTTTGGTTACTTTAACGGTTTTGCCCCAAACCTTTAAAAATAGCCATTTTCCTCCAATAGTTTGCTATGGTTTTTCCATTTTGCTCTCAAACCTTTAAAAATAACCATTGCAGGGAGCAAAATGGAAAAACAGACAATTTGGATGGAGTTAGAGGCGGGGAGCAAAATGGAAAAACCATAGCAAACTATTGGAGGAAAATGGCTATTTTTAAAGGTTTGAGGCAAAACCGTTAAAGTGACCAAACCACAGGGAGCAAAACGGAAGTTTACTCTTTATTTTATTTTAATATATTATTTGTTCGATGTTTAAATTTTTATGATGATATCATATAGATAAGTCTACATTCAATGTTAGACAAGACATCTTATTATCTGATCAACAAAGGAAGACTTTCAAAGATGAAGGTAGACTTACATTTTGAGATGTTTAAACCACTCTTAAAATCCTTGATTATAGCCTTTTTTATCTTTGTTATTTTATCATTTTGTTCGACTCTTCTTATTCACTTTTGGCATTGGTAAACCAGAAAAATAATCTGAACCTAGCTTGGATTGGGACCCGTTTACTGTGAAGGATACATTAGCAAAATAGGTAACACGTAGTGTTTACACTAAGGGGACTAGGGGTGGAATCACTAGTGATGGATTCCATCACTCCCACTATCCAATCAGGAAATGCCATGTCATCAACCATATTTCCATCACTAGTGATAGAAATGGACTAGGGGTGGAATCACTAGTGATGGGTATTCCAATATACAAGTATTAATGCACAATGTACAAGTCATACCCTATAAAACTCAAAAGTTTCACGCGTGCTGGGTTTAACGCGTTTAAAATTCCACGCGTTATGAATTGTGTGGCGGCGGTGTGCTCTCCGGCCATCACGCGTTAAATTGTCCCATAACGGGACCGCCCCGTCTATCCTAAGAGTGTCCTTTTTGGGTAAAGTTTAAAAACTCTTCTTAGAGTAAACTTCCGTTTTGCTCCCTGTGGTTTGGTCACTTTAACGGTTTTGCCCCAAACCTTTAAAAATAGCCATTTTACTCCCTGATGTTTTGGTTTTGTTGCCAGTTTGCTCCCTGCGGGGAGCAAAATGGAAAAACAATCAATTTGGATGGAGTTAGAGGAGGAGAGCAAACTGGCAAAAAAATCGAAACATCAGGGAGTAAAATGGTTATTTTTAAAGGTTTGGAGCAAAAACGTTAAAGTGACCAAACCACAGGGAGCAAAACGGAAATTTACTCCTCTTCTTATGTAACCTAATTTCTTGGATTCGGCTCAATCGTTTTAGTAAAAGTTTGGGCTGGTTTACTATATAGGCAAAATAGAGTTAGCGATTACTATATCTTTATACTATTTTTTTATTTTTAGTTTATTTCTACATGGTCATATTCTTCACTCATAAGTCGAAAATTAGGACTATTAAAGTTTTTTTTAACTAATGAAAGGTCGAATTGGGGTGCACATAAAATTTAGTCGTAAGAAGTATTTTGCATACGTTATTTAAAAAAATTGCAATTTCTTTTGTATTTCTTTTATTTATACTTATGACATATGGCCGATCAGATTTTCATATAAGTTAAAATTCTAGATTTATGTAATTGTATGAGAATTCAAACTTTTACCTATATTGTTTTGTTTCAATTGCGTTTTTAAATAAAATGTTTAATTGACCTATATACATACATTGCCATCTTTGTGGTTGATTAAGGGATTAATACCCTCACATGATACGTTCACCATTTAAGTAATTTACGAAATTATTTATAACTTAAATTTCTATGCGGCAAATACCTATTGAATTAAGTAAAATCTTGATTTCCTCATAAAAATTTACTTAGAATATGGCAGCAAAATATATATATTTTTTTTTCTAACTTAGGTTCACAACGCAAGACACCAACAATAGGTTGTCAATCATTTTATTAAGGCAAATTGGAAAATAATAATCCCATCTTTCTGAAATTGGCCGATAATAATCCCAAGTCAGTTATTAGCCAATAATAATCTGACCTCGTCCAATTTTTTTGTAAAATAGTCCGCCGTTAAAATAACTTAACGAAGTTAAGTGTTTTCCGAATTACAAACCGATGTTTTAGGGTTTTTGATCAGAACGAGGATACGAGTCGATTAATGTAAAACTTATCTCGAAATACTGTCCCCAACCCACGAAAACGGTGCTTCAATTCGGGTGTTTAACTTCCAATTAACAAAATTCAAGCCATTTCGAACACAATTTCGAGGTAAGTTTTACATCAATTGACTCGTATCCTCGTTCTGATCAAAAGCCCTAAAACATCGGTTTGTAATTCGGAAAAACACTTAACTCCGTTAAGCTTATTTTAACGGCAGACTATTTTACAAAAAAATTGGACGATGTCGGATTATTATTGGCTAATAACTGACTTGGGATTATTATTGGCCAATTTCAGAAAGATGGGATTATTATTTTCCAATTTGCCTTTTATTAAGTTATATATTTATTTTTGATATGTGTTTCATGCATACGGTAAGTATGAAATAAAATCCAATGGGTACGTTCACATATACAATATCAAAAGAATTATATTAATTTTATAGAATCGGTCATGAAATCATTCTAATTTGATTCTATTTTTTTATCATCTTAAAACAAATGATATTAAACTTGTCTTATTTGAAGTAGTGTAGGTATCTTAACTATAACCTTTAGTCGAGTAATACTGAGTTATAGATCACATAAACTTTGTTCGCCGGAACAACCGGAACAAAATTATAGTACATATATTCCCGAATGGGATTCGACTTGGTACCTTAATTGCAAAGTGAAGCTGATTCTGAACACATGATGATGTTATGAATACGACAAAGAAACAAGTGATAAACAAAACTGGTTCAATATCAGCGGTGTGGTGTCGAAGGGTGCGTCGCGGTGGGAACGAACTTGTTCGTGAGTCGGTAGCAATGACAGTGGGTGTTGTGGCGATTATAGGAGGTTGTCGGAGATGGTGAGCGCCACCATCAATCGTGTAGAGAAGTGAGGGTGGGCATCGGAATGGTCATGGTGGGTGGAGTAATCATCGGAACTTAGCCGGAGATGGGATGCTTTCTCCAACTCTCGTGACTCTCTCTCTCTTTAAAAAATTAGTGTGCGAATGTTGAGTGATTTTGGACATAGGCTAAAAGCATTATTAGTTTCCATACCAATTAATAATCATTAAAGTATATGTCGCTTTGTAATTACTGTTTTGCTCAGCTTTATCTGTTAAGTCTGTAAGACGTCCCATCTTTCAAGTTTGACGTTTTATATTTAATGACGTTTTGTAAGCCAAGATGATAAAATACACTAAGTAACACACAGAAAAAACTATGCAGGAAAAATATTTTTTATTGTCTGGCGTTTTGTATTTAGTTGGCGTTTTATGTAAGAAATGTTTACCACTTTTACCCTTAATGAAGCACGTTCCAAGTAATAAAATTGATATTATTTACGAAAACGTCACCGCGCCAATGTAGTCCATAGATTGTTTTGATCTGGCGAGCGTTTTCACCGTTCTCACACTTTTCACCATTTTCCCTAAATCCTGACCTTATATATGTGTGTGTGTCACCTAAACTCACCTTCTACTTTCTTGATCTTCAAGCCTGAGTCAATCTTTCCCTTCTTCGTTTTCCCCAAGTTTTCTTCTCCAAGCTCAAATCCATCTGGATCCGGCTTCTCCAGCGATCTTGTCCATCTCCCAAGTAGGAGTCTTTAACATGATCGGAGCATACTGCCACCTGAAGTTCAGGATTCTTAATCTGGCTCTTGCTCGTCATGGGTTTGGCCTTATAAAGTAAGTACTCAACTCACTTTTGATAGTCCTACATACAAACAAATGTAAATTATTATATATACTTTATATATGAATTAAAGATGATTAAAAGAGTATTCCTATTATATTTTTTGTATATCTTACTCAAGATTTAGTTTGCACATGTTGATATAGACAACTTTGTCATAATCTTCTTTAAATATCTTATCATGCAAATTGTGTAAATCTGTTTCAAATAAGAATTTTGCCCCAAGAGCTTTAAGCCTCTTAAAGCGGTGACCACCACTAGCTTGTTGGAAACTCTCCCTGTCGCTCTCGCCCTTGGCTGTCTCGCCCTCGACCTTGTCTTTGTCTTTTCCCTTGGCCTTGGCTGCTTCGCCCTCGCCTTTACCCTTTCCCATGTTCTTGTTCGTGCCCTTTCCTTTCCCCTTCCCCTTGGCTGCCTCGCCCTCGCTCTCAACCTTGATGTGGGTAGGGTTTGTTACGGTAATATTCTTCCCACACTTTAGTTTCGTAGCTAGTAAATGAGCAAACAGCAAGTTATCATAGTGCACCACGAGAATCCGGTCCTTATGTGGCTGACGAACTTTTGATAACATCTTTGGTCCTGAAAAACAAAACAATTCAGCCTTTCATCATCCAGCAAAGAGATAATAGTGTTTCTTTTTGCAACTTTTATGTGACGCGAAACATGGTTATAAAGATCAATTATAGTTTTGTATACGTGACGCATAATGTATTAAAGAAGTTGTTTCTAACAATGATCACTCTTTGCAAGTGACATGGATGTTGATAATTACTTTATGGATGCTAATGACCCAAATGATAGCAGTAATGAGGTACACATATCGCTTGTTTTCGACATTGGTATGGTTCGGTTGGATTCAATGGTCTAGAGGTCCCTTTTGATTATAAGATACAACAGTATAAGTGGATCTAAACTCGAAACTCTCTAAACTGAGGATTGCCAACATAGTATGGAATAAGTGTAAGTGGCAAAATGTGCGGGTCAGATTATGGGTCAACTCTATTTATCCGTTTGTTGGTTGAAATCATCTAAATTTCTTCAGGAAATCTACAAAATTGCCGCTGTTAAAAACATTAACCAAGAGGCCAAGATAAGGGAATAGGGGAAAAGAGGAACATGGTGGTGGATCGTTATCGGGTGCCCTAGAGTGGAAGATAAGATGGTACAAAATTCCCCAATCAACAGTGGAGGTGAACGAATACAATCAGATTGCAGGGGGCGCAGCGCAGCGCAGACCGAAGATCGGTGGATTTGGAAGAAAGATCATGAGGGATATGACTTGTCACTTACTATGGCCACGTTATTCTCAAAGCCTATTCTCGTACATCTACAAACTGATAGCAATTGATTGAGTTACATTTGAAATTTGGATTTAGAATTGTACGTGGTGAGTAAAGATTCCGAGAAGATCACTCGGCTCACCGATAATGTGTACCTTTTATCGCTCTGGATCGGTATATTTCTCATCTCTTTTTTGAGCATATATGGATACTGATTGTTTGAATTGATAGTTAAGAGTAGTTGTAAGTTTTAATGCTATGCAATTCATTCAACTTTCCAATGTGCATAGCGGTGCACATGTAGATGATTCTTATCAACACCAATTACCAAATTTTACAAGAATCATTTAGACTTTTCAAGTTAAAAAATGTATAAAATTTTATTAGAAATACATACTTGAAAAAAGAATAGTAAGACAAAATAACCTGAAGTTAAAACTGTAAATGGAAAAAAAAAATATAAACTAAGAAAGTATTATGTAATAAAATAGAGATAAAGAAGAGGATGTAGGTAGAGGTGTATAAAGAACCGGTTTTAGAACCATAACCGGAATAAATAGAGATAAAGAAGAGGATGTAGGTAGAGGTGTACAAAAAACCGGTTTTAGAACCATAACCGGAAAAAAGCCGAAACCGGTTTTAAAACCTAACCAAACCGGCGATTTATGACCGGTTACTGTTTTGGGTTTGGAAAACCAGTTAATAACCGAAACCGGGTTTTTTTTTTTTGGCAAAAACCGGTTAAAAACCGATCCCAACCAGTTAGACCGGTTACTGTTTTGGGTTTGAAAAAACGGTTAATAACCAAAACCGATTATAAAAAAAAAAAAACAGTTTCTGTTTTGGATTAAAAAAACCGGTTCGGGTTTGAGCAAAATCAGCTGATCTATTGTAAAGTGGTTCAGTCAAATAGAAGAAACAAGTGACGTAGTCGGTTTTGAGCAAGACCAGTTAATCTGTCTTTTAACTATGATATTTAAAATTAATCTCACAGTTATGTTCTAGGTTGTTGGTGTATGAACAAAGACTCATTGAACTAAATAGTTATCACTAATGGATAGATAGTGTAAGATTATGTATAACAATAGTTGATTGGGAAAAAAGTTACATATGAGGGTCAGAGGGGCACTCCTCTCTTAGGGGAGTGACCTCTCTTACTCACGGCCAATCAGCACGCGCCATGTCAACTCTCCTCACACCCTCAATTTAATGGCGGCACTCCTCTCTTAGGGGACTTGTTTTTTATATTTTTTTAATTAAGAAAATATTTTTATAAAAAGTAAAACATAATTTCATAAAATAAAGGAAAATTGGTATTTAATAAACCAATCTTTGCCCAGTTGGTAAATAATAATCCAACCTACAGAATTGGTATATAATAATCTTACCTATCAATATGTTGGTACTCAATGAACCTCCGTTAGTTTTTTTTAACTGAAGTTAGTTTTTAAGTTTTATTTATTACACAAACAGTCCCTGTAGTTGTAATTTACTAGTTTTAACTATGAGTTAATAGCCAAAATGGTCCCTGAGGTTAATAGCCACCACCACCGCCACCACCACCACCGCCACAGCACCGCCACCACCGCACCGCCACCACCACCACCACCATCGCCACAACACCTCCACCACCGTAACCATCGCCACATCACCACCACCACCACCGCACCGCCACCACAACCACCATCGTCGCTAGAGCTGTTGGATCTGTGATGTTTTTGGTCAGTCATCGTCTGTTGCTGCATCTGAATTCAAACCCCTTAGGCGTCGATGATCAAAGACAGAGATGGTGGTGGTGGTGGTGGCGGTGCGGTGGTGGTGGTGGTGGCGGTGCGGTGGTGGTGGTGGCGGTGCCGTGGCGATGGTGGTGGTGGTGGTGGTGGCGGCGATGGTGGTGGTGGTGGTGGCGGTGCGGTGGTGGTGGTGGTGGTGGCGGTGGTGGTGGTGGTGGTGATGGTGGTGGTGGCGGTGCTATGGCGGTGGTGGTCGTGGCGGTGGTGGTGGCGGCGGTGGTGGTGGTGGTGGTGGCGGTGGCGGTGCTGTGGCTATTAACCTCAGGGACCATTTTGGCTATTAACTCATAGTTAAAACTAGTAAATTACAACTACAGGGACTGTTTGTGTAATAAATAAAACTTAAAAACTAACTTCAGTTAAAAAAAACTAACGGAGGTTCATTGAGTACCAACATATTGATAGGTAGGATTATTATATACCAATTCTGTAGGTTGGATTATTATTTACCAACTGGGCAAAGGTTGGTTTATTAAATACCAATTTTCCTAAAAAATAAAAAAACTACATTTCATTTAATAAAATAAAAATTACATCGCAATACTACATAAAAGTTTTAGAAATTGCATGGCCACCCATACTTGTTAGCGATCTCGCGCTTTCGGGCGAGGATGATCGACAACATTTCCGGCGGAGCATCGTCGTGCGGCTTGAGGAATGTTTTCATATCTCGATCGTACGCGTAGTTTCTCATCGTCTCGCGTTGTTCCGTTATGAGCTCGCGAGCCTCCGACTCTCTTTTCTTCCTCAATTCAATCGCCTCCAATTCAATCGCGTGCTTCACTTCTTTCATGGCGGTGTACTCTTTGAATTGTGCCGCCGACTCGGCCGAGCCCTCGGACGATGTCACTTGACGCTTCTCTCGCCGTTGTGTTCTTTGTGGCGAGGGGTCTTCGTTCATATCGGGTATGGAAGGGTCCATGTCAACGGGCTTTCTTTTTTGTGTCGAACCTTCCCCTTCCTCACCCAACAATGGGACTTGGGCCCATTTGTCGTGTTTTCGAACGGCCTCCCATGCCTCGACATGTTGAAAACCGCTCGGATATCTCTCTTGAAAATCCTTTAAAGCGATTTTCATCACGTTGAGATCGCTACACCCGCTTTCTCTTGTGCGATCCTACATATTATAAAATAACAAGTGTTAAAAAATATACAACGTTAAAAATATAATTTTTACAACGTTAAAAAATATAATTTTTACCGCTTGTTGGTATAAGCCGTTGAAAAAGTTTATTTTCGTCATCATCGGGTTCCATTTAGACCGTACTTGATGCACGGTCCGGTTACTTCCGCCAACGGTGGCGTTATAATGATCTAAAATCCTACGCCAAAAACCATCGCGGGTTTGTTGATTGCCCTTCTTTTTGTTGGTAGAGCAATGTACCCACGCCTTCGCCAACGCCTCTTCTTGGTATTTTGTCCAAGATTGGCGCTCCATTTTTGCCTTTTTACCCCGAGCGTCATCTACTTCGTTGTCGGCGTCTTCATTCACATTGTATTCATCGTCGCCGGTGTCATCTTCATAGTCGCCCAAATTTTGAGTTTTGGGCACTACTTCGTCGTCCTCGTTAATAGGTAGAGGACGTTCAACATTTTCTCGTAGAGATGGAACTTGTGGGGAACGAAAACCATACGGGTCGAAGGCGGGGGATTGAGGATCCATTGATAACAAATTTTGAAAATAGCCGAAAGGGGGTTGTGGTTGGGTGTTGTAAAAGGAGGGGTGTGAAGGTTGTTGGTAAAAAAACGGGGGTTGTGAAGTATATCCGAAAGGGGGTTGTGGTTGTGCACTTGCACCGCTCGAACCACCACGAGACGGTTGCGAGCCGCGTCCCTTAGAGCCGACGGACTTTTTCTTGGCTTCGCGGGGTTGGTTCTCCATTGCTCGGTTTGGCTTTGTGTTGTATTTGAAAGATTTTTAGAGTAAGATTGAGAATGGGTATGGTAAAAAATTAGATTTAAGTTGGTTATTTATATTGGTTAAAATTGAATTTTTTTTTAAATAAATCCGACCGTTGCCAACGTTTAAAATTTGATTTCTTGTGCGGTGAACACACACCGCTCCCCCACCCCGCTTCCCCTCCCCGAATTGGTGGCGGCGGTGTTCCCGCTCGTGAACTTCAATCACCGCACGCCTCCCCGCTAAGTGCCCCGTTCACTCTGACAACCTCGTACAATTTGTTTTTCACCTTTTTTAACATTTTGTTTTGTAGTACTGTTTATACAATGTGAAAATAATGTTAAACTTGAAGTTGGGTATTACTTGGTTCAAGAAGAATGGTGAAACGATATAAAAATGGTCATGTTTACTTTTTATGTGTTTATTTTGATGACAAGTGCTCGAGAGGTTGTAAGAGTTAGCAGGCAATTTAAGCCAGATGATTTACTTCACTAGCAACAAGTACTCGACTGGCGTTGCATTCAGCGGCCGATCAAACTCGTAAGATTCTGTTTCAATCTCGATTTATCAAATCATACTTGTTAAATGTTTCTGATTATTTTCAGTTTATAACAGGGGGCAATGTCAAGAAAATTAGGTATCATTGTTGTACTACTAGCAGTAGCGTCGATCTGTGAACCTGTGGCGATATTTGACCTGATATCTGAATCTCACCGCTCCGCTGCATTACAGATGTTTTCTCGATCGTTTTCGAGGTTCGTTTTAACTCCCTGATCAAGTGTCTGGCATCACTTATTACACACACTCTGGATACATTAGACTAGATTTCACCCAATCTTAAAAGTCTATCTTATTGTTTCTATAGGGAACTGGTTACTTTTCAAAATACCATTCTCATTGTTTTTTCACATTATGCTTTTCATCTTAGAAGAAGCTCATGAAGCATTAAGGACAAAGGCTGATGTGTATAATGCTTTTCACAAAGTGCACCCGTCGTTGTTGTATCTCACCAGGTCAGACCATACAACGACATAATTTACCTCCACAATTGAGTACAAGAACCTAAAAAGGAATGGGTCAAATGGGTTTGTAAAGTGTATTTTAATACATATTTTGGTATTAATATAATTTTTGAAATTATTTTTTAGGGCTTTAATTATCTTAAAAAGCAAACCCCCTACACGAGGCTCGGGTATGCACGACTGCACGGGGTCCACACAGGCCAAAGTTGCCCCGGCACCCTCTTCATTAACATCTTTAAAGTAATTGGAAATAAGGACTTTTTAGGATAGACCTGGTCCGACCCGTATGTATCACTTCATTTGTCTTTCCTTTGACATCGACACTTTACCCAACTCATCCATTGAAAGATCTGTTCTATGCAAACATGGGTTCTAATGGATTGTGCATTGCAGGCTGTTCTAAAAGCTTTATGTGCTTATTATTTTGCTGATACACCATTGAAAGAAATTCCACACATAGGTAACTAGCAAATTAGATCAATGATTTCAGATTTGTAACCTTAGAAAACACCATTAATGTGTTTTATTGTCAGTTTGTGGACTGATTTTGACATGTTTATGGTTACTAATATATACATCATAAATGAATCTGGTATTAGTTGGCTCACCAACCGCAATACGCGGGCATTCCTACTTGTATTAATTAATATAAAGAAATTTTTAGTTATGACATTTTAATGACTCGTAGCTCCATCCAACCCTCCCCGTCTGTTTGTTAGTTAATTATATCGTTACCCAACACTACAAGAAAGGGACACCTTTAGCGCGACAGGTGTCGCCGGTATTGGTCCAATTTGTCGCCAACCTTTACCGGCGACATGTCGTCGCTAAAGGGTCGCCGGTATTGATAGGCCGCTATTGGCCACCTGTCGTCGCTAAAAGGTGGCGTCGCCGGTATTGCTTTTGAACCTTTAGCGACGACAAGACGACAGTTGTCGTCGCTAAAAGGTCGCCGGTATTGGTCTTCGTCGCTAAAGAGTACATGTCAATAGCGGCGACGCGTGTCGCTGCTAAAAGTCTTTTTTTTTTTTAATACAGCTGCTGTATTTACAGCACCCAGTCATTTTTTCGGCCGAAAAAACAGAACCTGCCTATTTCAAACAACGCAAACATACGCCACAAACATATACTAAAGGTAATATAATTAAAACAACACAAACATACGCAAACTACGTTTTAGTCGTACATTATAATCCTACAACGTTTAATAAATCAAAATCATACATTAAAACAAGTCAATCTTCCTCGGATTCTCTATCGTATAAGTCGTCAGAATCGTAGTCATTTGACTTTCCTTTTCCTTTCCCTTGTGAAGCAAGATAGTTGTTAAGTTGGCTCAAAAATGACGGAGTTTGGAACAAGCTGTTAACAAAATCCTACAATAATAGATATCAAAATGTATATTAGCATATTAATTAACGCTACCAACATATATTTAACAAGGAAACATGCGTTCGTTTGTCATTTTATAAATTATAAATTGCGTAGTTTACCTCGGAAAAGGGTTCTTGCGTCCGAGCTTGCGAAGACGACATGTTTGAGGACGTGTTGGAAGAAGGTTTAGGCCCCATCCCGCGATACCATCCTCGCCGCTCTCCCAACGCTTCTTGATACGGGGCAATTGGAGGACCATCGCCGCTCCATTCATCTGTGGCCTGTTGTATGTTCCGCTGTATTTTACGAAGATGATGATTAAATATATGTGTGTGTATATATATATATATATATATATATATATATATATATTTGTTACAGAAAATAATACTTAAAAGAAATACTTACGTAATTTTGTTCAGCAACCGGATCAACCCAATTCCCTTGATTGTCCGTGTGGGTTTTAGCATACGTAGGTACACAATCCAAATTTTGTTTAACATTACACCTAGATTAGACATTAAATAAACAAAAGCTTACACACACGCACACATACATAAAACATTACATTTTTCTAGGCGGTGCTACCGTACGAAGATGTCCCCCCACGGTATGGGAATTGTTTCTCGCGTACTTGCTTACAGGCCTTGCTTTTTTTTAATATATTTTTCTTGCCGGAAACCTTCAATGGTTCTCAACCAGTTTTCATAGGGCATATCCACGGGATGGTATGCCCTTGCCATCTCAAGATCATCGTAACCTCCCTGGCTATCAAATAATTGTCTAGCTTCATGTTGCGGTCAGAGTACCGCTTCATAAGCACAGTCCTCATACCACCCTTCAAGTTTTTCGCCTCATAATCACGTTCCACTTCATCAAGATTGAAATTTTCCTACAAATTAAATAAAACAGTTAAAATATCATATATAAATTAGAGTTGCATGTGCTATAAAATTTTATGCATATAACTTATTTACCCGTAAGTGGTTCATGACGGCATCCTTGTAATGTTGTTCAACATTATCCCATCCCATTTTATCAAACGGGACGGTCGCCACATATACAGGCCGGCCTCCCTTGAAAACATGTCTCTTGATTTACCAACAGGGGTAAACGTGACCTGTCGATCAAACGTAAGCGACACAGACCCCCCCCCCCCCCCCCCCCCCCCGCTTTTACTAGACGTCGTAGTTTCTCGTTTTTAGCTTTCCCCCTAACCTTCTTTGGGGAACTGCTGCAATTAAAACAAAAATAATTAGTAACAACATTTATAATATATAAAATATAAGGACTACAAAATAATTTAGTAAAAGACTTACCGTCTGTCTCGTGTGTGCCACGAATCCCACCAGGAGGAAGCGGTGGATCACCGGCACCGTCACCCCCATGTCCCCAGGGGGCCACATCCGCCATCAAATAAGCGAATATCAGCAATACCGAAAACATAATCCCTATAAAGTTACAAATGTTACAGCATGTGTATCTAATAGAAATTAAGGGAAAGTACAACAAGTGTAACTCAAATTCAAATAAATATTTCAAACAAGTGTTTATCAATTACAAATCAATATAAATTACAATAACTTTTCTTTTAGTCAGACTCCACATAATCGGGATCATCCTCATCACAATCAGCCTCGACCTCATCACAATCAGACTCGACCTCAAACACTTCATCGACGGTAGCCGTTGGGGGATCAACTTCAATTGAAGGCTCACCCGCAGTAACATGAGAAGATCCAATTTGAAAGTATTGGGTCAAGTCAATGACAAGTGGACAGTCAGATGAAGAGTTGTTGTCGACAACGTCATTATCTTCTAAGCCTTTGTCAACATTTTGAACCTTATTGACGCGGTCATCATCACTTAATGGCTGATCCCAAATTCTTCGATGATTAACATTTTCGACTACCCACCTATGTTTGTTTTTTTGGTTTCGAGACGTTTCTTGGATGAAGAACACTTGTTTGGCTTGCGAAGCAAATATGAGTTGATCATCTTTGTCCCATTCATGTTCAGTGCTTATACTGGTGATATTATTGTCATGGTTTACACCCCTTCGAGTATCAAACCACTTGCACCGAAATAGGACAGTGGAATAATTATTTGTATAACGCAACTCAATAATTTCTTCTAATTGGCCATAAAATTTCACACCGTTCTCTCCAACCACTTCCACCCCAGAGTTTTGCGTTGCGCATTTTGCATCACGTTCAAGTGTCTTAAACCTAACACCGTTGACTATGCAAGCAGTGTAAGTGTAAGCAGTCATTTTCGCACAAATTGAAAGAGCATACAACTCCGGGTGGAATTCTGGAGAATTGTGTTTTCATCGAATGGACCTAACAAATATAGAGTAATAATGTTTGTTATATGTGTATTACCTAGCAAGTGTAGAGTAATGAGTGTTATATATGTATTATACCTTATGGAGAAACCATCCCGTAAATTTGGTTTTAAGATCATCTTGGGGATGTGTATGTTTGAATTCACTACATTGATGACAAATATAAGAAAGGAATGAAAATACCAATTAACAGATTATGAAAAGTTAAAGATAGAAGCACTCACTTCATGTACTCCCTAACTTCTGCGCAGTTTTCGAGGACAAACCATTCCATCTTGCTTTTTTCGATGAATGATAGATATTTGTCCTTTGTTGCGCCAACAGGACGACATTCACCCATAACTTTCTTTTTTCAATAACGACATCATCGTTTCTATCTGGGCGATTGAACTTAGTCTGAACATCTTTAAGGTACATTGAACAAAATGTTAGAGCTTCTTCAAACACATAACCTTCAGCTATACAACCTTCAGGCCTTGCCGGGTTTTTCACATAGTTCTTTAGTTTTTTCATGTACCTTTCAAATGGATACATCCATCTAAAAGCTACTGGACCTCCCGCAATCGCTTCATCAGGTAAATGCACAAGTAAATGAACCATAATGTCAAAAAACGCAGGTGGATAGATCATCTCTAACTTGCATAAGATGGTAACAATGTCATCCTTTGCTTTCTTCATATCATCCACCGATAGTGTTCTAGAGCAAATAAATGAACCATAATGTCAAAAAACGCAGGTGGATAGATCATCTCTAACTTGCATAAGATGGTAACAATGTCATCCTTTGCTTTCTTCATATCATCCACCGATAGTGTTCTAAAGCAAAGTTGCTTAAAGAACATACAAAGGTCTACTATTGGTGTAGATGTATCTTTAGTCAAAAGCCCTCTAACCCCAATCGGTATCAAACGTTGCATGAGGATATGACAGTCATGAGATTTCAACCCGGTAATGTTAGCATTGTTTTCTGTCATCCTCTTACTGATATTAGATCCAAACCCATCTGGTAATTTAACATTTTTTATAAACTGACAAAAAAGTTTTCGATCATCGGACTTGAATGAGTACTTTGGGTGGGGACTTAAGAACTTGCCACCCGATTGTTTCAGCCATTGTGTCGGCCGAATGTTTAGTTTTTCCAAGTCGGACCGCGCATTTGGCGTGTCTTTGCTCTTATCGTTCATTAGAAGAGTACCGAGCAAGCTGTCGCACACATTTTTCTCTATATGCATTACATCTAAGTTATGTTTCAGCTGCAGAGAAGACCAATACTCAAGGTCAAAAAATATGCTTCTTTTGGACCAGTTCAACTCGAAATCTGACCGGGTTATCCTCCAACCTCCAAAATCTGGATGCTTGCCTGGTAGACGATTAATTAAACGACCGAGTTGAGCTTCTATGTCAGCTGGGCTAACTGTCTCGGAGGGTCTCGTGTCTCGGGTTTCCCGTTAAAGTCGAGACTTGTTCTCCAAGGATGGTTGGCATCTAAGAACCGGCGATGACCAACATAAGCACATTTACCAGTTACACGTATTGAAGGAGTGTCTTGGTTACAAGTTGGGCATGTCATGTAGCCTTGTCCGCTCCAACCTGATAGACTACTACGGGCTGGAAAGTCATTTATGTCCATAACAATGCCGCCTTCATTGTGAAGTATGTGTTTGTTGCTGCGTCTTTAGTACGTACACCTGTCTGCCACAATTGCTTAAGCTCATCCACTAACGGTCTAAGGAAAACGTCCATGTCTTTCCCCGGTGATTTAGGGCCAGGAATCAACAAGGTCAACATGAATGTGGACTCTCACATGCATAGCCAGGGAGGCAGATTATATGTGGTGAGTATAACCGGCCACGTGCTATGAGTCGAGGATCCACTACCGTTGTTAAAGGGATTAACACCGTTAGCTGCAAGCCCTAAGCGAACATTTCGTGGCTCCATCGCGAAGTTTGGGTACTTTTTATCAAAGTCTTGCCATGCAGATCCATCAACTGGATGACGCATAGTCCCATCTTCCGATCGTCCGGTACTATGCCATATCATATCTTTCGCTGTGTGCCTTGAACAATACAAATGTCGTAGTCTAGGTGTCAAAGGAAAGTATCGTAACACCTTACGAGCCACCTTCGTGCCTTTTGTGTCTTTATCGACCCATCGACTCTCATTACAAACGGGACAATTTTGCAAGGACTCGTTTTCTTTCCAAAAGAGAACACAATCATTTGTGCACACATCTATCATCTCATATGCCAAACCAATCTTCTTAGCTACATAATACGAAGGGGGAATCTTGTTGTCTTCTGGCATTGACTCTCGCAACAACGAGAGGAGTCGATCTACTGCTTCATTTTGCAAATGGTACGTATCCTTTATATTCAAAAGCCTTGCTAAAAAGTCAATAGAAGAAAACTTGGTACAACCAGGATATAATTCTGTTTCAACTTCCTTTACCAGGTCTTCAAAATCATCAACACCGCTACTATCTCTATTCGAGTTCTCTTGGTTAAGGTATGTATCTTCTTCCATACGCCCCCCCCCCCCCCTAATGTCTTCAATAACGTTTACCATACCGTCTTGTGGCGCAACATCGTTTACTTCTGCAATTAGGGTCGTGTCCCCGTGATAGGTCCCCTTCGTGTATTCCTTCCAAAAACTGTTAATTACCAAACGGTATTTCATTTCTGCCATAGTTTATAAGCCGGAATTTTTACATTTGGTACACGGACATCTAACTTCATCGTGGTTTTTTATCACTTTTTCACACATCTCGATAAATGACTTGAGTCCTTGTTTGTAGTGAGGTAAATGACGTGGGGAATCAATCCAACTTTTATCGATAGGCATTATGCAACTGAAAGAAAATCTAATTTAGGATTAACATAACAAGTGTAGGCTACTAAACCCACTTTTTGAACACTTTATCTCATATGTGAATGTGTATTACATGATTGTTTGTTTAAGAAAAATTCGGCAGCATTTCCTCTTAGCTCCCAAATATATATGTAATGATATATATACCCGATGAGCAAAGAGAAAATGATAACCGAATCCTTCTTAAACAAACAATCATGTAATACACATTCACATCCTAAATGAGATAAAGTATTCAAAAAACAGTCCCAAGATAAACGGGGACAACCCGAAATTAATTTCTAAATCAATTTCGGGCGGGTATTTCTAAGCTCGTTATGTTTAAAATGATTAATTCAAACACGGGCACAGTTTTTTAAGCTTGTTATGTTCTTAATGATTGTTTTAAATTTTGGGCGGAACGTTATGTTTTAAATCATGATTTCAATTTCGATTGGGTATTTTCTTAGCTCGTTATGTTTGAAATGATGAATTCAATATCAGACACGATTTTTAAGCTCGTAATGTTCTTCATAATGGTTTATATTTCGGGCGGGTATTTTCATAGCTCCTTTTGTTTTAAATGATGATTTCAATATTGGCGGGTATTTTCTATGTCCGTTATGTTTTAAATGATGATTTTAATATAAAGAGGGTATTTCCTAACTAATATATATTTGTCAAATTTAAATATAAATGTTTTAAAACCTAAACACAAATATACAAATTATCAAACTTTAACATTTTTTTCAGACCTACACATTTGCATCCTTACACACACATTTGCATACTTTATATAAACATACATACTAACATACACATTTTTCACCAACATACTAACATACACATACATACATACATACATTCATTCATACACTTACATACCCACATAGATGCTTACATACACCTACCTACACAAATACATAGATTTTCATATACACATTTTCCCCAAATACACCTACATTATACTTTATACAAACATACATACTAACATACACATTTTTCACCAACATACTAACATACACCTACATACATACATTCATTCATACACTTACATACCCACATACATGCTTACATACACTTACATACACCTACATACACAAATACATAGATTTTCATATACACATTTTCCTCAAATACACCTACATTATACGTTTGACATACTAACATATACCTACACTATACATTTACATACCTAAACAAACAATAATTCATTTACATACAAATATACATCTTTACATACACCTACATACACAAATACATACACCTACATATACTCATTTTCACCAAATACACCTACATTATACATTTTCTCAAACATTTACATACAAATATACATCCTTACATACACCCACATACACATACATACACCTACATACACAAATACATACACCTACATATACTCATTTTCACCAAATACACCTACATTATACATTTTCACAAACATTTACATACAAACATATATTCTTACATATACATTTACATAACTAAACAAAAAATTATACAATTTCTAAACTTTGAAAAAACTCATATAAAACTAACCGTAATTTCAAGCTTTCAAGTAGATATAGACCGCGGAGACGAGGTGGTGACCGGAGAAGTGATGGTGGTGACCGGAGAGGTGATGGTGGTGATCCGAATTTTCTTCCATAAACATAAATATACACAAAAACGAGCAAAAATTAAAGTCTATAACATGTAAATAACAAAATATAGAAGAGATTTAACAAAAAACAAGTTAAACTAACCGATTTGGTGAAAAAAGGCGGTTCTCCGGCGGTAAGATGAAGAGTTTGGGGGAAAAAGTGAAGGAGGAGGGAAGAAATGGCGCTGTATAGGCTATTTACGGAAACACTTTTACCGGCGACGGCCTGTCGCCGCTACTGGTTCCTTTGTCGCCGCTATTAGGTTAACCAGGGTTAACCAGGATAAGATTTGTGTGGCTGGCTGGGGATTAAAGTGGGACACCTACCTTTAGCGGAGAAAGAGTGTCGCCGCTATTAACCCTAATCCGTCGCCGGTATTGCCTCTTTAATCCCCAACCGTTAGATCAGAATAATGACCAACGGCTGGGGGTTGGGTTTGACGCGGATCGACCAATAGCGGCGACAGCTGGCCTGTCGCCGCTAAAAGTGGTCTTTTCTTGTAGTGCAAGTCACTCTTAATTTGTATTTTTTTTATGTAAAGGGGCCCCGACCTTTGAGTTGGCTTTAGGCCTCCAAAAGGGTTGAGCCGGCCCTGTTTACGGCTGCAAACGTAGTGTTTTCTTATTGTTTTTATTTTACATTTAAACATATTTGTGTTGCAAACTTTTTCTTAATGTTTTTTTCACGTTTAAACATATTTGTGTTGCTTTCTTTTATATTGTTGCCAGAGACACGCCTCTTCTATTTTCACATTTAAATATATTTATGTTGCTTTCTTTTATGTTGTTGCCGAGACACGCTTCTTCTATATCACAATAACAATTAAAGAATAAAACTAACCTGTATTAACGTAAGTATGAAAGTAGTCTACTCCACTTGTAACACCTATTATCATCGGTAGACATACACAACGCAGAAGCATCCGTTCCCCATCTTTAACGTTTGGTTCTTCATCGATGTCGTGTATGGCAGAGTACATGATCCAGATACTGAAATCATTGAAAACACCAATTTCTATTAGGGTTTATAAACTTTCAGTCGTTCTACCCTAAGTATACTAATTAGAATAATGAAAAAGAACTACATCACCTGCCCTGCCCTAGACCTGGCAAACGGGTTGGGTAGGGTCGGGTTGGGTCATGGGTCAAAACGGGTTCGGGTCAAATTGGGTTCGGGTTGGAACGGGTTCGGGTTGGAACGGGTTCGGGTCAGAGCGGGTTTCGGGTCGGGTTGGATAAAAAAATGTTTTTTTTAAGTGATTGTACATCAAGGGGCAATTTTGTCGGGTTAAAACGGGTCCGGGTTGGTAACCTTCGAATAATGTACCTACTTTGTACAACTCGTTGCTCTATGTACAACCAGAAGTTTCATCTCTTTTACATACCATCCTTTTCATCAAGTAAACCTATCAAAGTTTCTTTATCCCTTACATACACCAGCCTCCTTACAGACCCTAAGTTTCACCAATTTTGACCTAGATGTACATGAGGCGCCGCTTCAAAGCTCAAACCCTAAGGCGCTTTCCAGATCGCCTTGCCACGTGCGCACTTCGCGCCTCAAGCACACTTTTAAAACCAAGTTCCTACTTCCTGCTATTACCAGATTTAGTAGGATATTCTAAATTCCCTAACTTGTGTACTAATGGACACCAAGAAACCTTTGTGTTCAGTGTAGACACCAAAGAGGAAGCAAGTGTTCAGTTGCAAAATATCCAAGTAAAAAGTAGCTCAGTAATACAGTTCCTACACATGAAGAACATAAAAAACCACAATCCTTTTTGAAGTTTAATCATAGTAGCAGATAATGCAACAAATACACATCAACATTCCTGTTAAACCTAAAAAAACTTCAATCACATATGTATCAATCGAACACACAAAGTTTTTGAAACATTTAGAAAGGAAAAAAAAAAAACAATCAGCCATTTAAATCATCAAATTTTCTTTAAATAATGACCATATATTCAATCAGTCATTTAAATCATCATCATAAGAGAAAGAAATTACAGCTTCAACATCAAACTTATAAGACATCGATCACAGATTTACAAATTAAACACAGTTTCTGAAACATTTACAACAAAAAAAACGCTATTCATCTATCAATTTCCAAAACAACTCCACAAAATCAAACAAATTCACAACAAAATTTAAAACATTTACACAGACACACATCAAATCCATCAACTACCCCGCTCATGAAGTGATGATGATACCCTCACCGGAAAAGATGCCGTCGCTGATGAAGATCCCGTCGTTGATGAAGATGCCGGCGGAGGGTGGGGGTTTGTGGCGGAGGAGACGACAGAGACGCGGAGACGGTGGCGGGTTTGTGGCGGAGGAGACGGCGGAGGCTGGAGAGGATGAAGATGCCGTCGCTCGCTGAATCGCTGATGATGATGATGTTCACTGAAGTTCAAGCTCTAAGAAAAAACCCTAGGACACAGTAAGCTTTCCTAAACCGTGTACCCGTTCCTTTTTACTTCAATTGACCCGTAAACATAAAACATACTTCCTCTTTTAAAATTGACTCAATTGGACCCATTAATTTTAAGGAAGACCAAATTAACCCATAGTAATTAATAGAAGACCTAAAGTGACCCAATTTTATGTATTCGGGTCAGAATTTCCTCCCCTACCTGCAATGAAAGCAAACTTTATTTGAAGCATTGAAGAGTGGCTACACGTCGGTGGGTAGTTGTCACTGGTGGGCAAGTAGGTACGGAGATGGTGGGTATACGTTAACTGGGATGCTAGGGTTTGTGAAAAGAGAGTATTTGTAAGAAAGAAAATATAATATTTTAATCTTTGTTTTTAACTTTTGTGGTAGATGAATATAAGTAAGTTTTCTTTTATTGTTTGGTGATGAAAGGTTTGTGGTAGGTGAATGTAATTAAGTTTTCATTTATTGTTCGGTGATGAAAAAAAAAACGAAAAGGAAAACCGTAAGCTAATGATCTCTAGATCAAGTGGTGGAATGCTTGCATTTCTCTTGAGAGATGCAAGTTCAACTCCCACTTGGTGCAGAGTGAGGCATTGGTGGGCAATGATGGGAGACCCAGGGAAACCTGGGTTCGATCCTTGAGCCAAACGGGTTTTACCGGTAATTATACCGTCGTGCCTACGGGCGGGTGGGTTACATGGTTTTCCCCATAATTGGTGGTGGACTTGGGTTACTCTCAGAGTACTCCGTTTGGTCTAGTGGGTGCTCGGGATTGATTCTGTTGGCCGTTAAAAAAAAAAAGGAAAACCGTAAATGGTTGGATGCCTAATTTGTTGCAACAGCCACCTCTTTTTTCTTTTTTATCTTCATTCGCCCACCAATGTGCTTGGCCCATTTTACATTGCTTTCAAGTTGATATGCGTATATGTATGGTATATCTCCTCTACATCCAATTAATTTCCTTCTACTAGGTTTGATTAATAAATGGTGTGAACGTCCGCACGTTGCGAGGTGCGTCTGTTATGCTGTCTCGTAGTTGTTGGGTGTGTGTATGACGTTTGTTGGTTATTCGGTATGGTGACATCATTATTATGGTTAACAACATTAACACATCAGTTGGGTGTTGGGGATATCTATCTTCTCATAGGCCTGATTCATCCAGCCACCCCTGCCCCATACTGATTCTAACGTTCTCTTATCCAACATTCACACACTAATAAAGATTAACAAAGTCCAAACATGACATTTCCATTTCATAAAAAAAAGTTAATACAACAAACATGATAGTGTGACATGAGTGTGGCCACTTATGCCTATTAAGGTATATAATAATAAAATTTGACAAAAACTTGAACAAAACTTTAGTACCTTTATGTGAAGAAAGAACTCAGGCTTCAGTCTTGCATTCCATATTTCCATTGATTCATTGGCAATCCTTATGCTATACCTGATCGATATGAAACAAAAACAATTTTTAAAACTTAAAATTATGCTGATGTGGTAATCATATTTGTAATGATTTGTGATTATATACTAATTTATAAAATATCATCATTGACTTTAATAATGTGCCCTTATGTGTGGGGTGCAAACGGGTCGAGCGGCTCGCGAGTGATACTCGAGAAAAAGCTTGAAACGAGCTGAGCCTTATCGAGCCAGAGCCGAGCTTGAGCCTAAAATAAAGCTCGTTTGTTTATCGAGCCCAACCTCGAGCCTCGCATGTCAAGCTCGTTAGGCTTGTCGAGCCTTAATGTAAACGAGCCAAGTCGAGCCGAGTTTATTTAAACTTGTTTACAAGTCGACCTCGAACCTAAAAATAAGCTTATTTAGTAAACGAGCCCGAGCCCGAGCCTCACTTATTGAGCTCGCGAGTCTAAAAAGTCTATTATTTATATTATTTTTATTTAAAATATTTATTAATTTATAATAAACGAGCTGAGCCCGGGCCGAGCTCGAGCTTGAGAAAAAACCAACGAGCTAAGATCGAGCTTTGAAAACAAAGCTCGAATAGAGCCGAGCTCGAGCCCGAGCTCTCATAAGTTAATCGAGCTCGAGTTAAAGCCTGGTCGAGCTCCGGCTCGGCTCGGCTCATTTGCACCTCTACATATGTGTTGCATAAACTTTCCCCTGCTCGCAAATTATCAGTGGAGCTCGGGTGGTAAAGGTCACTTTTAAATGTGGTTTAAAACAATTCGGGCCGGATTGACCCATCAACATTTTTGTGTCATTTTGAGTATTAAATTAATTTATAATGTATAAATATACAAGTATGGTGTTAAAATGAATATCCAGTTTTTCTTAATAAATCAATTATAGGTGTTGAAAACATTTGAATATCAGTTCGGGCTAGGCTTTGCCCATTTCATTCAGATTTTATAGTTTGACCCCATGGGCCCATTGAGTTGAACCTAACCTAAGGTAGCCAAATTTCAAATAAATTGGTTGAAATTTTCGACACTAAGAGACCAACAAAACTTCTAGCGGCTTACCTTTGAGTTTCAGTGTCATTTCCTGTGTACCCAACACGCTTCTTTTGTCTTAGCATCACTAAAAATGACTGCAAAAATAAACAAATAAATTAAAAAAAAAATAATCAAAACTGACCATATATAAACAAACAACTTAAAAAAATCATTTTTGTAATATATTTTCGCATTCGTATTCCATTTGCCAGATGTATAATTAATAATTCCACTTCCCAGCCATGTTCTCATCTTGCTTCCAGTTAGATTTAACCCACCGGTTCTCCCATCCATCTGGCAAAGAACAGTCAGTGACTTTAATAATGTGCACTTATGTGTAGGGTTGCAAACTGGTTGAGTGGCTCGCGAGCTACGGCTCGAGAAAAAGCTCGAAACAAGCCGAGCCTTATCGAGCCCGAGCCAAGCTTAAGCCTAAAATAAAGCTCGTTTGTTTTTCTCCCATGGAAATTGTAACACTTTCTTTATTGGGATTTTCACAAAAATTACAACATTTTCTGGTAACGATTTAAGTCCACATGATATGTTTGTATGTCTTTATTGAAGGGTATTTTATACATTCAAAACTTATGTTCAATACCATGCGTTGAGGTAGATCATAATTCATAACTTTTGAAGATTCAATCTTTTTGCTTCTGTTGACTTCTTTGACTATGAATGTCAAGTTAATGATATTCTTTTGCCATAAAGACGAAACTTTTGCCTTTTTCATGAGATGTGGTATTTGACTTCAGAAGTCAACCTCTTCACTTTCTTGTGGCATAAAGATGAAGCCTTTTCACTTTCTCATGGGATGGAACTTGGAAGGAAGTATCTGACTACGAAAGTCAAACTATCATATAGATTGTACATTACAGTTTTCTTATGCTACATATTCACACAAAGATAAACAATCTAACCTATCCAAAATAAATCTGAGCATCATATGCAAATCAATTTGTTGGCAAATTCTCATCTTGAACGCTTGTTGGTGCTTCCCGGCATCACATGCAAATGAGATGGTTAAAACCTAAACCTTAATCAATTTAAATTCAACCTGCTAAAAAGATCATTCAAAAAAAATATCAATGGCACATTATAAAATTCGAGATGTGGATAGAACCTGGTGCGAGGAGCAAGAGACGGAAGCAGCATCATAGACAGTGGCGTCATTAAGGCATTTACATGAACAAAAATAATCTTTAATCAAAATCATTCAAGGGTTTACTCAACAAAACTGCAAATCTCTTTACAATATTTTCACAATAACTTTATACCTATATTGCCAAACAGTAACATGAATCTGTTGATCAGTTCAGTTTAAACATAATGGAAAACATGAATAATATAGGTATAGCAGTAAAAGCAAGACGTGTAGGTGGATCGACTCATCAAGTTCCCATTGAAATAGGATCCACACTTTCAATCAGTATTAGAAAGAGGTGCTAAATCATTTCTTTCTTCCTTTACTTGTTTGTCGATGTAAAATAATGTCCCATTCAATAGAAAATTATTGAAGTGAGCAGAGAATCCAGTCAGAGATGCAGCCATTGAGTTTGACATACTTGTCAAGATGATATGGTTTCTCCTTAGGGTGCAAACTAATGATGGTGATGAAGAACCGCAAAAGGGTATTCGGTTATGGAGAGAGAGGCAATTTGATGTTATTGAGTTAATCAAGAAGTCTAACCTTGTAACCTCTATATTAGTCTCCTTATATATGCACCCAATAGGAAATCCAATTAGTTAATAAGGGTAATATGGTCCATCAACAATTACCAACTAATTATTTAATAAGTTGTTATATATTTTGATCTATATAATATAAATGATTATAATGACTACTAGATTAAATATTATAATAATAATATATTTAATCTTATAGAATTGACCGTCAAGGATTTCTTCTTGAAAGTTGACACTAAGAGAAATATAAAACTATATATTTTAACAAATGATTCAACTATTGAAGCTTTAATATGCATACAAGTTTGTGATGAAATAAAATAGGGTTAATTCCCATCTAAGTGAAATCCATGATTATTGTAATTGATTTCCTTGATCAAAACTTTGTTACATATGATTTGATTGCCTTGATCACATACATGATCACAACTTTTGGTGATCAACACTCCGCTTAAGTTGGTAATGGTGTCTCACATACCTACCTTTTTGATACATTTGTGAAACATTTTTTCTTTTCATATACCGCTTTGGTTAATACATGAGCTAACTATGGGCAAAAAGAATACCGTACCCTTCAAGGACATCAGTTCAAGTACCTTACTATGTGCAGATTGTGTCCATGTTATTATTGCTTCCCGTAGCCAAAAATGGAAAAAGGCAAGCTCATTTCATTTGATTTTAAAAAAGTAAATAATATAACTTCGTCTTCTAATTTAAGTTGTAGCATGCAAATACAAGAAATATCATTTTAAAGGAGTTGACTCATAAACAATTACACGTTTTATCCTTAATTAGTGGTAACATCAAGTAAAATCATATAGAAATACTTTTAACAAAATTAATTTAATATCCAAGCCTACTCATCAATAATTTACTTTTCCTAATTCATAAATAAATTATTTTTAAAATTAGAATGCCGATCTTGGCTTCCAAGTATAATTTTTTTTACTATATATTTGACCACTCGTTTAATTTTTGTATACTTCAACTTCAACTTCCAAGTATAATCTACTAGTATTAAGTCCCTGCGTTGCAGCGGTTGTCAAAAAACTGTGTTAGGTAGTAGCAATACTATACATTGTCAGCGACCACCAACATCGGAAAAGCTCGTAAAAACAAAATAAATAAAAAACGAGAAAAAATAACGTCGAGCGAAAAGCAGACGTAAAATCTTTGAATCACGCAAGCTCGTTGCTGAGAAAGTAAACCAAAAATAAAACATAGAAAAAAAAACTAAGTCCATCCAGGACCCGCGTGTTGGACGAACTTGTCAAACGTAGAAAAATAGATGTGTCGCGACGGGCCAATCAAAGAGGGAAAAAATATTGAACCGCACACGCACGTTGCGGTGCGTTAACTTGCAAAATTTAGAACAAAACGAAAAACTTGGGAAAGATAAAAAGTATGGTGGACCAAAATTGAAAATAAAAAAGATTTGGGATTAAATTGCAAAATATGAAAAACTTTGGGTTAAAAGTAAAAAAACATAGGGTCTAAATTGCAAAAGTGAAGTTATTTATTTATTTTAGATAAAGATAAATATAAAAATAAGTTATATCTATATATTAGTTATTAATTAATTAATATTAATAATAAAGAAATTTATTAAACAAATATAAATAAAAATTTTAAGGTTGAAGGAGATAATGCCATGTGGCATTATTTGAAGTCTTTTATTATAAGTTAGATTGTTAAATACGAGTAAAATCGGGCCACAAACCACAATCAAGTCGCAAATCAGTCATAAAAAACGGTCATATACAGTCTCTAAAAATGATCACAAAGTCATTTCAATCGCGATAAAAATCGGTAGTAATTTACCTTTAAGATCTATTTACTAGATGTGCACAAATCGTCTTTTGTGCCCAAACCAATTCGGTTTTGGTTAAAGAAAAAGTTGGTTTTGCCCAAATCAGTTTGTTTTTAACCGTCCTCAAAAGGAGGGCTCTCACACCTATTACAAACCGGTGGTTCGGTTCAGTTTCAAATCGGGTCGCAGGATCATAACCTTTGACCAAAACAACGTAAGCCATGAAGTCATTTCATGTTTAAATATCATCCTTGGTTTCCAAGCATAATCTTTTATATATGTTTGACAATACACGATAACATTTTTCAAAACATCAAACATGTCTCACTCAACACATATACTAGTCTACCCTTTTGCTCCTTCCGGCCATTTCATTCCCTTACTCGACCTCACCCGCCTCCTCCTCAGCCGCGGCCTCACCATCACCATCGTTGTTTCCACCACCAACCTCCCGCTTCTCGACCCTCTTGTCTCCTCGCACCCCTCATCTTTCCACAAACTCCTCATGCCTGACCCCGACCACACCCCATTCCCGCATCCACTTATCGCCAAAGTGATAGCCACCCAACAACTATTTGATCCCATTGTTAAGTGGTTCAAATCCCACCCTTCACCTCCGGTTGCCATCATATCCGACTTCTTGCTCGGGTGGACTAATGACCTTGCCTCCCACCTAGGCATTCGACATGTAGTGTTTTCGCCTTCGGGTGCTCTTGGTTACTCCATTTTTAATATGTTATGGCGAGACGCATTGGAGATTAATGCCCTCCACGGTGACAACGGAGACGAAAGCTACATGCTTTCGTTCCCCGAAATCCCCTACTCGCCCGAACTTCCTTGGTGGCAGCTGTCACCGATGTGGCGAAGTTATAACAAGGGCGAGCCGGGTTTCGAGTGTTTTAGAAAGGGTATTTTGGATAATATGACTTGCTGGGGAATTGTGTACAATACTTTTGAAGGTTTGGAAGGGGATTATATTGATTATTTGAAGAGACAGGTGGGCCATGACCGGGTCTGGGCCGTGGGCCCATTACTCCCTGATGATCATGGCCCGATGAGTAGCACTGCACGTGGTGGGTCCAGTGCAGTGCCACCTGATGACCTGCTCATGTGGTTAGACCAAAAGCGTGACGATTCAGTTGTATATATATGCTTTGGGAGCCTAGTAGCATTAAGCGAGGAGGAAATGAAGGCATTGACGGATGCCCTCAAGCTTAGTAATGTAGACTTTATTTTGTGTGTGCACGAAAGCGGTTCGAGCCTCATCCCTAGTGGGTTTGAACAACAGGTGGGGGGTCGAGGGTTCATAGTCATAGGTTGGGCCCCACAATTGGCAATACTGCAGCATCGGGCTGTAGGTTCGTTTGTGACTCATTGTGGGTGGAACTCAACATTGGAAGGTGTTACATCAGGCGTGACGATGTTGACATGGCCAATGGGTGCGGACCAGTTTGCCAATGCTATGCTACTGGTCGATCGGTTGGGTGTTGGGAAGCGAGTTTGTGAAAGTGGACCGGAGAGTGTTCCTAACCCAGTCGAGTTGGCCCGGTTGTTGGATGAGTCTTTGAATGTTGATAGGCCCGAGCGAGTTAAAATTAAGGAGCTGAGCCGAGCAGCCATCAAGGCAATTAAAGAAGGAACATCAGTAACGAATTTGAATACATTCGTCAAGCTTTTATATGAGCTCTAAAATTATTTATTAATGAAACTCATGATTCATGAAATTGTATTATAATCATTCCAAATTAATAGAACTAAGGAGTTGTTTGTGTATCCACATAATATGAAATAGTTAAAAAAATACGTATGTAAAAAAAGTTCAAACAAACCACCAAATGTATATTTGTTGCTCCTACCTCCGGCTGCAAGATTCCTATGTTTTTCTTTATTAGAAGATTTTAATTTAATTATTGTTTTGACTTTTAATTACATTTTGCATTATAATTTAAAATCGTGTATCTCTAAGTGATTTTAAATCAGTACTTAACCCAAGGTATGCAATTGTATATCTAACTTTTTCTCATGGTGTTTATGTATGTGTGATGAGTGTCCAAGCGGTTGCATGTTCTATTGAGTGAGTAATTGTTGAATGAAGTTACATTTGGGTATTTTTTATAGATTTTATGTTGACAACAACACTTATATATGAAATTATGGGATTGATGGTGGGTTTGGATTTTCTAGTGTTCTTTGTGATATGTAAAGGTTTCGATCTAGATTATATTTCATTGTCCTCAATGCTAGATGGAGCTTAAAACAATGTTATATTGATATGCTATGCGGAATATGATCTTTACACTTAAAGAATGGAAATGGTATGAAATTGGTTTTGATTAAATGTGTTAACTAAATATTTTTATATGAACCTATTTCTAAAACACGCCAGGTGTTTTATGAAATGACTAAGTGAAGAGTCTTGTAAATTTTGCATGGAACTTGCTGGTATTTTGCTTAAAGCTTTGAAATTTCTATGTATTCTTAGTATATGTGACTTAATGAGATGTGTACCTAATCAAGATAACATGAAGCTGCAATTATGTTGAAGAGATTCATGTGTGTAGTAAGTGTAAATGTTATCAAATTTGATTATGGATGTTTTATGAGTTTGACTTCAGGAAGTCAACGCGTCGATGGAAAGATTCAATATACGACAAATCCTACGGGCGAAGGTGAGTACTTCACAACCTAATATAGGTGGTAGATATTATACAGTTATAAAAATACATTGATTTTTATGGATATGGATTAACATTCTGATGGTAATGTTCATGGAATGGTACTATGTGGAACAAGGTCGTCTCTGAAAACTTCATAATTCTTTTGGGCTCTGTGCGAGTAAACAAAATTGGGCCCTTACATCATATTATTTATGTTTTATGGCCTCATTTATTTTTTTTATAAAGCAAACTATACCAATACAGGATAGAAACAAAACAATGTTGCTTTTTCTGACGGTTCCCTTACTCTTCTCTTGACATGTAAATTAAGCTTGAACCAATGGCGAATACATGAATTTTGAGTAGGGGGCAAGATATGGGTCAGTCAAAATAGGGTGAATACGTATGGACTCAAAAAGTCATTATTTTTAAGTAATTACATATTTACCTCAATAAAAAAATAATAAAAATGACAAACAATTGATCAATTAATATAAAGATTTAACTTAAACAATCATTATTTTATAAACAAAACAATTAAACTTAATTTAAACAAAATAAATCGAATAACCACCGGTTGCTTTATTTTTTGATAAAGCTAATTTTAAAAAAATCCACTATAAAGGGCCCAATATCCACTGACATCCATACAAAGTTAAAAAACTGGTTTGAATAGAACTAAAAAGTTTTTGTTGGCTTGTTTCGAACCTGCATGTATCTCGGGGTGGGGAATAGGTTTTATAATTATTATTTTTGTTCTTTAATTAAAAATGAAAAGAAAATAAAAGAATTACTGAATGGTCAAATTTGTTGGTTTTTAGATGGAGTTAGTGGGTTGAATCAAAATGTCAACAAATTGGAAAAGTCAGGGACCCAAGGGAGAAAAAAAACTATTTGGACTAAAATGCAATTTGAGATAAATCTCAGGGATTAAAATGACAATTTACTCTTTTTTTTTTTTCAGAAATGCTTAAACAATAAGGAAACGAAATTTCTTGTAAATGTAACAACATTTTCTATAGCTATTTTTCTAAAAGATATTTTGTCGTTGCCACTTTTTTTTTTTTCTAAAAAACAATTTCATTCCAATCATCAGGGTAAATTACATAAGGATAGCAGGTAGACGAGCAACAAACTGCGCCGCCATCCCTTTTTTAATAGAAAACCCTAATCTACTAAAAACAAAGCCTCGCCCATGAGGGGTCGTAAAGTTGTCACTTTAAAATATAAATAAATCTGTCCATCAAGTCAAAAGTCTTTTTTTTTTAAACTATAGTTGACTTGACTTGACATGACGTTTAGTTTTATTCATCAATAATTAAAAGCCTATTTAAGGAAAATGATTTAGTTAATCTAATCACAAGCAAAGCAAGCATGGGTTCATCAAGTAAGTATCCATAATAATAATAATAATCCTGTTTAACTTCATCATCCTTCAAATAATCATCCCTCACATGTTTCAGAGGACAACAATGGCGATCTCAAATCCAAAATGGATGTTAACGGAGGCGAAAATGAGTATCCAAGTGGCGAATTCGAGTACAAAACTCCAACTGCTTGGAAGAGCTTCATGGTAAACCTACGCATGCTAGTTGCTTACCCATGGCTCAGGGTTCGCAAGGGTAGCGTATTGTATATTAAACTGCGCGGCAAGGTTCGGTTGTTTCAAACACCTTTCTCCATCTAAACTTCACATAATTTGATACAGAGAGAGAGTTATCTTTGTGTTTATATATGTTGAAGAGAGAATTATGATTTGGTGGATATCCTTAAAGTTAATATGGTTAAAGATAATTCAAGTTAGTCGGAAATAAAAATAGTTTGGTTTAATTTGTTTATTTAAATGGTTTGAATTATCTGTTTATTATATAGGTTTATATTAAAGGGTGTATCTATTGGCACACCCTTATATGCACACCCTGCAGTGTCGAACTGTGGCCAAAACGCGGCGTTTTGGTCTGGTTAACCTAACAAAGACTGACGGGTCTGTTGACCGGACAAAAGCGCCGAGCTTTGGCCGCGTTTTGGTCCTGTCAACCAGACAAAAGACTGACACCCGGTCTGGTTGACAGGACCAAAACGCGGCCAAAGCTCGGCATTTTGGTCCGGTCAACAGACCCGTCAGTCTTTGTCTGGTTAACCGGACCAAAACGCCGCGTTTTGGCCACAGTTCGACACTACAGGGTGTGCACATAAGGACAAAAAACACCTTTTTAGGGTGACTATCTACACACCAAGTGTGTAGATAGTTTGGGCCATATTAAATAGAGTTTGAGTAGGTTTAGGATTAGTTCATGTTTAGTATAAATTTAGGGTTATGTATTCGGTTTTTATTTGTCGAGTTGAGTTTAATAATAAAGAATATGAGACGTGTTAGTCTCCAAATCGTTTGTGTTTGGTTTTGTGTGTTCGTTATTGTAAGCCTGGACCAACCAACATATGTGCCAATTTCAGATAACTGATCAATTAAAGAGTCGTTTCTCTTCCGGTTTATCACTACCACAATTATGTGAAAACTTGATTAAGGCAGCGTATGATCCTCATATATCTGGTGTTTATCTCCACATTGAAACCTTGAATTGTGGATGGGGTATAACTGATGAAATCAGAAGGCACATATTGGATTTTAAGAAGTCAGGTAGGTAGATGATATACAATGTCATTTTTATTAGATTACTATTAAAAATAAGAGGATTTTTTTTTTTTTACTTTTCTGGCCTTTATAGGCTTTACGGTTTAATGTAATACAGGGAAGTTCATTATCGGTTACGCACCTGTATGGCATGAAAAGGAGTATTACCTCGGATGTGTCTGTGACGAGTTCTACGCCCCTCCAAGTGCCTACTTTTCATTGTATGGTTTTTCTAGAGGAGCGTCGTTTTATGGAGGTAAGTTGAGACATTGCATTTTAGTCTGTATCTTTCAGTGTGATATTTAGTCGCACTAATAAACAAGGATGCTTAATTACATCTAACCAAAGTAGTGTGTGTAAAGGTGTATTTGAGAAAATAGGTGTGGAACCACAAGTGCATAGGATTGGTAAGTATAAGACTTTTGGCGATATGTTAACTCGCAAGAATATATCCGAAGAAAATCGTGAGGTGCTTACTACAATCCTGGATGATGTCTACGAGAATTGGGTCGATAAGGTTTCTCAAGCCAAAGGTGACGTTACTTTGTGTTTTCACAGTTAATCTTGATTTTTGATGTGTCAAAGTAAAGTAGTAAACAGATTGAACGGTTTCTTTTACAGGAAAGAGTAAGGAAGAAATCAAGAGTTTTATTAATGAAGGAGTTTACCAAATAGATAAGTTGAAGGAAGATGGATGGATAACAGATATCAAATATGATGATGAGGTACAAACTCATAACTTTAATTATAAATTTTTTAATTATCTTTTATTGATGTTTGTGATAATGTTAACCTTTTCAGGTTAAATCTATGTTGAAAACAAGATTATGCATTGCTGAGAAGAAAAAATTTACACTTATTGAATACAAGTGAGTGTCTTCTTTCTTATAGTTTTTATTTCTTTTTGAATAAAATGCACGGATAGTCCCTGTGGTTTGGTGAAATTTCACCTTTAGTCCCCAACTTTTCAAAATTACACTCTTAGTCCCTGTGGTTTGACAAGTTGTTACTCGGATAGTCCCCAAAGCGGATGGAGGTTAGTTTTTCTGGTTAAGTAGGTGGGAAATGACAAGGACTATCCGAGCAACAACTTGTCAAACCATAGGGACTATCCGAGTAACCTTCCTCCGCTTTAGGGACTATCCGAGTAACAACTTGTCAAACCACAGGGACTAAGAGTGTAATTCTAAAAAGTTGGGGAGTAAAGGTGAAATTTCATCAAACCACAGGGACTATCCGTGCATTTTACTCTTTCTTTTTTTTTTTTTTCCACCAGAATTTGCATATTTCGGCTTTTATAGACTACTTGTCGTGTAATCGTGTGGGGTTACTATGGCTTCAGGAAATACTCGAGAATCAGGAAATGGAGTGTGGGGTTATCAGATGGAAAAGACCGAATTGCGGTAATTAGAGCTTCTGGTAGCATTACTCGTGTAGGAGGGTCGTTTTTTACGCCTAGTTCAGGCATCGTAGCTGAACAATTCATCAAAAAGATTAGCAAAGTAAGAGGTATGTAAAACATTATATGCTTCCTTTTATCTTGGAAATGTATACTGTAAATTCCGAGGGACCAACATAAGATAAACGATTGCATAGTAAATTAGGAAAACAAATACATAAGTTACTATTAAGTAAAAAGAATAGTAAGATACCGTCGTCCTTAAGTATATGGCAATACGAACATGAACTTAATTTATTGAGTTAAATGCCATTTTAGTCCCAGTGGTTTGGGCCATTTTGCCAGTTTAGTCCAAAGGTTTGAAACGTTGCCATTTTAGTCCAAATAGTTTCAAGCGTTGCCATTTTAGTCCACTGGGTTAACTCCGTTCGTTTTTTATGTTAGCTAGAAGGGTAATTCGATCATTTTAAATGGTCGAATTGCCCTTCTAGTTAACAGAATTACATATAAAATAACCGAAATGCCCTTCTAGTTAACAAAATAAAGGGATTGAGTTAACCCAATGGACTAAAATGGCAACGTTTAAAACTATTTGGACTAAAATGGCAACGTTTCAAACCTTTGGACTAAACTGGCAAAAAGGCCCAAACCACAGGGACTAAAATGGCATTTAACTCTAATTTATTTGTTACTTTTCAGATTCAAAAAGGTATAAGGCCGTTATCATCCGAATTGATAGCCCTGGGGGTGGTCATGTTGCTTCTGACCTGTAAGTGATTTTGTCCAGAAATTCATAGTTTATAACAAAGTCATGATAAAAAAAAAAAAAAAAAAAAAAAAAAAAAAAAAAAAAAAAAAAAAATTGATACAATACTATTTGATTTCAATTCTCATGAAGTTAGGCTTTGTGCAGGATGTGGAGGGAAATCAAACTATTGGCAGAATCCAAGCCTGTAATTGCATCAATGGTTGACGTGGCCGCAAGTGGAGGATACTACATGGCAATGGCGGCGAATGCTATAGTCTCCGAGAATCTTACTTTAACGGGCTCAATTGGTGTAGTCTCATGTCAGTTACAATATGTCAATATCCTGCAATTTTTTTTCTTAAATTTGGAGTTGGTTTTAAATTCTGACCGAGTTTGTTGCAGTGAATTACAATTCGGAGAAACTATTTGAAAAGATTGGTTTCAACAAAGAAGTTATATCAAAGGGACGATATGCTGAGCTGTTTACCGATAACCGGTCATTCAGGTTAGATGATCCTTTATATAAAACGATTCAGAACTGTAATTCCAATTTTGTTCATTACCAACTTTACAAATCTCTGTGCAGACCTGATGAAGAGAAACTGTTTGCGGAGCGTGCCCAGAATATTTACGAACGCTTTCGTGAAAAGGCAGCATGTTCCAGATCAATGAGTGTACGTGGTAACTCGGTTATATAGTTTATTGTTATTTTAAGTTACACAATTAGCAACATAGTGGTGATGACTGCAGGTGGAAGAGATGGAAGAGATAGCTCAAGGGAGAGTATGGAGTGGTAAGGATGCTGCTTCACGAGGTTTAGTTGATGCAATCGGAGGCTTTTCACGGGCTGTTGCTATAGCCAAACACAAGGCCAACATACCTCACAACAAACAGGTTGATTAGTTTGAAATGATTTACAAAAAAAAAAAAAAAAAAAAAAAAAAAAAAAAAAAAAAATCTAAAACACATATTCTACTATGTAACTATAACTTATTGTGTAATTTAGTTTTTTTTTTTTTTTAGTTTTTAAATTGCGCCGATACAAATGTTGTAACAATATTGTTGATTGTCTCGGTAGGTCGCACTGGTTGAGCTTTCGAAACCATCACTATCTATACAAAAATTCCTATTTGGCATGTTGAGCTCAGCAATCGGAATAGACAAAACACTAAAGCATCTGCAGGGTGATTTTGCAACGAGCGACGAGGTGCAAGCACGCATGGATGGAGCCATGTTTCATGGGTCAGGAGGATCATCTGCGGTCCCTAATTTCGGTTTTCTAAAAGACTACGTAGCTTCTCTTTGATCTTGGGAGAAGCTAAGTTATGAAGCATGTTGGTTCCAAGATAAAAAGTTTAGTATGTGTCAAGATTGTTGTTGGGTAAGTTTATATGTTCTATTTCATGTTAAAAGTCGTTATGTGTCGGGATTGTTGTTCTGTGTCTTTTATGTTTGGATTATTGTGGTATTGACTTGTAAAATACTAAAATAAGTTAGTCTAACCGATAAATGGGTTCTGCGAACATAAAACTAACTGATCTGACCCATTTATAATAGCATAACAGTATTTAAGAAAAGAAAACTAAGGTGGTGTTTGTTTTTTCTGCGGGAAAAGGTCTGCAGTCTGCGGACCACATCTGCAGGCATCTGCAGGAGAAGAGGTGGACCAAAAGTCTGCAGTCTGCAAGAAGAAGAGGATTTGTTTTTTTACTTCTACAAAAACATCTTCTACACACACAACACACACACAACACACACCACAGAACTTATCTCTCTCTCTGCCTTCATCTCCCCACCACCACCACCACCACCACCACCACAACCATCCACCACCACCACAACCATCCACCGTCGCACCCACCATCACCCCCGTCGCAACCACCACCACCACCACCTAACACTCAGCATCACCATCTCACTTCCACCTCCTCCATCATCTACCACCGTCGCAAACATCTGCGCGCGTTTGCGCGGTGCAGACATAAGTGGCCAGAAGTGCTTCTGGCCAAAAAACAAACACCACCTAAGAAGTACAAGAAGATCATCAAAGGATGGTGAACTTAACCTCACAAACCACTGGAATATCTAAAACATTACCATAGTGGGACTAGTAACTGTGTGAAATTCAGCTTGGTTATTTCATTTCAGTTTGATCACATCGGTTAATTTGGTTATATGCTAACAAAGTTGGGTCTCTTTCACTCAAAGTGAGCCACACTGGGTGAGTCCCGTCCGGTCACATAGTGACCTTTTATCTACTTTGGCCGAAGACCATGATATCATTTATAACACGGTACGTAAGGAATAAACTTACCATACTTGAGACTGGTTATCTATGTTCTGGTGCTATAGAGACAAAGAAAGTAAGTTAGAAGTGCTAGGCTAAGCTCGAGGTGCCCGCACTAAGGTAGGTGGCGTGTTTGACGTTAGGGGAGGCTTCCATCCGGCTACCCGCACAAGAGAGGTATACAAGTATATGGCATATATGAATATATGCAAGGAACCCTCTCCCCTTCGGTCTTGTCAAGGACTATCAGTCACAGTGTCGTCCCATCGTCAACGTCCAAAAGTGGTTAGAACTCATTGACGATCACTCGTCGCCAAGGGTACCAAGAAGGGTGGGTCCCATTCACTCAAAGACAAAGAAGAAGATTAACTTCAACGACGTTTTGTATCTACTTTGTCTTAAGAACATAACTTCACTTTTAACACAAAACAAAATAAATAAACATCAATATAAGGACACCTTGATCTTGGAACCAACATACTTCATAGGTTACCAAAAAGTGTAATAAGCTCCTGAGATCAAAGAGAAGTTAGGCAATCTTTTAGCAAACTGAAATTGGGGTCTGCAAATGAAGATCCTTCTGACCCATGAAACATAATTCCGTCCATACGGGCTTGCACTCCATCGCACGTTGCAGAATTATCCTGCAGAAGCTTTAGTGCCGTGTCTATCCCAATTGCTGAACTCAACATGCCAAATAGGATTTTTTGTAAAGAGAATGATGGTTTCGACACCTCAACCAAAGTCACCTAAAGAGACAATCAACAATATTGTTATAACAAAATGTATCGGCTGTGCTGCTCGACATAGGTAGCAATTTAAACCCGTTTAAATTAAAGCGGGTTAACTCGACTAGACAAGCGGGTAAAACTGGAAAAGAAAAATTGCAAAGATGGAAATGATGGGTCGAACGGTCTAAACCGGCGAAAATGAGCTAAAACGTGTTTGAACGCCTACAACCTCTTAAATCAATTAATCTGATAATTAACTAAATTATTAATTTAATAATACAACTTGTTAAACTCTAGTTAATACAATTATAATCTACAAATTATTATTTTAACTATGCTTTATCTCTAATGGTAAAACAAGTTGGCTACAAAATAAATTGGTCCTTATTAGTCACCCGAAGTAAATTCAAAAGCCTCCTAAATCATTTTATTTAAAAAACTAGGACATTATTGAAATAAATCATTTTATTTAAAAAACTAGGACATTATTGAAATAATGTAACTATTATAATATTATAATTCATATTTCCCGAACGAGTTGACCCTTATATCATAGTTACCACAACCCACTCGGGACCTTTAAAAGTCACCCGTTTTGACCCAATATCCGACCCGTACGGCGTACTACGCCACCTACAAATATGAACTGTTTCAGTCTTCTTATTCTCAAAATGTTACACTCTCTCCGTCACGTGAGAAATCCAATACTTCCCATAATACTCAGTGGCGAAGCTTGAAAATTTCCACCGGGGGTCGGAAGTCACCGGACCTAAAAGTGTATACCTAGTTTTTTTTTTATAAAACCGGGGGGTCGAAAACGTATATACCTAAAAAATTCTATACGAAACGTACATACATAACACTACTGAGTGAAAAGTTCGGGGGGTCCCCCCCCCCCACGCGAGCGCGCGGGGCCCTCTCATAGCTTCGCCCCTGATAATACTTAAAAAACAGTTTCATTGTGTGGGTTTTTTGGTATAGTAGTAGAAAATGTGTGTTTAGATCATTATTTTTTTTTGTAGATTATTATAAATTAATCAAACTTGACAGCCATTGAGCGCAAATATAGAGCACAATGAAACAAACCTTTTTGTTGTGAGGAATGTTGGCCTTGTGTTTGGCTATAGCAACTGCCCGTGAAAAGCCTCCAATTGCATCAACTAAACCTCGTGAAGCAGCATCCTTGCCGGTCCATACCCTCCCTTGAGCTACTTCCTCCATCGTGTCCACCTGCAGTTATAAGTTTATAACTTATAACCATTCTGTTGCTAATTGTGCAACCCATATTAGCAAAAAATATATTTGAGTTACCACGCACACTCATTGATCTCGAACATGCTGCCTTGTCACGAAATTGTTTATAAAAATTCTGGGCACGTTCTGCAAACAGTTTCTCTTCATCAGGTCTGCACAGAGATTTGAAAAGGGGTTTAGGATTATAATGAGCGTATAAGAACTGAATAGGAACAATAATTTGTATCAGTTTCTATTAGTTTTGTGTTTTTTTTTATTTAGAATAAAACTTTAAGAGTAAACTTTCGTTTTGCTCCCTGTGGTTTGATCACTTTAACGGTTTTGCCCCAAACCTTTAAAAAAAGCCATTTTCCTCCAATAGTTTGCTATGGTTTTTCCATTTTGCTCCCCGCCTCTAACTCCATCCAAATTGTCTGTTTTTCCATTTTGCTCCCCACAGGGAGGAAAATGGAAAAACCATAGCAAACTATTGGAGGAAAATGGCTAGTTTTAAAGGTTTGGGGCAAAATCGTTAAAGTGACCAAACCACAGGGAGCAAAACGCAAGTTTACTCAAGCTTTAAACTTTACCACTTGTACCTAAAAAAATGTAGTTTTCTGGTCAATATCACTTACAAGTCAGAAGCAAGAAGATCACCCCCAGGGCTATCAATTCGGATAATAACAGCCTTAGGGGCTGTTTGGTAGCCTCTGAATGGTCATTAAGAGGCTACCTCTTAATGGAACCATTAAGAATTTTATCAATGAGAAGGTAGAAGAATGTGACATGTGATGATTTACCATTCAGAGGTTACCTCTTAACCATTCAGACTTGAGATTACCTCTTATTCATTCAGAGATTTTAAACCATTAAGAGGTAGCATCTGAATGGTCATTAAGAGGCTACCAAACAGCCCCTTATACTTTTTCGAATCTGAAAAGTAAATAAAAAATTAAAGTCCCCAAACATGTATCCAAAACAATTATAGGACGAGGATTACATTCATGTCCGTATTGCCTTTTCTTAGGGACGAGTGTATTCTTTTCACTTCATAGTAACAGGTTGATTCTACAATATGTTGCATTTGTATGTATAAATAAAGTCTTTCGCAGAACCCCGCCATTAATCATAACTAAAAATAAGAAAGTGGGTGCAAACCTATACATATTTTGCAATTTACTATACCATTGTGTTATGTATCTTATGTTTGTCCTTTAGACTTAACATATTTTGCAAACCTGTTATATGTTCCAATTTATTACGCAATCGCGCTATCTATCTTATGTTGGTCCTATACACTTTACAGTATAGATTTCCAAGATAAAAGGAAGCATATAATGTTTTACATACCTCTTACTTTGCTAATCTTTTTGATGAATTTCTCAGCTATTATGCCGGAACTAGGTGAAAATGATGACCCTCCTACACGACTAATGCTACCAGAGGCTCTAATTACTGCAATTCGATCCTTGCCACCTGATAACCCCACACTCCATTTCCTAATTTTTGAGTATTTCCTGAAGCCATGATAATAAAGTAATCTGTAAAAGCAGGATTATAGGGCTGCAAACGAACCAAACGTTCAGCGAACAGTTCGTGAATTGTTCGGCGGGAAGTTTGTTTGTGTTCGTTCGTTTATTAAACAAACGAACACGAACAAAAAATTTCGTTCGTTTAATTAAACGAACAAACATGGACAGAGGTCGTGTTTGTTCGTTTACGTCCGTGAATGTTCGGTAACGTGTTTGTTTGTGTTCGATACTTCATTAGTGTTTTTACTTTTTATATTTATTTAAATACTTTAAAATTCCGACAAATTAAATATCTAATAAGTGTCGGTGTATTATATATTCTGTTCATGAACGATTGTTTATGTTCGTTTGTTTCCATTTGTGTTCATGAACATTAGTTTGTGCTCATTTGTGTTCGTCAACGTTCGTTGCCTAAAATTAACAAACAAACACAAACGAACACGAAAAAGTTCATTTCCTTAACAAACGAACATGAACATAAAATCTCGTTCGATAAGTGTTCGTGAACAGTTCGCGAACACATATATTTCTTAACAAACGAACACGAACAAGGTCTTGTTCGTGTTCGTTCGGTTCGTTTACAGCCCTAAGCAGAAATATGCAAATTCTGAAGGGAAAAAGTGAAGTCTATATAATAGTATAATAATCACTTGTAATCAATAAGTGGAAGTTTTTTCTTCTCTACAATATCCAATCTTGTTTTCAACATAGATCTAACCTGAAAAGGTTTAACATTTAAATGGTAAATACAGAAAATGGTTTCAAAAATACTCGAAGAATTATGATCGACGCCCAAAATAGGTAGTCGGGCATGTTTTTTATTCATATAATTGTATACCTCATCATCATATTTAATATCTGTTATCCATCCGTCTTCTTTCAACTTATCTATTTGGTAAACTCCTTCGTTAATAAAACTATCAATTTCTTCCTTACTCTTTCCTGTAAAAGAAACAATCCAAACCGTATCAATTCAATAGGGAAATTACAACGTATTTCTTGCAATGTGAAACTATCAATCTCTTCACCTTTGGCTTGAGAAACCTTATCGACCCAATTTCCATAGATATTGTCTAGCAATGTAGTAAGCACCTCACGATTTTCTTCAGATATATTCTTGCGAAATAATTGATCACCAGCACTCTTATATTTACCAATCCTCTGCACTTGTGGTTCCACACCTATTTTCTCAAATACACCTATACATTCACACGCCACTTTGGTTAAGTTCAGAAGTTGATCTCAAGATTGACAAGTGAAGTTAACCGTACTTCTTTATCACCCTGAAAGATAAAGAAGCAGCGGTTGATCTAAAACGTAAGGTGTAGCTTACCTCCCAAAAACATTGCTCGAGAAGTTAAGCCATACATTGAAAAGTAAGCACTTGGAGGGGCGTAGAGCTCGTCGCAGACGCATCCAAGGTAATACTCCTTTTCATGCCATTCAAGCGCATAACCAACAACGAATTTTCCTATATTACTAGGTTAGAACCTCGTGTATTAGGGGGGTGGGGTGGTCATCACTCATCACTCACAACATCCAATCAAGTTCCGCCATGTCATCAACTATTATTCCATCACACACAACATTTTTTAGTGACAATGCCCATCACTCACAACACCCAAAAATAAACCCTCACACCCCCTCACATGTTCCATTTATCACGCGTTAACTTTATCACGCGAATTAATATTCACGCGTTATTTTAGTATGGTGGCGGTGGGTTGTTTTGACTTTCCACTCGTGGAAAGAAACCATCACGTACAAAAGGACCCCCACCCCGGGTCCCCTTACACAGGTTGAATAAATGTAATTTTATATATTAAATAATAAAAAGTTATATCTTTAAGAACCCCGTGTATTATACCGGTTGAATAAATTTAATTTTATATACCAAATAATAAAAAAAAAAATATATCTTTAAAAACCTGTGCATTACACGGGTTGAATAAATGTAATTTTGTATACTAAATGATAAAAAAAAGGTTTTAACTTTAAAAAACCGCGTGTATTGTACGGATTGAATAAATCTACCTATACTATATAATAAAATAAAAAAGTAACACCCTCCAGTACTGAATGACACATGTCTGTAAAATGGTATAGATCTAAGACTAAACAAGATGAACACACAAGATATAGCGACAGAAAAACGTGACAAAAACTATTATTAACCCAAACCAAAAAGTACCCAACCAAACCCTAGATCTCAAACATCTGAGATCTATGAAATACAAAGTATAGATTCAACAGATTGAATGATCTGTTGAATATGAACAAAGAAATACGACAAAAGGATACAAAAGAAACAAACAGAGATCAACAAGATCTCAAATACAACACTGATCTCTACAACAGAGATCTAAGAACAGATAACACTCTTCAACAGGTTGAAGATGACTTGATGACCAGATCTTCACACGAACACCCAGGAACACCACATGAACTCAGCAACTACGGAGATGAGACAGAGAGATAATGAAACCCTAGAAAATATTCTTGTGAATAATGAGCTCCTTCTCTCTCTTCTGTTTTATACCTGAACTCAACAAATGATACAAATAGCCCCTTGATAGTTATAAGAACATGCACATCAGTACCTTGTATTTACACTTTGGACCCCAGCCATAACCGACTTAACAACAACCAGGCTAACAGCCCAACCAATCAGTCCAACAGCCCAACAACCAGCTTATTAGACAATACCAATAAGCCCAATAATAACATCAACGTTTAAAAGTTTAATTATGAATTATATTAGTAATATCATATACTTTTAACATCCCCCCATAATTCATATATTAAACATATCAAACATTCCCAACTTCTCACACATTTCACTGTGTTGACTAACACTAAGCCCTTTAGTAAAAATGTCTGCTATCTGAATTTCAGTAGCAATTTTTTCTGGTTCAATTAAGCCACTTACAATTTTTTCTCTTAAAAAATGTAAGTCAAGTTCAAAATGTTTTGTTCTTTCATGGAAAACTGGGTTGTAAGAAATGGAAATTGCAGACTTATTATCACAAAAAAGTTTAACAGGTAAATTACATTTACATTTTAACTCTTCTAACAAATTCTTTATCCACATAATTTCACAAGTGGCTGAACACATAGCCCTATATTCAGCCTCTGCTGTGGATCTAGAAACAACACTTTGTTTCTTACTTTTCCATGATATAAGTGTATCACCTAGATAAACAGCAAAACCAGTCACTGACTTTCTGGTTGAAAGACACTTTCCCCAGTCAGAATCAACAAACCCAGTAATATCTAAACTATTAGTCTTCCTGAACATAACACCTCTTCCAGGAGACTGCTTTAAGTACCTTAACAATCTTAAAGCAATATCCATATGAACTTGACAAGGTTTATGCATGAACTGGCTTAAAAATTGAACAGCATAGCTTATATCTGGCCTAGTTAATGACAAATAAATCAATTTACCAATAAGTTTTTGAAACCCATTTACATTATCCAAAAACTTTGTATCTTTACAAATCTTATTAGTAACCAGATGAGACTGTTCAATAGGTGTCCCAACTGGCTTACACCCCAAATAACCAAACTCATTAAGAAGCTCTAAACAGTACTTCCTCTGAGACAAACACACAGAATCATTGGAATACAAGACTTCTATTCCCAAGAAGTATTTTAATATCCCTAAATCCTTTATTTGAAAACTATCACTTAAACCTTGTTTGACCTTTGTTATTTCAACTCTATCATTACCAGTGATGACAATGTCATCAACATAAACCAACAAAACAAGGAAAACATCATTTTTACACATAATAAATAAGGAATGATCACAAACACTTTGTATAAAACCCATATCAACAAGCACAGAAGTCAACTTCTCATTCCACTGTCTAGGGGCTTGTTTAAGTCCATAGAGTGATTTAACAAGTTTACACACCTTAGTTTTATCATCACTAAAGTAACCTTGAGGTAAAGACATGTAAACATCTTCTGACAACGACCCATATAAAAAAGCATTATTAACATCTAACTGGTACAAAGGCCAGCCATTATTAACAGCTAATTTCAAAATTATTCTAACAGTAACCATTTTGACAACTGGAGAGAAGGTTTCTCCAAAATCAATCCCTTCTCTTTGATTAAACCCTTTGGCAACTAACCTTGCCTTATACCTTTCAACTTCACCACTTGCCTTATACTTAATTTTGTAAACCCACTTGCAGCCTATAGGTTTTCTATCTTTAGGCAAATCAACTATGATCCATGTATTGTTTCTATTTAAAGCCTCCATTTCATTATTCATGGCTTCGATCCACCTAGGATCTTTAACAGCCTCATTAAAAGAGTTAGGCTCAATTGATTTATTTAAAGATGAAACAAGACTCAAATTGTCAAGGGACAAATTAGCATAGTTAACTACTTTTTCAATCCCATACTTAACTTTTCCCTCAACAACATATTCACTAAATTTTTGTGGAAACAACACTTTCCTTGAAGACCTCCTAACTGTATTTTGTCCCTCAGATTGGTTGGTAACATCATCCAACCCTACAGTGTTGCCTGCCCCACCATTATTTCCCAAACTACTACTACCTAACTGCTCATTTTGCTGAGCAGTAGCAGATGTAGAGGGAGAATCTGGTTGCTGACCCTCACTGTTGGGGTCTTGTGCACCAGTAGCACCCTCTTCATCATTGGGAACAATTGGAACTTCAGGAATAGGTGTTTCAGTAAAATCAAAAAAATTAACATGATTTAAATCAGTTTTATTCACTTGTTCTTCATTATTACTCAAACCAGTTTTAAAAGGATACACACTTTCATAAAACTTTACATCTCTAGAAAAGAAAACTTTTCTATTTTCTAGACTTAACAACTTGTATCCCTTTTTTACATTAGAATAACCAATAAAAACACACTTATCAGCATGATAAGCAAACTTATCAGTTTCATTTAAGATTGTACTAAAACACAAACACCCAAAGTTCCTTAAATGACTTAATGAGGGTTTAAAACCATACACAATTTCATAAGGACATTTTCCTCCTAATACAGAAGTGGGTAACCTGTTAATTAAATACACAGCAGTTAAAATGCAATCAGACCAATATCTAAGAGGTAAACCACTCTGAAACAATAAAGCTCTAGCTGTGTTTAAGAGATGTCTATGTTTTCTTTCTACCACACCATTTTGCTGTGGTGTATAAGAACATGAAGTTTGATGCAGAATACCTTTGGTTTTACAAAATAAACTCATTTGATTATTCACAAACTCTGTACCATTATCACTTCTAATAACTTTTATCCTTTTTTCAAATTGAGTTACCAATAGTTCATAAAAGTTATTCAGATTTTCAAAAACTTCAGTTTTATTTGTTAATAGATAACACCAAACAGTTCTTGAAAAATCATCTACAATAGTTAAAAAGTATTTAAATCCTTCATAACTAGTAACTTTATATGGACCCCAAAGATCAAGGTGAATTAATTCACCTATTGACTTAGTCTTATGTTCACTAATAGGAAATGGAACTCTGACCTGTTTTGACCTATGACACACATCACAAGGCCCATGTTCTATACTTTTAACATCAACCACCTCTTTTAACACAGTTAGAACCTGATCAGAGGGATGCCCTAATCTGCTATGCCACAGATTTGACTTAATAAAACTATTAAAACAAACATTTACTGAATTACCATTCTTTCCCACAAAATACAACCCACTATCTTGACTACCAGTCACCAGGACTTTCCTTGATTTGGAATCCTGTAACACACAACTATTTTCATTAAACACAACACTAATGCCATTATCTTTTGCTAATCTATTCACAGAAATAAGGTTAACATGATACCCTGGGACATAGAAAACATCTTTTAATACAATGCCATCAGTTAACTTGACATTACCAATTTTTAAAACTTTAACATTTGTACCATTAGGGTGACCTACCCTAAGATCAAAATCAGAAACATCAACAATATTAAACATGTCTTTATCACTATTTACCATATGTTGACTAGCCCCAGAGTCAACAATCCAACTAATTATACCTTCAAAAAACATAGAACTAGAACAACTAATACCACTTGTAACAAAGCATGACTCACCTCCTACATTTGTTGACTCCACTCCAGTACTTGACACATTAGCAGACTTATCACCAACTAAGTTTAACAACTTAGCTATCTGTTCAGGTGTAAAAGGAAAACCAGAAGTAGACCCACTAGAAGAGGAAGCAACAGCAGCATTAGACTTATTAGTTACATTTGTTTTACCAGATGAGTTATTAGGTTTTTTCCTAAAATTTGGAGGATAACCAATCAGCTCAAAACACCTATCAACTGTATGACCCATCATATTACAATGTGAACATTTTAAAGCAGAATTAGGTCCTCTTTGATTAGAAGTTTTCTTTCTTGACTCAAAAGACTGATTTGGTTTAGAAACAAATGTAACATTTTGCCCTTTAGACCCACTACTAGCCAATCTATGTGATTCCTCCCTAGAAACCACAGAATAAGCAACTTTGACAGATGGAAAGGTTTCTCTGGTTAATAGATTTGTTCTGACAGGTTGATACACATCATCTAACCCCATTAAAAACTGCATTAATTTGATTAACATAGAAAAATCATTGTAATCTTTTGCTGCTTTACAAGAACATGTTGGCAGTTGAAGCATAGCATCAAACTGCTTCCACATTGTTGTTAATCTATTATAGTAATCAGCAACAGTAGAACCATTTTGAGAAATACTATTTATTTTTTTAAACAAATCATAAACCACAGAACCATCTATCTTGTCATAAGTTTCTTTCAAATCATCCCAAACCTCTGAGGCTAAACTAGAAAAAACTTGACCTAAGAAAAGTTCCTCAGACACAGAGTTTAAAAGCCAAGTTAACACCACAGAATTACATCTATCCCACTGATTAGCAAGCACATCATCCTCAGTAGATTTTTCACACTTTCCATTAACAAACCCAAACTTATTTTTAGCTTCTAAAGCAAGTTTCATGGACGCAGACCACACAGCATAATTTTCAGTACCCTTCAATTTTACACTAACAATAGTAAGGGCACTAGAATCACTAGGGTGCAGGTAAAGTGGATCTCCAATATCCAGTTTACCTATTAAGGTCTGAGAGGTACTAGGACCTTGTACAGGTTGATCTACTGGTTCTGGCTGAACCATGGTGACTCACAATCAAGTAGACAGATAAAACACTATCAAGAAACAACAAATAAGCCACACCAAAAAACCAACAGATATACAACACACAATGGCGAAGCTGTATCAGTGTCAAGACTTCAGGTTCATCACTTATAGTGCCTGAACATGTCTTAATACAGGAGCCAACCTCACAATAAACCAGAGAAAACAAAAAAACAAACAAACAACAGATAAAGTGCCGGTCCTCACTACCCCGACTTCAACTAATCAACCAACAAAAGTAAATACTAGCTACAAGAAGGAAAGATCTCACAGTGGGTGCAAAGTCTTCGCACAAGGTGAAGACTGTAACCTTCTAGGGTTACAAGTCAAACACCAAACAATAAAGAACAACTACTGGTTGGTTTGCCCTGAACCTTCTAGGGTTTCAGAGACCAACGCAGTCTTCTCACGACTTCCAAGAACAGTGTCAAGATCCACACCAAATTCACCCCAAGATCAGATAACCACAAACTCCACAGATCTACAAAAAAACAAACACTATCAGATCAGATCTACAACAAACAAGAAGATCTAAACAGCGGAAGACTTAGATCTGTATATAAGAGCTTTAAAGCTCTGATACCATGTAAAATGGTATAGATCTAAGACTAAACAAGATGAACACACAAGATATAGTGACAGAAAAACGTGACAAAAACTATTATTAACCCAAACCAAAAAGTACCCAACCAAACCCTAGATCTCAAACATCTGAGATCTATGAAATACAAAGTATAGATTCAACAGATTGAATGATCTGTTGAATATGAACAAAGAAATACGACAAAAGGATACAAAAGAAACAAACAGAGATCAACAAGATCTCAAATACAACACTGATCTCTACAACAGAGATCTAAGAACAGATAACACTCTTCAACAGGTTGAAGATGACTTGATGACCAGATCTTCACACGAACACCCAGGAACACCACATGAACTCAGCAACTACGGAGATGAGACAGAGAGATAATGAAACCCTAGAAAATATTCTTGTGAATAATGAGCTCCTTCTCTCTCTTCTGTTTTATACCTGAACTCAACAAATGATACAAATAGCCCCTTGATAGTTATAAGAACATGCACATCAGTACCTTGTATTTACACTTTGGACCCCAGCCATAACCGACTTAACAACAACCAGGCTAACAGCCCAACCAATCAGTCCAACAGCCCAACAACCAGCTTATTAGACAATACCAATAAGCCCAATAATAACATCAACGTTTAAAAGTTTAATTATGAATTATATTAGTAATATCATATACTTTTAACAATGTCACACCTTGATTTTTTATTATATAGTATAGATATAGATACAGATATAGATATTGTCACAATTAATATTCCTCTTAACTGGAATCCTATAAAAGATATCATAAACATCTAATCTACCTGACTTCCTAAAATCCAATATATGTCTTCGAATTTCTTCGATTTTACCCCATCCACATTTCAGAGTTTCGATATGAAGATAAACACCGGATACACGAGGATCATACGCTGCCTTTACAAAGTTTTCACATAATTGTGGCAGTGATAAACCTGAAGAGAAACGACTCTTCACCTGATCAGATATCTGAAATTGGCACATGATTCAAATTCAAATATATTATTCAAAATTTTCAATCAAACAACGTAATTCATCAATCATCAATTGAAGACCTAAAACTTTAACGGTAAAACAAAAGTTATTAAGGAATTGAAACAAACGAACCTTGCCGCGCAATTTAATATTCAATACTGTGCCGTTGCGAACCCTGAGCCATGGGTAAGCAATTAGCATGCGTAGGTTAACCACAAAGCTTTTCCAAGCGCCAGGAGTTTTGTACTCAAATTCGCCACTTGGATACTCTTCGTTGAGATCCAATTTTGATTTGAAATCAACGTGCTTCTCGTCTGAAACATGATCACTTTGGGTGTGAGATGATATTATTTGAGTAAAATTATGAAGTATGGATACTTACTTGGTGAAGCCATGCTCTTGATTGATTAGTGATTAGATTGAGTAGATCAATTTCCTTAACTACTCTTGTATTTATAAAAAAACGTCAACGAGTTGATATGATGGATAAATTATTATTTTTTTCTTTTTAACATGAGTTAATTACACAGTTGGACCATGTGGTTTATAACAAGTTTCGTCTTTGGATACTAATTTTTTTAACATGTTGAAGTTTTGTGGTTTCGTTTTTGTAACATGTTGGGGTACTAACGCTAACGGAGGTTAAATATTTTGTTAAGTTGTGTCTAAATGACCAAAATATCCTTTACTAACTTGAGGGACTATTTTTGTAATTAACTATATTTCATTACAAGGTTCATTTTTGCCATTTACAAACTTAAAAATTAAAATTTAAAATTATAAAAACAGGAGTTCGTTCTGGTACAAACCATATTTATCCTACAAACCGTAAGACCAGATCCTAGCACTTAAAAAAAGTTGATTTAGCACATACTAAAACAATATATACATAAAAGTAGCACTTTTGAATTATATTAGCCCAAGAAAATTAATCAAGATAATTGATTTTAGCACATGTGTGAAATGATACGAGCACTTTTATTTATCAGCACATTGAAAAAAAAAAGATCTAAATAAATAATTAAATTCTTGTTAGCATAATAATAAGGAATTCAAGATAATTGATATTATTTAGGTTATCATTTTATCATTTATCTATAATTGGTTGGATACCACATGACACTTTTTAAATGGTTCTTACAGTTTGTATACGAAATATGGTTTGTATTTGATCCTACTCCTATAAAAACAAACCATCTCCATCACCGTCGCACGTTTAATGCACCGGGATAGACGGCGATTGTGTTTCGACTCAAACGAAGAATGACGATGGTGAAGGATGAAACGTTGAAATGCTTCCCCCGAAAAAGAGCAACGTTGAATCAGATACAACTGTTGAATCTTGAAGGTAGACGGAGTTGACTTTGATCTTTTTGTTAAAGACCAGCCATGGGTATGGTATTTTAGAATCATGTGCATTAACTGATTTCTGTAATAACTAATAAGAAAAGAGAGTATGAAAAGAGAAACATATCAACTTCATAGATGATGGTAATAGTGAACTTACATAATGTAAAAACATTTATGCGAAAATGATCACTAAATCCATGCGAAAATTATCACACCCTGGATTTTGCGGAAGCGTGGATTATTTTGGTGTGACTTCTTAATACCATAACAACAATCATATTTCGGTGTGGGACGCGGCAATGCTCGGCAAACGGGTTTGCCGATCGGCAAACACCGCCGCCGACAATGTCGGTATGCGGCAAACAAAGAAAATCGGTGTAGGTTTGCCGATTGTTAATGCATGCTTGTTGCCTTTTTTTCACCCCATTCCAACGGTAATATTACCCTTAAATGTAAAAAAAAAATTGTTTTTTAAATTGTTTTTTCACCCTATATAAATACTACTCAAACATTTTAAAAAAATACACCATACTCTACATACTCTCTCAATCTACTCTACACTTTGAAAAATATGGAAGGCTCAAAGAAGGGTGAAGGCAAGAAGAAAATGGTAGGGTCCGGTTCAAAGTCGAGGCCTCAAGATAAACGTGGTTCGGGTGGTACTAGTGTCCCGTTTAATCCGCAACTTGGGTTTGCGAGTCACACCCAACCTCCATTTTATTTTAACCAACCCATGCATCAACCTTTCGGTTATGATACCCAACCCACCCAAAATTGGATGCAATACGGTCCGAGGATGACTCAAGCCGGTTATTATGATTACTCCCAAGAAGCGCAAAATGCTTTTGACCCGTTTGCTTTTCAAAACCCAATGTCACAATCACCGATAGACGAACAAGATGACGCCGATGAGGAGTTCGTGCCAGAAACACAAGAACAAGAGTTAGATGATGATGAAGATGTTGCGGATGATGAAGATGTTGCGGATGAACCGGAAAAAAAAAGGAAAAGCCAAACGGGAAAATTGGTCGCCTAGACAAGAAGAGGCGTTGGCAAAGGCTTTTGTTATTTTTTAACGAAATATAGGATCGTTTACGTCCTAGCGGGAGTGACGACGCATATGTAATGAAACAAGCGTTAAAGGATTACAAAAGCAAAGAAAAAATTGAGTTCGCTCATGTTGCGGCTTGGGAGGTTGTTAGAACAAATCAAAAGTGGTCGCCGGTACCTTTGTTGAATGAAGAAAGCTCCGGTTCGGGTCTAAAAAGAAAGTCTTCGGATTCGGGAAATTATACCCGAGGATCACCGAATGTCGAAATCTCAAGCGGATTCAATATTCCCGACATAAACGAGGATCCTTCACCACCACCACCAAGACGACAAACAAGAAAGGAGAAAAAGGACAAAGGGCCGTCTTCAAAAAACGAAGATCCAAGAGATATAACAAGCAAATTCGAAGAGTACAAGGCCATGAAAAAAGAGATAATGGAAATTAAACGTGTACGAGAAGAAAAATATTTGACCTTGGCGGATGAGCAACGAGAGGCGTTGCGACAAACAATGTACGAGAAGGACTTTGAGTGGTATAATCGGCCTACCGATGACCTTCACCCGAAGATGTTGGAAGTCGCACTCGCTAGAAAACGTGAGATCGCAAAAAAATATGGATGGCCTTGTGATTTTTAGTTTTTTTTTAAGTTAGATTTTATTAAAAATGTAATGTTTTATTTTTATTTAAGATGTAATGGTTTATTTTTAATTAAAATGTAATGCTTTATTTTTATTTTTAAAAAGTTTATGTTTTTTCCATTTTATCTTAAATATAAAAAAACATAAAATAAAAAAAAAGTTTGCCACTCAGCAAGTGTTTAAACCACTGCCAACAATTTTCAGCAAAGTTTAAACACTTTTGCCTAATTGACATGGCACGCTCTGATTGGTCGGTTTTTTGGTTTGCCACTTTAAAGTGTTTAACCACTCCTTATACCCTAACAATGCTATATGATAAAAATACAAGATGTGCATCCATTAATATAGTTTAGAAAATACCATAACATGCTTGTCTTGAAACATCGACCCAAAATAAGTTACAACCATGACTTGTTTAAAATGAGTTCTCAAAGACTCAACAAAAGACTTTAAATATAACGAGGTTTGGAGACGTGTGACCCGTCCAGGAAAGGGTTACACCTCCCAAACCCAACAACCCTGGATGACATCTTTATTTAGTACGCAGCTTGACACATATGCAGACACTTGCCAGATCCAATCAATTCCCTGAAATACATGTAGTTTGAAAAATCAACAAAAGTTGAGCGAGTTCATGTGTAAGTATAAACCGTTAAAGTATGTTTGTATGAAAGTCCCTGGTATGTAGCAATAAGGAAAAAGAGATCACCAATGGGTTGCAAAGCCACTGGTATGTGTGAAGTGATGCAGGAAAACTCAAACCTAGCAGAGTTGCACCGGGCTTCCGACTGGAAGACATAGTCACCACTATGGGCCACCTTGGCCTCATAGGTGTGGGCTCGCTACACCCAAATAGATCTATCACTCATGTCCCTCGGTCCTACGACGAGGATTAATGGCCTTAAGTGTTGTACCCACCACTCACATGATCTAAGTAGTATACCCTCCTTAGGCTAACCATACCATGTATAAAAATGTTTGTAATACTTTGTAACATGTATTCCACCCCCGAAGTATAAAACTGAAAACAGTTAAAAGAAAAAGGGGGACATGAACTCACTGTATTGCGTCTCCTGTGCTTGTACTCAAACCTTGTCAGCTACACGATAACCTACACCGTACTAATGTCTATTAGACGAACGGGCCGTGCCTTGCTTTCGTATTTACGGGTTTGAGTTACGTTACTTTGATATTATTCCGAGTTATAACTTCTTGTTAAAATAATAATAATTATTTCAACTTAAGTTTTGTTTTTAGGGTTTTGGAATAATAGTTAGGCAACTATTTTGTATCCATATTTCTCAAGTATTTTATATGCGTATTTCCTTCCAAAGGATGGGGGTATTTATACATGTATTTTGGTAGTTCCGAAAATAATATATTTTTAAATCCCACTTAGAAAATATATTTAACATATTTGTCAAAAATAATGTATTCCCAAAATATATATATTTTTCCCAAAAGTAATGTATTTTCACTCTTTGTATCCAAAATAATATTTCCCCAAAAATATATTCGTAAAAGTATTTTCCGGAATATTTCGTAAGTTACGTTTTTGCGTTCGATTTCACAATACCAAGTATGTAACTTAAATATTTTATTCCTTGAAATTTTTGGTATTATTCTGGAGTTATAAATGTGATGCTATTTTGCTAAGTTACATTATTTTGCCCTAAATAATATAACTAGTTCACAAATCAAACAAATATTCACACAAGCGTTTTAGTAAAAATATATTCTAAATATATATTTATCCGCTTTTATTTACGAAAACCCACCTCCGACACTTTGAAATTTTGTAACAAAGCTTATGGCGAAGTTTACTTTCGAAAACAAGGTTAAAACACATTTGTAATTACTTGTTAGAAAATAAAGTCTAAGTCTTGGGATTTTTAGGAAATTTCGCCAGAGTTTCCCCTAAAAACGGAGGTGTCCATGCTATTAAGCATATCATTTTCTTTTCAAAATCAATCAACAATCAATCCTTAAACAATTTTACATTACCAAGAGCAAAAACTATATACGTTACATATTAATCATGAACTTGATACATCACAAAAACGCGTAGTAACTTGGTAAAGCTTTTAGTGGACTTAGTTACCTTCCAAAGTGTATTTATTTCTTTAAAAATCATTTCCTTAAAAGAGTTTAGTGTTTACAACTTGTAAACAATTTTTACAAAAATTAACCTCTTGAACTCTTCTTGTAAATAAAATGTCTTCACACTTATTTTATTTCCAAAAATGGTGTAAGTGTATGTAAAAGTCATGATTTTCCAAAAATCGATTCTCGAACTTGGTTTATTTAGAAAAGTCTTTTGTAAAACTCGGATCTACATGATCATCAACCTACTTGTTTAATTATATTTCAAGAAAATCATTTTCTTTCAAGTTCATGTTTAAACTAGAAGGTGATTATTTCATATAATCCCCTAATCACCTTCTAATCTTACTAAATCTTATTTCTAAACATCATTTAACAAGCTCCATATGGTGATTAACATCACATAACCAAGAATCAATAAGAAATTAACAACATATTCATAAAAGCATCCTACTAACAACATTTCATCCTCATGTAAACTTTATGTAAAGCTTTATGATCATGTTTTTAGGTCTTGTTCTTTAGTGTTCTTGATATACTTAACATACTACAACTTTTAACCATAAAAATAAGATGAATAAGAGTTAAACAAGAACTTACAACTAGCACAAAGGCTAGGGAAGAACACTAGTGAAAAAGATGATGAAATGTGGTGTGAAAAGCAAGAAATGAAGCTCCTTGATGATCCACAAGCTACAATCTTCACAAAGCACCTCTTAACACATGTATGGAGCTTGAAAATGGAAGAGTATGGTGGTGTTAAGGTGGTGATGGTGGCGGTTATGGTGAGAGCCGAGAGGGAGAGAGGAGAGTGAGGGAGTGGAGTGTGATCTTGAGTGAAGGTGAATGAAATGATGAGGATCTTGCATACCATACTTATAATCTCTCCTCTAATATTTAGTTTACTCCAACAAGCAAAAAACCATTAAAAAATTGAAGTAATATCTAATGAGATATCTTGGTGATTTGGGTGGGTCCCTTGGTGACCGAAATTAGGTATGGGGGGGGGGGTTAATTGCAATATTTGATAACAAGTTGGTAAATATTAGTTCCATTTCAAGTAATAGGTTACATGTTTTAGTTAGTAAATATCTAGCGGGTGTTATGGTGTTCGGGGATGATAACTAGTCAAGAAATAATTAAACAATGTCTTTGGCAAAAATTTGGTGTCCCGGTAATGTCCGGTTAGATACTGTTCTGTTAAAGTGCTTAATTATACCGTAAAGTGTCTTTTACATGTCTTTTTGTAACACTTTTAATTCCCAGCACTTAGGAAAGCATGCAGGACCATTCTGTCATATTTTTGCACCTTACTAGCATGTTAAATGCTGAATTTTTGATAAGTAATGCAGAATTTTGCATTATTAGAGGGTTTTAGGCACTTCCCGGTACTTTAACTATCAGCTAGTGACGCAGTTTTATGGTCCTCACTTCCCTACACTCCATACTAGTGTAGTATCCTGTCTCTGGCTCATACGGGCCTCAAAAACATTGTCTGTCTATGTGCTGGCATTGTCAGCATGTTTCCGAATTATCCGTTCAGTGTGCTAACTGTGCTTTGTGCATCAAGTATGCCACTAAAGTTTATGTGTAATAAATGGAGTGACTGTATGAAATATGATGCATATGTATGTATGATACAAAATCATAAAGCAGTTTAAATTGTCAGTTGTAATCAAGCACAGTCATTAAGCACGTAATTAAATAAATTAGTTGTATGGATACCTGTAATTGTGAGGGTTGTCACATTCTCCCCCTGTTATAAAAATTTCGTCCCGAAATTTTAGTTCTGCTACTAGATGCAGGGGTCTTGGGAAATAAATGTGGGTATTTTTCCTTCATACGATCCTCACGCTCCCACGTGAATTCTGGGCCATGTCGTGCATTCCATCGAACCTTGATGAGCTTGACACTACTCCGGTGTGTTTTGTTAACCTTCCAATCAGTAACTTCAACGGGTTCTTCAGTATAGTGGAGTGTGTCGTCGATATGTATTTCGTCGGCAGGAATGACCACTGTTTCTTGAGTTGGACTCTTTTTCAAATTGGATACATGAAATGTATCATGAACACCATTAAGTTCAGTAGGTAAATCCAACTTGTATGCAACCAAACCTATCCTTTCCAAGATTTTAAATGGGCCAATGTATCTGGGATTCAACTTCCCACGCTTCCCGAAGCGTGCCACACCCTTCCAGGGTGAAACTTTCAACAAAACCATGTCTCCCACTTCAAATTCCAAAGGTTTCCTCCTTCGGTCCGCATAACACTTTTGACGATCACGAGCCGCTTTGATGCGTTCTCGGATCTGGAAAATCTTGTCTGTTGTTTCCTGGACCAATTCCGGACCAACAAGCTGTCTATCACCCGCGTCTGCCCAGCATAGGGGTGATCGACACTTACGCCCATAGAGAGCTTCGAACGGTGCGGCTTGAATGCTTGCATGATAACTATTATTGTACGAAAATTCAACCAATGGTAGGTGAGTTTCCCAACTCCCACCTAATTTCATTACGCAAGCTCGCAACATGTCTTCTAATGTTTGAATCGTTCGTTCACTCTGTCCGTCTGTCTGCGGATGAAAAGCAGTACTCAGATTCAACTGAGAACCAAAAGCTTCTTGAAAGGATTGCCAAATCCTTGACACGAATCTCCCATCTCTATCAGAGATAATTGAGAGAGGCACTCCATGCCGTGCAACAATCTCCCTCGGGTATATCTCAGCAAGTTTGCTCGTGTTATCTTTTTCCTTGATTGGCAAAAAGTGCGCAGATTTCGTTAAACGGTCTACAATTACCCAAATTGTATCGTGACCTTTGGGCGTCCTTGGCAATTTCGTTATGAAGTCCATCAAAATCTGTTCCCATTTCCATTGGGGTATTTCGGGTTGTTGCAAGAGACCTGAAGGTTTCTGGTATTCGGCCTTTACCTTGGCACAAGTTAATCATTTGCCAACATATATCGCAACATCGCCTTTCATCCTTGGCCACCAGTAAAAATCCTTTAGATCTTGGTACATTTTATCCGCTCCTGGGTGGATCGAGTACCATGACTTGTGAGCTTCATCAAAAATAACATTTCTCAAACCACCAAACAAAGGAACCCAAATTCGTTTCATGAAGCACAGTGTTCCTTCCACGTTGGGTACCAACTGCTTCTCCATCCCACGGAGGTATTCATTCTCAATATTTCTTTCCTTGAAAGCTTCTCTCTGCGCGACATGAATGCGCAACGAGAGGTCCGTTTGAACAATCATTTCCAAAGCCCTAACCCTTATGGGCTTAATCCTTTCTTTCCGACTTAGGGCATCAGCAACCACATTCGCCTTCCCTAAGTGATACTTGATTTCACAATCGTAGTCGTTCAATAGTTCAACCCAGCGTCTTTGCCTCATGTTAAGCTCCTTTTGATCAAATATGTGCTGTAGGCTCTTGTGATCCGTGAAGATTGTACATCGCGTGCCATATAAATAATGTCACCAAATTTTCAAAGCAAACACCACTGCGCCCAATTCCAAATCATGCGTGGTGTAATTTCTCTCGTGGACCTTCAACTGGCGAGATGTGTCACAGCCCCCGATCCCTATCTCCCGGGAACGGGCGGCCGTGAGCCAGTTTCGGTGGTATCACATTTATTTATTCAATTTGGCAGCGGAAATTTTCATCAGGACCGTAGTTAGGAAATATTTTAATCAGAGTAAACCACCATATTTATAACATTAAACATATGGGTAAAAACCCAAGTTTTCAATACACACGTTTCATAGGAATACATCCTATTTATTTGAATAAAAACATCCATTTTATTCTTAGGTAACTTTATTGCCACTTTTCCAAGCCTTCAGTGCTGTCCAGCTGGCTTCTATTTGGCTTTCACATTTTGTTACCTGAAACGCGTTTTAAAAACATTTTGTCAGTGGGAAATACTGGTGAGTGAATCCCAGTTTAATCAAGTTTAAGTAAAAACCAATTTGCAGTATTGAGGGCACATCCGCAATTACATTTGTATCCAAGACATCACAATTAACATCAGTGGTACGGTCATACTCAACATATGGGATGTTACCACTCCAGTAACCAATTTTGTATACAAAACCCCAACATACCCACTATAATTGTATTCTTCACAAATACTCAATAACTGTCATTTGCATGGAAAGGTATTTAAGGTTTTGTAAAAACAGTTTACAAAAAGGAGATTACTCACATTGCTGTTTTAGGTTTTTCGTAAGGGTTTCCTGGAGATAATCTATAAATTACACAAATGCACGTGTGTTAGTATAATAACCCATTTTAACATTAGTAATACCCTCCCCGAGACGGCATTCCAACGACTACGTCGGGCAGAACCACGACAGCCGTTACGGAACCCTAGATCAATCGGGCAGCGTATCTAATACGTCTCCAGGGGTTATAATACTTACATCGTAGCAGAACCTCGCTATTTTAGGGGGTATAATACCCGGCTATAGTGTATACTACTTCAGAATTTTAGAAAGAAAGAAAGTTGTGAGCGACGAAAACCGAAAGCCCGTTGCCTTCTTATATAGGGCTGTAATTGGACTTCCAGGCGGCCCGCGTGAAGTTTGGCCAGGCCTTACGCGGCCCGCGTTGACCCAAAGTCAACGTATAGCTTGTTCCGGTCATCATCTAGGGTTGACACGAGTTGGACACGTGGCCGCACCGGGTCACGCCACAATTCCGAACACTCGCGGCCCGCATGGACTTAACCCACCATGTACGCGGCCCGCATCAACTTGTGTTTTAGGAAAAGTCTGGTTAAACACTCTCGCGGCCCGCGTTAACTTGAGGTGAGGCCCTACGCGGCCCGCCTCAGCTTAATAATTATTGTTTTTATATAGTATAATCTATCTTGGGGCTCGGTTTTCACATACGGGGTGCATATAAAGACAAGTTGATATATTTACAATATATATTAGAGTATCAGAAATATTATGAGGATGTCGGTTTTACCGAGGGTTGTTATATCCTCCCCACATTGTTTTAGAGCTCGTCCTCGAGATCTACTGAAACAAGTATGGATATTTCTTTTGCATTTCGGATTCAAGTTCCCACGTGTACTCGGGTCCTCTTTTGGAGTCCCACTTTACTTTGACCAGAACCAATCTCTTATGCTTGAGATTTTTAACTTTCCTATCTTCAATTTGTAGAGGCTTCTCCACAAACTTGAGTTGCTCATTAACCTCTATATCCTTAAGAGGTACTACGAGTGATTCATCAGCTAAACACTTTTTAAGATTGGATACATGAAACACATCATGTATTCCTGCCATTTCCTCTGGCAGTCGTAGCTGATAAGCTACAGGTCCTATTCTTCGGATAATTTCAAAAGGTCCAATATACCTGGGACTAAGCTTTCCTCTTTTGATGAATCTTACCACTCCTTTCCAGGGAGAGACTTTCAATAACACTTTATCTCCCACTTGAAATTCTAATGGTTTGCGTCTGTTATCAGCATAGCTCTTTTGGCGATCACGTGCTGTTTTCAGTCGTTCCTTGACTTGAATGATTTTATCAGTTGTTTCTTGTACTATCTCAGGTCCAGATAATTGTTTTTCCCCAATTTCTGCCCAACAGACTGGGGTTCTGCACTTTCGTCCATAAAGTGCTTCGAATGGTGCAGCATTGATACTTGTGTGATAGCTGTTATTATAAGAAAATTCTATTAAAGGTAAGTGTTCGTCCCAATTACCTCCAAAATCAATTACACAAGCTCTAAGCATGTCCTCCATTGTCTGAATTGTCCTTTCGCTTTGTCCGTCCGTTTGAGGATGATAAGCTGTGCTTAGATTTAACCTGGTTCCCATTGCTTTTTGGAAACTTGACCAAAAATGAGAAGTAAAACGGCTATCTCTATCAGAAACAATTGATAAAGGAATGCCATGTAATGAAACAATTTTATTTACATATAATTTGGCTAATTGTTCCATACTAAAGGTTTCCTTCATTGGTAAGAAATGAGCTGACTTGGTTAACCTATCTACAATCACCCAGATTGTATCATTACCTTTCCTTGTTTTAGGCAATTTGGTAACAAAATCCATTGTTATCAATTCCCATTTCCAAACTGGTATTTCTAATTGTTGTAATAAACCTGAGGGTTTCTGATGTTCAGCTTTAACTTGTGAGCAAGTTAAACATTTAGAAACATAAGCTGTTACGTCCTTTTTCATTCCTATCCACCAGAAATTTTTCCTTAAATCCTGGTACATTTTATCACTTCCTGGATGCATCGTATATTTAGACTTATGGGCTTCTTCTAATATACGGTGACGTAAATTTCCTAATTTAGGTATCCACATTCTCTTTTTATGGAACCTCCAAATTCCATCTGTTCCTTGTTCTAATTCCTTAATCATTCCTTTTAACTTTTCAGTATCCTCCTTGATTACTGATTTTTGTGCTTTTCTAATCTGATTGTTTAAATCTACTTGTAGATTTAATTTAAGAGAACGTACCCTTTTTGGTTTTTCGTGATATTTTCGACTTAAAGCATCAGCCACTACATTGGCTTTTCCTGCATGATACTGGATATCACAATCATAATCACTAAGCAATTCCATCCAGCGTCTCTGTCTCATATTCAACTCTTTTTGCCCGAAGACATATCTTAAACTCTTATGATCTGTGAATATGGTAAACTTACTACCATAAAGATAATGTCTCCAAATCTTAAGGGCAAAAATTATGGCTCCAAATTCCAAATCATGGGTTGAATAATTTCCTTCATGACTCTTAAGCTGTCTAGATGCATAAGCTATAACCTTTTGACGTTGCATCAATACGCATCCATAACCTAATTTAGAAGCGTCACAAAAGACTACAAAGTCTTCAGTTCCTTCTGGTAACGCTAGTATGGGTGTATGGGTTAATCTTTGCTTAAGGATTCTAAAGGCTTCTTCTTGTTTTGGTCCCCATTCAAACTTAACAGATTTACAGGTTAGCTTAGTTAAAGGAATGGCTATTCTAGAAAAATCTCGAATAAATCTTCTATAATAACCGGCCAATCCTAAGAAACTTCTAACTTCAGTTGGTGACTCTGGGGTTTTCCATTTGGTAATTGCCTCGATTTTCGTTGGATCTACATGAATTCCTTCATGATTCACCAAATGTCCGAGAAATTGCACTTGTTCTAACCAAAATTCACACTTTGAAAACTTAGCATAAAGCTTCTCTTTTCTCAATAAACTTAAAAGTAAGTGCAAGTGCTTTGCATGCTCATCTTTACTTTTAGAGTAAATTAGAATATCATCTATGAAGACAATTATGAATTTATCCAAATATGGCTTACATATTCGGTTCATCATGTCCATAAATGCGGCTGGGGCATTGGTTAAACCAAATGGCATGACAGTAAATTCATAATGACCATACCTTGTTCTAAATGCGGTTTTAGGAATATCCTCTTCCTGTACCTTTAATTGATGATATCCTGATCTTAAATCGATTTTAGAGAAAAATCGAGCTCCTTGAAGTTGATCAAACAAATCATCGATCCTCGGTAATGGGTACCGATTCTTAATCGTGACTTTGTTCAATTCACGGTAGTCAATGCACATACGCATTGATCCGTCCTTCTTTTTAACAAATAAAATCGGCGCTCCCCATGGCGATGAGCTTGGCTTTATGAATCCCTTTTCCAACAACTCGTCTAGTTGTTTCTTCAGTTCTTGCATTTCAGCGGGTGCTAAACGGTAAGGTGCTTTGGCAATCGGTGCTGTTCCGGGTAACAGATGAATTCTAAATTCAACTTCCCTGTCTGGCGGTAGTCCTGGCAATTCTTCTGGAAAGATATCTGAAAATTGGGATACTACTGGGATATCTTTTACTTCTTTTCCTTTAGTGTTAGTAATTATTGAAATCAAATACACTATAGATCCTTTTCTTATACAACTTGCAGTTTTCATCACAGAGATGAATTTAGTGGATCTAAAAGGTTTATCTCCTTTAATTGAGATCTTTTCACCTCTTGGTGATTTTAATTGAATTGTCTTTTGATCACATAAAATACTGGCTTTATTGGCTATTAACCAATCCATTCCTAATACTACATCAAATCCAACCAGATTCATTGGGTAAAGGTTTGCCATAAATTTTTGATTAAAAATTTCTATTCTTGCTCCCTGCAAGATTTCAGAAATCTTAACAGTTTCTCCATTTGCGGTTTCCACTAGACATTCTTGTGGTAGTTTAGTTAATGATTGATTTAGGAGTTTGCAAAACGAAGTATTAATAAAACTTTGGTTTGCACCAGAGTCAAATAATACTTTAGCAAAAATATCATTAACTAAAAACGTACCAGCAATGACGTCTGGAATCATCCTGGCTTCCTCTGTAGTTAGCACGAATGCTCTGGCATTTTTAGGATTTTTGTTGGTTGCAGCTGGAGCCAATTTCGGACAGTTTGTCCTAATGTGACCTTTTTCCCCACAATTGAAACACATTCCATTACTGGATTTCTTCTTGCAATTCTCTTCCTTGTGTCCTGGGGCCTTGCAAAAATTACAGTAAGTAGAGCATCTTCCAGAATGCTTCTTTCTGCAAGCTTTGCAGTAGGGTGCAGAGGTAGAACCTACATTCCTACGATTGGAATTCCCAGAACGGAATTCTTGAGTAAGCCTTTGGGTTAGGTTTCTCCTCTGATCTTCTTCTCTAGTACGGATTAACTCATCTGTCAAGGTATTAGCTAGTTCTACAGCTTCCTCTATGGTTTGGGGTCTAGCTGCCTTGACTACATGTCTAATTTCTCCAATTAATCCCCAGATGTAACGGGAGATTAACACTGGTTCAGGTGATGCAAGGGTAGGTACTATTCTAGCATATTCAAAGAATGTGGTAGTGTAACCCTTACTATCTACCCCGGTCATTCTTAGATTCAGAAATTTATTTGCTATCTGTTCTTTTTCATTGGGAGGGCAGAATTTCCTTTCTACCATGTTCTTGAATTTTTCCCATTCCATATTATAAATCCTATCACTTCCTCTGGATTGGAGGATAGTGTTCCACCATTCTAAGGCTGCATTTTTAAACAGATTTGAAGCAAACATTATTTTATCTTCTTCAGCACACTTGCTTATTTTTAGAACTGCCTCAGTTTTCTCTATCCAGCGTAAAGCTGCAATGGGTCCTTCATTGCCCGAGAATTCTATTGGTTTGCAGGACCAGAATTCCTTGTAAGAACAACCATGTGGCATGGTTCTTCTTCTTTTGGGAACGGGCGCTTGAAGTATGGGTCCATTGTTCACGCTGTTTTCGGGTTCAGTTGGTCGCTTACTGCTATGCTTACTTTTATTATTCGCTTCCTGAACTGTTTGAATAATAAATGGCATTGCATCTATAATTCCCTGTGCCACAATATGCTGAACGGCACTATTATCCATTTGATTTCCGTTGTTATTATTGTCCGAATTCCCATTAACCACGTTAATGTTACTCTGGTTATCGTTATTCAGATTTTCTTTATTTCCCCCGTCGGCCATCTGAATTTTAGACATTTACCAAATATTAATATCACAAATAATATTTATATATAGCCAATCACATGACACGCACGTTTAACCAAAAACGTCGAGCATTGCGACTTTTACTCTTTTTATATAGTATGCATCAATACACACCAGTACAGAAATAAAATTTACAGTACCGACTGAAATGTAAAACTACAATACTAATAGTATGCATCCGTAGTTTTTTTTTTTTTTCTAACACATACACACATATATTATTTTATTATTATTATTATTACTGTTTCTACCATCACCTTCACTGATATGGATTCATCCAAAAATCCATATTACGCTCATCGTATTTCCATACGAGGCGTTCTCCCACCTGTCGCATTCTATCACTGCTTTCTAAAATTTCCTCCCCAAAAGTCCTAAGTTCCTGGACATTTTCTGCACTCATTGGGGGTGCAGGTTCTAGGATTGGGTTTGGAAACTGAGGTACGGGTTCCTAATACGGAGGCATAGGGGCTTGGTACGGGTATGGATTCTCTAAAATTTCCCTAACATATGCATCACTAATGTTGTAGGGATCTTGAGGATCTAATCCTGGATAAGCTCCTAAGTTGGGTATTGGCACATTTTCCTGAATTGGGTTTTGTTGCACGTAGTCCCTAACATCGTCCCACCAGGGGTCGTAGTTGTTTGGGTCTAAAGGATCAGGTGCAGGTACCCTAGGTATCTCCTCCGGGTTGTACTCAGGTATTTCTATCTGGTCTTCTATTTCCATGGGTTGATCAGGATTTTGTGGTTGTGGTGCTAGCATTTGTTCCAGGTTTGGGTCAGCAGCAGTGGTTGCTAAAATATGGATATTAGCGATACCCCTATTGAGCATATCCTGATTATAAGCATCAGTTTCTCTTTTTGCTGCGGCTAACACTCGCTGTTCCTGCAACTTTTTCATTCTTTTCCTACGCTCGTGCGCTCCCCTACTGAACCATCCCCTCTTTTTCTGAGGAAATGGCTCTTCAGACTGAGCCTTAAACACAAAGATCCCTTCTTCTGTGTCAGCAGAATACCCTGAGAGGGCAGGCTGAGAAGAGGAGGTGCCTTCGCTCCTAGGCGAACCAGACAGTTGACGATAGGCGTCAGAAGGTCCTTGGTCACTCATACTGTAAACTAACAAATAGTCAGATAACACATAGCAAGAAATACAATTATACACGTATTTCCATAATTTATTTCCTAACACTTTGAATTTTGATGTCAGCAGAACGCTTCTGTGGCTGAATCAGTGGCATAGCTCTGATACCACCTTCTGTCACAGCCCCCGATCCCTATCTCCCGGGAACGGGCGGCCGTGAGCCAGTTTCGGTGGTATCACATTTATTTATTCAATTTGGCAGCGGAAATTTTCATCAGGACCGTAGTTAGGAAATATTTTAATCAGAGTAAACCACCATATTTATAACATTAAACATATGGGTAAAAACCCAAGTTTTCAATACACACGTTTCATAGGAATACATCCTATTTATTTGAATAAAAACATCCATTTTATTCTTAGGTAACTTTATTGCCACTTTTCCAAGCCTTCAGTGCTGTCCAGCTGGCTTCTATTTGGCTTTCACATTTTGTTACCTGAAACGCGTTTTAAAAACATTTTGTCAGTGGGAAATACTGGTGAGTGAATCCCAGTTTAATCAAGTTTAAGTAAAAACCAATTTGCAGTATTGAGGGCACATCCGCAATTACATTTGTATCCAAGACATCACAATTAACATCAGTGGTACGGTCATACTCAACATATGGGATGTTACCACGCCAGTAACCAATTTTGTATACAAAACCCCAACATACCCACTATAATTGTATTCTTCACAAATACTCAATAACTGTCATTTGCATGGAAAGGTATTTAAGGTTTTGTAAAAACAGTTTACAAAAAGGAGATTACTCACATTGCTGTTTTAGGTTTTTCGTAAGGGTTTCCTGGAGATAATCTATAAATTACACAAATGCACGTGTGTTAGTATAATAACCCATTTTAACATTAGTAATACCCTCCCCGAGACGGCATTCCAACGACTACGTCGGGCAGAACCACGACAGCCGTTACGGAACCCTAGATCAATCGGGCAGCGTATCTAATACGTCTCCAGGGGTTATAATACTTACATCGTAGCAGAACCTCGCTATTTTAGGGGGTATAATACCCGGCTATAGTGTATACTACTTCAGAATTTTAGAAAGAAAGAAAGTTGTGAGCGACGAAAACCGAAAGCCCGTTGCCTTCTTATATAGGGCTGTAATTGGACTTCCAGGCGGCCCGCGTGAAGTTTGGCCAGGCCTTACGCGGCCCGCGTTGACCCAAAGTCAACGTATAGCTTGTTCCGGTCATCATCTAGGGTTGACACGAGTTGGACACGTGGCCGCACCGGGTCACGCCACAATTCCGAACACTCGCGGCCCGCATGGACTTAACCCACCATGTACGCGGCCCGCATCAACTTGTGTTTTAGGAAAAGTCTGGTTAAACACTCTCGCGGCCCGCGTTAACTTGAGGTGAGGCCCTACGCGGCCCGCCTCAGCTTAATAATTATTGTTTTTATATAGTATAATCTATCTTGGGGCTCGGTTTTCACATACGGGGTGCATATAAAGACAAGTTGATATATTTACAATATATATTAGAGTATCAGAAATATTATGAGGATGTCGGTTTTACCGAGGGTTGTTATAAGATGCATATGCTATAACCTTCTGACGCTGCATTAGTACACATCCCAAACCTTGACGCGAGGCGTCGCAATATACCACGAAGTCGTCCGTGCCTTCGGGTAGAGATAAGATTGGTGCGTCGCAAAGTTTGTTCTTCAATAACTAAAATGCTTCTTCTTGTTTGTTTCCCCAATCAAACTTCATGTCTTTTTTGTGTGAGAGAGGTCAATGGTTGAGCAGCTTTTGAGAAATCCTCGATGAATCTGCGATAATAATATCCTGCCAACCCTAGGAACTGTCGAATCTCGATTGGCGTCTTCGGAGTTTCCCAGTTCTTGATCGCTTCGATCTTTGTGGGATCCACATGAATTCCATTTCCATTAACTACATGACCAAGAAACTGAACTTCGCGTAACCAGAACTCGCACTTCGAGAACTTCGCGTACAACTTTTCCTTTTTAAGTAACTCTAGAATAGCTCTTAAGTGTTGCTCATGATCCTCTTTGGTCTTTGAGTAGATCAAAATGTCATCAATGAACACAATCACGAACTTATCGAAGTACGACTTACAAACTCTGTTCATCAAATCCATGAATACGGTTGGCGCGTTTGTCAGACCGAACGACATAACCAGGAACTCGTAATGTCCATATCGAGTCCTAAAAGCAGTCTTGGGAATACTTTCCTCTTGTATCCTTAACTGATGATATCCTGATCGAAGGTCGATTTTTGAGTAGAAACTTGAACCTTGTAACTGATCGAACAGGTCATCGATCCTTGGCAAGGGATATCTGTTCTTGATTGTTAACTTGTTCAGCTCCCGGTAGTCGATACACATGCGAAAACTACCATATTTCCTCTTAACAAACAAAACCGGAGCTCCCCAAGGCTAGAAATTTGGTCTGATAAATCCTTTATCTAACAGCTCCTGGAGTTGCGTTGACAGCTCTTGCATTTCCGAAGGCGCAAGTCGATAGGGTGCCTTAGCTACAGGCGCGGCGCCTGGAACTAAGTCAATGCGAAATTCGACCTGCCTGTGCGGTGGTAATCCTAGCAAGTCTTCTGGAAAGACTTCAGGATACTCCTTCATGACTGGAATATCTTCTAGTTTCGGCTCAGCGGCTTCTTTATCCAAGATGTGTGCCAAGAAGGCAACACATCCCTTCTTTAAACTTTTCCGAGCTTTCAAACAGCTAATGATCCTTAAGGGCGTATCGTGCTTCTCTCCGTGTACTACAATCGTTTCTCCATCCGCCATTGGAATGCGAATGGTCTTCTCATGACATACAATTTCGGCCCGATTGCTGGACAACCAATCCATCCCTACTACCACGTCGAAGCTTCCCAACTCGACTGGTAGTAGATCCAGTGCAAACTCGCGTTCTCCAAGCTCTATCACGCATCCTCTGATGACTTCATTTGCTTCAACTAGCTTTCCATTAGCCAGTTCAATTGAGTACGGAATGTCTAACTTACTAGCAGTTAACCCAAGCATATTCTTAAATTCTAGTGATACAAAACTATAGTCGGCACCAGTGTCAAATAGTACAGATGCAAAGCGTTGGTTTATAGGGAACGTACCAGTGACAACATTCGGGTCCTGGCGTGCTTCCCTTGCTCCAATGTTGAATACCCTCCCACGAGCTTGATTGAGTTTTGGGCATTCACGCTTGAAGTGCCCGATGTCTCTGCAGTTAAAACATCCCGGTCCTCGACCGTTACCATCTCCATTACCGCCTTGATTGTCGTTTTGATTGCGGTTACTATTTCCTGCTTGATTCTCGAAGTTACCGCGATTACCATTTCCGTCGTGGCGGTTCCCATTCCCGTTACCTCCACGGTTGTTGTTACCAAATCCCCTTTGGCCACCACAACCAGTACCAACCCAACACGTTTCTTTTAAATGGCCAACCTTCCCACAAGATTCACATTTTCTAACTCTGCACTGGCCAGCATGATGATACTGGCATATTTCACATTTGGGCAGAGTGCCCATATACCATTTCCCTTTGACTTCAGCACCACACTTAGCTTCTGCTGGTGGGTTCACTTCCTTCCTCTTGTTGGAACTGCCGGTACTCTTTTTAAAGTTGGAGAACTTCCTCTTGTTTTCTCCTGAGGATTCGACATGTGTCTCCTTTTTCTTCGGTTCAGAAATTGAAAACTTGTTTAACCGGATGGCTTCTTCTGTAAGTGCCACGCTGAGATCAATGGCTTCGGTAATTGTTGGAGGCTTCGACGTCGTTACCATGCTCATGATCTGGGGTGCTAATCCCCAGATGAAACGCTCCACGCGTTTGAATTCAAGCGTAACCATGTATGGTACCACATGAGACAGATCATGGAATCGTTGAACATACTCGGCGATTTTTGGGCCGTCCATTCTAAGATTCCAAAATTCCGTTTCCAGCTTCTAAATCTCGGCCCTGGAGCAATACTGTTTATGCATGAGTTCTTTCAGCTCGGTCCAAGTCATAGCGTAAGTTGCCGCCTCTCCCAGGGTTTGGACCTGGAGATTCCACCATGAAAGTGCTCCATCAGTGAACAGTCCGGAAATGTAGGTAACTTGCTGTTCTGGCGCACATTTGCTCATACGCAGCACTGAGTCGGTCTTCTCCGTCCATCGAACATACGCCACTGCACCCCCGGTGCCATCAAAGTTAAGCGGTTTGCAGTTTAGAAATTGCTTATAAGTACAATCTGTACAAGTAATGTTGTTCACATGAAGTGTTAGCAATTGCACATGAAATGTCCAAATATAAGGTAATGTGTCTTCAAGCGACTTAAACATTACCATTGGGTGGGTTGTTGTGGTTGTTTGAGGTATTCCGGCTTGTTTCGGCACGCGAGGCCTCATAATCTGCTATGGCTTTTGAAATACGTTCCTATAGTTCCGCCTCAATAGTAGGCAAACGTGTGTCTCGTCGTGGAGGCATCTTCTAAAAGAAGATTATATCGGTCAGGTCATAGTAAGTATGGTAAGTAAGTAATATGCGTATGCAATAGCATCCATCAACACAATAACACATAACATCCCGTTTCATAATACCAAAACAAATAATTCAACAACGCATATAATGAGAATACTGTGATTGAGCTATCATATAATCAAGACCACAAATACAGCGTTTATAAGTTTTACAAATGTAACATACATCAAAAGAGGCTAAGGGTTACATCACCCTTGTCTGAATCATCTAACAATATATACAACAACCAAAAGTTAAATATCAAAAGTCATGAGTCTTCATGTGGTTTTCAAATGCTACGCACTCGCAGTCAGGCTCAATCGCTGTCTTCTCATCAAAAGTAGTGCTACCTGCAACAAACCAAAAGTCCTCAAGCTGATGGGGGAGGAGGAGGAGGGAAGAAAAGCAAACGGCGCATATGCACCCAATCCTCCTCGAGTGCGTGGATGACGCGCAGCGGGTAAGCAATCTGCTGCTCCGGAGTGAGGAAGCGGACATCAGAATCCGGGTGTAGTGGAAGAGGAGCTGGTGGTGTAGTAAAAGGAGACTGACAATGACAAGGGGGAGGACGCGGAGTCCTCTCCAGCTTCTGGACTCGTCAGCTCAAAGCATCCCGCTGTAACTGTAGGGATATAAGTATGTCATCCGTGGTATATCCCACATGATAAGGATGATATGGGTCTGACAAGGGCATGACATTGGGCGAAGTCCACATAAACGGCTCGCCTGAGGGTGCAAAGGGAGATGTGGTGTGTGCAGCCGGTGTAAAAGAGGGCATAGATGGAAGGGCTGCTGTCATGGGTGGCACGTGATCCTGCTGCTGTGTGGAAGGTCCTTCCCCTGGACGGGGAGGGGGTATGTCCTGGAGGAAAGTGATGGGTAAGTCTGTGTGATGGACGTCAGATACGTGTGGGTGGAACTGGGGAATATCAGGAGGTGCAAAAACAGGTGCAGCAGGAGGAGTGACTGGTATAACAAATGGAGGATAGTCATCATCATCCTCAATCCACCCATTACGGGTGTCAGCATATCTAGGATCGATGTGGATGGCAAAAGGTACATGGTCAATAACAGGTGGTGCAATAATGGGTGCATCAACAACGGGTGGTGCCACGACTGGTAGATCAATGTGGTCAGGCTCTGGTAAAGGATCAGGCAAAAGTGCAACGGCTGGAACATCAATAGGGTCGTGAGCAATGACAGGCTCTGGACCGACTGGAGCAGGCTCAGCAGGTACAAACTTGACCTCAGGATCCGGGCCAAAGTCCTGGGGAACAATGGGTGCAGCAGACATCGCCATATCTGAGTCAGTGTCGGTGGAATAGTGCTGCATGCCCTGATCGTGAAGAGTAGCGGATGCTACAGACTCAAATGAGTAGGGACCAAACGGATCAGATAAGGCTTCCGCGACAGGAGCCTCGACTGGTGGCAAAATAATAGCATCAACAGCAGGTATTGATACGTGGTCGAAAACCGGTGTTCGTTATGGTTTAAGTTCATGTTTTTATGTGACTTTTAATCACGGATAGCCTACTTTTAATGAGGATTGTGTTTTGCAGGTCTTATAGAGTTTAAGGAGCTATTCGGGAGCTATTTGGAGTACCGGGAGCGAGCGGGATCAACCGGAAACATGTGAAATAAAGAAACAATGAAAAAACACCCTAGAGGGGGCATCGGCGACGCACTATGGGCGTCGGCGATGCGTTGCGTCGCTAAAAAATGGCGCAGACAGCATGAAATTGCGTCAGCAAAAAAATGGAAGATCTAGGTGGCGTCGGCGACGCAGGGGGGGCGTCGGCAACGCGGACCCCTGCTCTCTAACGGGTTTTTCTTGTTTGTTGCTTGTTTTGGCGAGTTATAAGTGGAATTTTGACCCAATTCGGGGAGTTACACTTTATGGGAGTTTGAAACAACTTCTTGGAGCCACAACCTATCATCATTCCATTCCCCAATCATCAAGAACACCGAATCAATCATCCACAATCATTCGATTTCACCATCCAATCTTCATTCCATAACCCTAATCATCATTCATGCTTCAATCCATTCATCACCACCAACCATTCCAAACCCTAACCACCATCTCATCCTCTTCAAAGCTTCAAGATGATGATATTCAAGTTCTCAACATCCAGTGATCAAGTTCCTTCGATCATGAGCAGCTAGTTTCCTGGAGGTTTCACCCTGGTGTAGGTTTTTGTAAGTCTAGGGTTTTAACATTGTTCTTGGTTTGATTTTGTGACAAATTGCTATTTGATTTTGAAGCTTATGACAATTGTCTTGCATTTGTATTGAATTCATAAATTGTCGAGTGAAGATTAACTTTGACTTTATGAAATGTTTATGTGCAATTATGCCTTGTCTAGGTTAGAGTTTACATGTTCTTGGTAATGAAGTGCATTTTTGTCCGTTCTCTGTAACGTTGATAGCTATTGGCACCTAAGCCTTGTAACACTAAATTCGTTAGTCACTTTTGCAATTGAATCAAATCTAAAACGTGTAGAAATCCTAGGATTGCAATTACCGAACAGGGTGTGAACCTTGTTTTCTCTATCTTGTCAAAACCTTTATTTACATTATTGCAATTGCTAGTTTTTAGTAGTTATCAAACAATTTAATTTAGTAATTTTAAATCGCATCTTTCAATCAAATAAAAATATACAAAAACAAGATAGCAAGCTTCATAAAAGTGACAATTTCTACATTTCATTCAAAGTCCATTCGCAAACCACATACTCTTCGTGGTTCGACCCCTCACTACCACTAGCTATTTGTTAAGGGTAATTAGGGTATATAAATTTTATATTTGACCGGAGCGCGACATTCCGATCAAATTTTGGCACCGTTGCCGGGGAGTGCGTGCGCTTTGTGTTTGGATATTGTTTAAATTTTTGTGATTAACTGTTTAATTTGGTTAGCTTTCTTGTTTGCACTTGTCTTTTTCCTTGTTACGCGGGGTTTGTTACTTGTGCAGGTTACAGGTAGTGCATGCATACGCGGAACTCCGGGAGGACTTCACCTTTAGTCTACGAACCGGAAATCGAGAGACTCGCAAGAAGGAACCTAGCAAGCCGGTTAGAAGCAACTCTTGCTTCTAATCAAACCAACCAGACACCACCACTCACACCGACCATTGAAACCGATTCAATGGCGAACCACAACTCCAATCAAAACTTCAACTCCAACCAAAACCTTAACCCAAATCAGTTCCAATCTCGAGGAACCTTTCATCCCGCCCAAAACGTCCAACCTATACCTCAAGAACAACCGGGTGTTAACACCAACGCTAGACCACCTACTCCACCTTTCCGAAACCAAAATCCCAATAACACCCAACGAACACCCCAACAACAACCCCTTCATCGACAAGCGTCGTTACCCATTAACCTTGATGATCGGAATGTCAACTCCGATCGTAGAGGTAACCGTGATCGCGGTAATCCCGCGAATGAAGACCCATTTTTCAACCTCGACGATTTGAGAAATGCAATCCCCGATGATGAACCTTATAGTGTTCCCGGTTATCGATCGCCGGAACATGTAAGCATTCACACAGAAAACTCGGATGATGGGGGTTACTATGATGATCGAGTGGATGGCGATGAAGATTGGGGATATATCAATAGGGGTAATGTTTACAACGCAAGGGAATATGATGATGAAGAGTTTGGCTATCAAAATGCCAATTACGTTGGGGATGAAGAGTATGGCTACGGGAATAGAAGGAATGACGGTTACGGGAATAACCGCCAACCACGAAACAACAACCAACGGAATCGAAATGAAGGGTATTACAATAACAATAATAATGAAAACCCCAATCGGATTCCTCGTTTCGTGGGAGGTGGAAATCAAAGAGGTAATCAAGGTGGGAATCAAGTAAGGGGTGAGAGAAGGGATGAGAGGCGAGATGAAAGAAAAGACGATAGAAGAGATGATAGGGGTGGTGATCGAAGAGGTAACCGAAGGCCGGGAGATCAAGAGGTCAATGGTCCTTATCGTCGTCAACAACCTCCACGGGGGGTAAATGACCGTTTCAGGCCGATTGTCACCGAGAACGACTCGCCTATTGTTTGTGAGCGAAGGATGTTTGATTGTAAACCACATTACATCAACATACTTCCTCATTTCAATGGGAGGTCTAACGATGAGCCTTACACACATCTTGCGGAATTTTCTTCGGTTTGCAATACTATTGGGGGACATAATTTTGCTCTAGAAGAAGTCAAACTTCGCTTATTCCAATTTTCATTAAAGGACAAAGCGAAGCAGTGTTTTTTTACACTCCCGGCAAATAGTATTCGCACTTGGGGAGAAATGCAACAAGCGTTCCTCGATGAGTACTACTCAATGGCGAAGACCGATGATGCTCGTGACGAAATTAGGTCTTTTCGCCAATTGTCGGGCGAACCGTTACATGAGGCTTTTACAAAATTTAGAGAAATGATGCGAAGATGCCCTCATCATCAAATCGAAAAGTGGGAATTAGTTAAATGCTTTGTGCGGGGTCTAGATGACAATACATGGAACCGACTTGAATCCACAAGCAACGGGACCCTTCTAAGCAACCATGAAGACGATGATTGGGAGTTTTTGGAACGAATGAGCAAGCGCTCGAAAGAGAAAGAATCGGTCGACCGAGCCAAGAAGCATCATGTTTCCCGGTCACTTCCCGATCTTGATTCTAAAGATCGGATTTCTACCTTAGAGCGGGAAATGGCTCGAATGAAGAAGAAAGAAGTAAACGCGGTTCAATTTGAAGTATGTGAAGATTGTGGTGATATTGGGCATAGAGCGGAACAATGCCCAACGGGGTCGAGTGACTACACCGAAGAAGTTAATCAAGTGTATGGGGACCGAAAGCAATATGACATGAACTCCAACACTTACCATCCGGGTTTGAGAAATCACCCTAATTTCCGGTATGGTAATTCTTCGAATCAAATGAACCCGAATTTTCAATCGGGTAATCAAGGTGGTCAAGGTGGATCCTCGTATAATAATCGCCAAGGTGGTAACCAAGGGGGTTACCAAAGGAATTACAATCAAGGGGGTAACCAAGGATATCAAAGTCGTGAAAGCAACTATCAACGGGGTTACAACCAAAGTGGAAATGGGGGTGGTGCATCAAACTCCCAAGGTGATGAGTCGATAAGTTCGAAGTTTGATGCTATCATGAATGTCGTGAGTAATCTTACCAACTCACAACAAGCTCTTACTAACTCACAACAAGCTCTTACCAATTCATATCAAGAGTTCAAGGCCGAAGTGAAGAAAGAGTTTGAAGTGAAGGATAAATCTCAAAAGGCATTAGAGAAGCAAGTAGGGCAACTTGCTCAAGAGATGGCTCAAATGCGTGGAAGTGGAGGAGGACTTCCAAGTGATACCACGATGAACCCTAAGCACCAAGGGTCGAACTCGAGGAACACACGTGAGGTACCAATTAATCAAATTTCTTTGCGTAGTGGTCGAGTCATAGATAGTGGTGTTGAGCCACCATCACCCAAGTTTGTTGAAGGGGTGGTGGAAGATGCGAGTGATGATGAAGGTAAAAACGGTCAAATGGGTCAAAAGAAAAATGATCTAAAAATTAATAATAACACCCCCGTTGCGACCGTTCCTGTCCCAAAGGCTAAGGAAAAGGGCGTGGAGGTTAATACCGCCCCTTATCCCGAAGCTTTGTTGGGACCATCTAAAAAAGTGGTAAACAAGAGAGGTCCACATCAAGAAGAGATGTGGGAAATTTTTAAACAAGTTAAAATTAACTTACCACTCTTAGATGCCATCAAACAAATACCTTCATATGCTAAATACTTGAAGGATTTATGTACCCAAAAGAGGACTCACAAATTTCCTAAAAAACTTGATTTAACCGAAAACGTGAGTTCAATTCTTTCGGGTGCACTTCCACCAAAACTTCAAGATCCGGGGGCGCCCATTATTTCTATACAAGTGGGTGAATTCAAAATGACACGGGCACTTTTGGATCTTGGGGCAAGTGTGAGTATCTTGCCGGGTAGTTTATATGACCAATACGATTTTGGTCCACTTCAAGTGTCTAACACCACCGTGGTGCTAGCCGATTTGACTCCTAAACTACCCCGTGGGATAGTCACGGATGTAATAGTCAAGGTCGAGGACTTTTACTATCCGGTGGACTTTCTTGTGTTAGATTATGTTTCTTTGGACCGAACCAAGCAACCAACGGTGATCCTTGGTCGACCATTTTTGGCAACATCGAATGCCCAAATTAATTGCAAATCGGGCACGGTCGACATGACTTTTGGTAACCGTCGGTTGCGGTTAAATGTCTTTTCAAGATTAACGGATCCTCTAGTTGGCGATGAATGTTACATGGCGGACATCGTTGACGAGTGTATACCTCTATGTGACACAAGTGTCGAAGAGGAAAACACAATAGAGGAGTGTTTCATGTTTGACAGGTTGCAAGGAGAAACAAATCGGAGCATAGATGAAGAGATGAAGGAATTGGATGTTTTGGCAGCAAAGGAAGGAAGGCCTACTTGGACACATCAAGTGGAAAGTCTTCCGGAAAACATTGACACAAAGTTAAAGCCATCATTGGAAGAGCCTCCGGTGTTAGAGTTGAAGGTGCTACCCAAGCATCTTAAATATGCTTATGTGGGTGAAGGTAGCACGCTCCCGGTAATTATTGCATCCAATTTAACCGGGGAGCAAGAAGAGAAGTTGATGAAGGTATTGGTCATCCATAGAGCCGCTATCGGATGGACCACTGCAGATTTGAAGGGAATCAGTCCCTCGGTGGTGATGCACAAGATCATCACGGAAGATGGTATGAGTCCTTCTCGCGACACGCAACGGAGTCTAAATCCAAATATGCGAGAGGTGGTCAAGAAGGAGGTATTAAAGTGGCTAGATGCGGGTATCATATACCCTATCTCGGATAGCCAATGGGTGAGCCCGACGCAAACAGTTCCGAAAAAGGCGGGTATTCAAGTCATCACAAATGACGCAGGTGAAGAGGTCGCCACTCGGCCGGTAACCGGGTGGCGTATTTGTATCGATTATAGGAAGTTAAATGCTGCAACTTCCAAAGATCATTTCCCTTTACCTTTTATTGACCAAATAGTTGAGAAATTGGCCGGACAAAAATTTTATTGTTTTCTGGATGGCTATTTCGGATACAATCAAATTGCTATACATCCGGAAGACCAAGCAAAGACTACCTTTACTTGTCCATACGGTACTTTCGCATTTAGGCGAATGCCTTTTGGACTTTGTAATGCCCCCGCCACCTTTCAAAGGTGTATGATGAGTATCTTTTCGGATATGGTGGGGGAGTCTTTGGAAATCTTCATGGATGATTTCTCAATATTCGGATCATCATTTGATACATGCCTTGACCAACTCGAAAAAGTTTTAAAAAGATGTGTTGAAAAGAATCTTGTTTTGAGTTGGGAAAAGAGCCATTTCATGGTTCAAGAAGGGATTGTGTTGGGGCATGTAGTGTCGAGTCGTGGGATAGAGGTTGACCGTGCAAAAGTGCAAGTCATCTCTACTTTACCTTATCCCATGAATGTTAAGGGTATTCGATCATTTTTGGGTCATGCGGGGTTTTATAGGAGATTTATAAAAGGCTTTAGTGATATAACTAAACCTCTTTGTAAATTATTGTTAAAGGATCAACCGTTTGAATTTAACCAAGAATGTCAAAATGCTTTTAATGTGTTAAAACAAAAGTTGGTTGAGGCCCCAATCTTGCAATCACCGAATTGGTCATTACCATTCGAAATTATGTGTGATGCAAGTGATTATGCGGTGGGGGCCGTGTTGGGTCAAAGGGTAGATAAGAAACCGGTTGCCATTTACTACGCAAGTAAGACTCTCTCGGATGCACAATTGAATTACACAACTACGGAGAAAGAGCTACTTGCGGTGGTATATGCGTTGGATAAGTTTCGTGCTTATATATGGGGTACTAAGGTCATTGTTTATTCTGACCATTCTGCAGTTAGGTATCTCATGGACAAGAAGGATGCGAAGCCGAGACTAATCCGATGGGTTCTCTTGTTACAAGAGTTTGACTTGGAGATCCGAGACAAGAAAGGGAGTGAAAATGTGGTTGCGGACCATTTGTCTCGGTTGAGTGTGGAAGATTCTTCCGTGAAGAAATCAATGAGAATTTTCCCGATGAGCAAATTTTAAAAGTTGGAATATTACCATGGTATGCTAATATTGTCAACTATTTGGTTACAGGTGACTTGCCGGCTCATTGGGATAGAAGGAAGAGGTTGCACTTCCTATCTCAAATCAAATACTACACGTTGGAAGAACCGGACTTATTCAAGTTTTGTCCGGATCAAGTTGTTCGAAGATGCATACCCGACGAGGAGATTCCTAGCGTCTTGATGCACTTGCATTCATTTGCTTGTGGGGGCCATTTCAGTGGTCACAAAACCGGGCACAAAGTGCTCAATAGCGGCCTTTATTGGCCGACTATCTTCAAAGATGCTTTTAATTTCGCTAAAAATTGCATAGAGTGTCAAAAGCTAGGGAGTATATCAAAAAGGGATGAAATGCCCATGCAACCGATCCTCATTGTAGATATTTTTGATGTATGGGGGATCGATTTCATGGGCCCATTCCATAATTCGCATGGTAATTTATACATTTTGGTGGCGGTCGATTATGTATCCAAATGGGTCGAAGCGATTGCCACCAAGACGAATGACCACACCGTTGTTTGCAATTTTGTTCAAACGAATATAATTTCTAGATTTGGGGTTCCCCGGGTGATCATTAGCGATGGGGGATCTCACTTCAAGAATTTTAATTTTGGCGAACTCTTGAAACGTTATGGTGTTGATCATCGAATTGCTACCCCCTACCACCCACAAACAAGCGGTCAAGTCGAGGTTTCCAATAGGCAAATAAAAGAAATTTTGCAAAAGACCGTTCGACCTGTAACACCTCGAATTTTTGTGTCCAATGATGTGTTAACACGTGTCATTTGATTACACGTGGCATTGATATTAAATAAAGGACTAATATTGACAAACCTTGAAAGTATGTAAATTCGAGGGTTATAAATGTCAACAAGGGTAAATATACTATATAGTAACCCTAAATAATGCTTGTACCTTCAAACGAATAAATCATGGATCGTACGGAAGCAAAACGCGGAAGAAAGTGAGAGATTACAAGCTACAGGGGTTAACTGTGTCAACATGTTCAATTATACCTCTGAGTGACCCTTTAATGCTCCCAAGGCCTTGTAACAGTATTATACGCTCACTAGAATATATTGTATAAATTCCGCGAAGTTCCGTTTTAAACGAGAAAGTTATAATCGAATTCGTATGAGAAGGGTTAAAAGCGTCAACAATGAAAGTTGAGGCTTTCTAAATAATTAATAAACTAAATGGGGACTTAACAATGCGGGTAAATAACACGAGGTCCTTAGTTGTAATTAACCGAGGGCCAAACCGCAAAGTTACCCCTTCAAACCCGAAAGGTCAGGTAAATCATTACGAAAGATTTCGTTATTAATTACCAGATTCTGATAATCATTACAAGAGATTTAAAAATCCTGAAATTTTAACCTCTCGCGACCCGCGTAAGGGATTGGGTTAAGTTGAGGCGGGCCGCGAGCCACCTCTTAACCGCGTCTGATCTTTACACATCAGGCGGCCCGCGTAAAAGCAGCATGGATTCTCCATGCGGGCCGCGTGAGACGCCCAGATGCAGAAAGTTTGTAATTGCATGCCTTTTGAGCTTGTGAACGATCAAACATCAATAAATGAGGCATGGGCACCCTATACTCGACCCATAGCTCTATGGGACACCTGCCCATCATCCATAATCAGTTGTAGGGTGTTGTGTGATGATCTTGAGTGCATTGTTTCACTATAAATAGCCATTCTTGGCTCATAACCAACACACACCTCAAACACAACTACTGATCATTCTAAGAAGCTCTCAAGCATTCCTCTCTGTTCCCTAATCAAGACCCAACTTCTGTAAGTCGTTCAAATCCATTTTGGTCTTGTATTTCCATAGATTTAGCTTATAAACCCAACCGTCGTAACTAACGGTTGTTATAGCGATAATTCACAAATGGTCCAGTGAATTGTCGGATCAAAAGTAGTTATGAGTTGGTATTTATGTGGGTAATAAACCCCTAAAAGGGTTCCCTCTGATCACCACTCTAACTATGTCAAATGTCGAGTCAAACGTGCACTTAAAAAGTCAACAGAAAGCTATTTTTCCGTTTTATACATAATCTGTAATGTATATGTTATGAAACCTGTTTTGACACTCATAAAACATGATATTAAGTATATAAACTTGTTTACGCTCGTTTGAATCGACCATTTGCTATATTGACCCGGTTCAGAGCCGAATGTCGCAAAAGTTTGACTTCTGCTTTGACTTCAGTTCTGACCCGTTTTAGTGAGGTATAGATATGCCTTAGGACTCTCTTAGGACCAGGTTACATGACGGTATAGACCTCTGTGATCGGTTCATGAATTGTCCGAGTCTTTTACGCATTTCCGTTAATCGCCTAAAAGTTGACCGTAACGGCCTTTTAAAAATAAAACGAGTATTTCGGACACGTGAACGGACCATAACCTTGCTCACTAAATTTTAAGCATGTCCTTAAAGATTCACGCCAATCCGAGGTCTAGAATGAGAGTTATGCTAAATAGCGCATTTATAAGAAACTTTTGTAATAAACGGCGCAATTAACATAACCCCTATCTAAACCAAGTTTCCGTCACCAATACTTTTACCCACTGTTATAAATTAATATTTTGGGAATTTTAAAGATTTTTAATAATTTCTACCTTGCTCATAACCTGCGGTTATGGCTACGGTTCGGTAAATACCGAATATGCCCTTTTCGGCCAAAACTTGAGTTCTACAAGGTCTTTTGACCCGATTCCAGTTGCTACTGATTTTAAATAATAAATAAAGTATTTTAGACTTTATAAACTGTTCGGGAAACTCAGATTTCCTGTAGAACTCGAAAAGCTCTTTAAAAGTCTTTAAAATGACCGAAAAGCCCCTACGGGGCGTAATATTGACTCAAACTCGTTACGGGCATCACGGAAGGTATCCTACTGATACCACAACCTCTTTAAGGCATATTGACTTAGGAAATAAGCGTAAGACTCTCATGGTTAACCGTTTCGCCTATTGCGCGCACGGTTCGGCTTGTGAAACTAGTTTTCATAAATTAGCCGATACGGGTCAAACTATATTATTTTGACCCCAAAATCCAGAGTGTGAACCTTGAACCCATATAAAACAAGTCTCTGAACTTGTTTGGGGCAGAATCACATTCCATTCTCGGTTTTCGCCTTTTCGCGCGATTAAACCATATTTATATTCCGGAACCAACCGGTCTAGGCTACGGCCAATATAAAGACCCGTTAGGATTCTAAGAGGTTAATTAAAACCTTCGTTCCAGATTAGGAGCCCAGTAAAAGCTATCGGTGATTTAATCAAATTAAGGAATAATACTTGCAAAGGTAAATACTTTTAACTTATTTCCCCTATACGGGATTGGGATACGGTATAATATTTACCGCTTGATTGAGCATCATATGTAACACCCCAAATCCGTATGTTATGAACTAATATTATTTTCTTGATGTTAAATAACAGAAAATGGTGACCGTAAAATGGTACCGTAAGAAAATGACAGTAAGTTTAGATTCATATGTGTAACCAAGTTAAATTAAGAAAAGAGGTCAAGTTAGTATAAGAAATAACAAATTTAAACATACCTTGAAAGACAAGGGGGCTAATGAGTAAATGTGATATATATATTTTATAAAAAGAAAAAGAAGCCAGGGGTTGTTGGCTTTGGGTCGATCGAACAAGGGCAATGGGAAAGGGGAAACCCTTCTCCTTCAACTACAATCAAGAACTCAAGAATTGAACCTGAATTTGGGGAGAAATTGGATGCATGAGCTTATATTCTTAATCATCTAGACAAGATGAACATGTGGTAAGTTGAATTTTGTGAATTGTTGATCTTACATGATGTGGGTTATTGATTAATCCACGAATTGGTATGAAATTAAGCGTGATTATGTGTTAGAATCGCTATATAAAACGTGTATTATGTATGATTTCGGTTAATTTGATGATTTAAGAAGAAACCCACAACTTTGAAGGAAGGTAGCGACATGGGTGTTCTACCCATGTTCAATCCTTGTTTGATGTATTTGTTACTAGCTTGAAATGGGTTTGTGATGTTAGTTTAGGGTTAATTGTATGAATGGAATGTGATTTTGAACACTCTCTTGGTGATTGAGAATTTGGAAGTTAATGGCTAAACTTGAACTAGTTGTAAACTATGCATAGTAGGTTGTACGCACACCAAGTGCTCGATAAAATGACTAGGTGAAGCTAGAAAGTGAAATTGTATGCAAGTTGTGAGTTTACATGTATAGAAAGCGATTGTGGTAAAAGTAGTAGTTTACTAACTTGGAAAAATATGCTTTAGATGGTACTCGTATATAAATTTGGGTTGAAAGTATATGTCGGTCAAACTTATGCATTAGAAGCTTGTACATTGTGTTTAAACGGGTGAGGTTGCTAGGTGGTCTACTAATTCCTTAATTACGGTTAAAAGTGAACATGTACTAAATATATATAGCATATAACCTCACTAACAAAGGATGATGCTAGGATTATGCTAAGTTGATTCTTATAAGATATGGTTGTCAAATGTAGCGTTATGAAGATATTAGTATGTAGGCATTAATTATGTGTTATGTGTGATAATGAATTTGGATTTCGAAGATAATAAATATCGTGGTTGACAAATCATGTCGTATGCATGTTAGTGAAAGTCGATGTTGATAAGAATAGGCAAATATGTGTTAATTTTGATTACCCGATGAATTACGTGTGTTGGAAAGGATATGATGTTGACTAGATGTTTTAATGCTTGTTAGTAATGACTAAGGAAAGTTAAGTATGAATTATGCGAATGATATGATGGTTACATGCACAAATGAGTATGCTAATAAGAGCGTGGTTTCGATGAAATGAAAGTATAGGAATCACGTCGTGACGGACTCAAGCATGAAAGGACAACGGGTCAAGAAAAGGCGAGGAATCGGATACGAGCACGGACGCATAAGGTAAGTGATTTCCGTAATCACTTCTTAGTTCAAGTAAGTATTGAAATTAATTAAACATGATGTTTAAGGTTAAATATGTAGGAAAGTCTTTCGTCGTAAATGATGGGATTAAAGTTGACCAAAATGCCCTTGATGGGTATTTTGGGCAAACGATCGTAATAAGTAAATTAGAAACAAGTTATTGAGTAGTGTAATGTCTTGGACAAGTATGGAAGCGAAGAGTATGGTCTTGGTGTGTCATAAACCATTTAACGCGCACATACCCTTAACGGGTCAAAACCAAGTATATGAACGATAATGTGTTAAGAGGATGCAAAATGTCTAAGAACTTATTATTTTATGATAGATGTCACTGATATTATTAGGTTAATAAGAGTATATGGTAAAACGAACAAGTTACGTTGATGAATGCATGAACGGGTCGAATTGTGGGTAAGAGGAAAATATGCCGATAGTGTGTAAGTTAAGATTCTCCTTAAGGCGGTTATGGGATTTTAAGTTCATTTGATAGATTGTGAATTTACAGGCATGTAGGAAGAAACGGGAGGTTAAACGGGTAAGCGGTTCAAAAGTTACGCGCGTTTTAGTGCGTACGAACGTTGGAACGGAACTGCAGAAAAGTGGTGTTTCAAGAGGGCGTCGCCGACGGGCTCCCACCCCGTCGCCGACGGGCTCCCAAAACCACCACTTTGGCCGACGGCCTATCTAACTGGATACGGGAATGTTTGGGCGACGGGTGTTTTAAGAGGCCGTCGCCGACGGGTCCCCACCCCGTCGCCGACGGGCTTTCTAGCCCACTTCTCCGTTTTGCTTAATTTTGTATTTCTAAGTGATCCGTAGCGCATCCCGATGATTCGTAAGTTTCTTATGAGCATATAAGGATGCACATATGTAGATAAGCAAGTTTGTGTGTTTGTATGTATTTGTATACGTATGTAGAAGTTAGGTAAGCATGTATGTAGGTATACACGTATGTATGTTTATAACTCCAAGTGTGCGTATGTCTAGTTGTAGGAAGGATATGTAAGTAGGTAGTTGTGTATGTAGGTGTGTATAAGGGTATGTATGAGTGTATGTACGTATGTAGATGTATATGTATGTGGGTATGTAAGTACATATATGTGTATGATTTAGACACATTGAGGATTAACGTTATTAATGGTGTACCTTGAAAATGATAAGTAATGCAGGTACATTCATGAAGCCTCGCCAGGAAATGGATACGCAGATGAAATGCTTGAAGTTTGATAAAGAACGAGATGTGAAGTGTATACGAATGATCTTGTTTATACATTGTGTGCTAATGTTTTTGAATGTATGTGGTGAATGCAGGTTGTGCGGGTCACGGAGGATCATCAAGGAATAAAGATCGAGGATCGAGTCACTTGAGGGATTGTACGGGGTTGTCTGAGGATGTAATTTGTTGTACATAAGCTATGAATTATTTATAATTGAGTCAGATTGTTGAATTCAATATAAAAGAGTTATTTTAAAAAGTGAACTTCCAAGTAAGAAGTATGGTTTATAATGTAAGAAATTTTATGGCAAGGACTTCCGCTGCGACTTTCGTTAATTACGTGTTAGGGTGTAACAAGTTGGTATCAGAGCCCTGGTTTGAGAGAATCAAGTACAAGAAAGTAAGTACTTGAACTCAAACTTGTGTGCTCTTATGATAAGGAACCCGTACAATCCAAGACTCGATCAAGGCCTAAAGGCAAAAGCAAAGGTAAGTATGAATTAGCTTATGTAATTGAAGGAAATTAATAGTATGTTATGTGAAGGGTAAGCGCAATTGTTTGGAAGGGATGATCCGTGGATGCGGTCTAGGACCGACATCAAGGCAGGTAATAAGGCGAATTGAACCCAGGTACGTAAACCTAACGTGTGGGCATATGAAATGGTATAATTAAGCAAGTGAAAGAAAATTTTTAGCAAAATATAATAACGACACAATAAATAAGTTGAAAAGGTTACACGAGCTGAAACTAAATTCTTCGACATAAGGTGGCAATTACACGAAGGCACGAAACTAGTACGTGGAATGTGTACCTGGCCAGTACACAAGAAACGTATGACGTTCGTGAGACCGTGATAATTATTACATGTATGTTCGATAGAGTTTGGTAGCAGCTAGGCGTGTGGGTGAAATGGGTAGTAAGACTCTCGGGGAATTGAGAGTACCTTGTAGGAATGAAAGATGTGAATGCAATGCTTGAATCCGCGAGACAGATTCAAGGAATGAAATATGCGAATGCAATGCTTGAATCCGCGAGACGGATTCAAGGAATGAAAGATAAGAATGATGCAAATCCCTTGCGGATTTGGTTATGATAGCGAATGCTATGATAAGCTATGCAAGTCGACCGGTTCAAGTTGAACATGTCGAGTAAGGATAAGGTACCATCCGTTTGGAACGGGTGGTCGTGAATGCAATAATGAATGTATGAGTTTGACCCGTTATACGGATAGAACGAAAGATTTATGTTGAAAGCAATTAACCCGATGTGACCGGGTCGTAAGTAGTATGCTTGAATCTCATTATGAGAGTATATGCCATTACCCATTTAATTGGGTAATCGAATACGTAAAAGAAATAAAAGTATATAAGCGAATGGAACTAAAACGATGGAATTGTAAGCGAAATAAGTATTATGACTAACTTTTAAAACGGGAAGGGCAATTGTTTGCAAGAAAAACACTGAAACAGTGAAACGATGAGATCGCAAGCAAGTCTGAATTGAAAAGGGGTACAAACATGTACTCCGATACGCATGTATATATATATATGTGTATAATAAGAAATAAGTGGCAGTTTGACCTTGAAAAGTCAAACTGCAGAAGCTAAGAAATAATTTAATTTCAAACCGTGGGGCTGCTAGAGAAGAAAGGAAATGTGTAGAGTTGTACACCAAATAAGTTATAGAATTACGAAATAATGGTTATGTATCTACCTGTCAAGAACGTGTCAAATAATAAGAATGATATATTAAGAAATGGCCATGTATTGACCCGTTATGAATAGGTTTAACACACTAATGTCTTACGAAGGAATTGAAAAAGTATTAATATATAAATAAGGCGATGTGATAAACATCATGTCTGAATGAATCGAATGGAATGTGTAAACCCCTAATTTTATAATGAGATTGGCAGGAATCACGATGCGATGAAACTACCTAGAACGGTGAAAGAATGCTCATGAATGAAAGCTTATGACACCCGATGAACAAGATCAACCCTATTAAGTTATGGATTCATGAAGGAGCAAGTCAACTCGGGTTGTAACACGTTGGTTTGTTCCAAATTAGCGAGGTTAGTAAATGGTTTAACTTGTGGATGTTAAATAGAAAGTTGCAAATTGAATAATATTTTTATGCGAATTGGTGGCAGTGAACCTGAATGCTCGTAACTGTGGAAATTCTGATAGAATTTATGAGAAGGGAAGTATCGTTAAGAAATGCTAACTCTGATGCTCGGCTTGTTGGCCATGTTCATTTGAACAAAATGAAAGATGGCATATGATGAATGAGTAGTATAAAGTAAATCGATTTATTTTGATTAGCAAATATATGAATATGATATGCTTAAATAGGGAGTTAGAAACAAGCCGCATACTTAGGTTTGCACAATTAATAATTATATACAATTGGAATAAATTCGATGAAAGAAACGTAGTAATGCTATGTGTTAAGAGCTAGTATTATAAAGTAAAAGACACTAATAAGAGCTCTGGAGAAGAGTCTGACATAAGTATAATTATGAAAGTAATTTACTTAATATAAGGGCATGGGAACGAGGTGTACAATTATGTTCATGCACGAATAAAACATTTGCCAAGATCCCGAATGCGTTTAGGTTGTAGTAAGTATGGTGGAAGAACAACTTGAAAGGGGTAAGAGTAGAATGGTCTAGTCTGAATGAGAAAGGTTTCGGGGACGAAACCTCATTTAAGGTGGGTAGACTTGTAACACCCCAAATCCGTATGTTATGAACTAATATTATTTTCTTGATGTTAAATAACAGAAAATGGTGACCGTAAAATGGTACCGTAAGAAAATGACAGTAAGTTTAGATTCATATGTGTAACCAAGTTAAATTAAGAAAAGAGGTCAAGTTAGTATAGGAAATAACAAATTTAAACATACCTTGAAAGACAAGGGGGCTAATGAGTAAATGTGATATATATATTTTATAAAAAGAAAAAGAAGCCAGGGGTTGTTGGCTTTGGGTCGATCGAACAAGGGCAAGGGGAAAGGGGAAACCCTTCTCCTTCAACTACAATCAAGAACTCAAGAATTGAACCTGAATTTGGGGAGAAATTGGATGCATGAGCTTATATTCTTAATCATCTAGACAAGATGAACATGTGGTAAGTTGAATTTTGTGAATTGTTGATCTTACATGATGTGGGTTATTGATTAATCCACGAATTGGTATGAAATTAAGCGTGATTATGTGTTAGAATCGCTATATAAAACGTGTATTATGTATGATTTCGGTTAATTTGATGATTTAAGAAGAAACCCACAACTTTGAAGGAAGGTAGCGACATGGGTGTTCTACCCATCTTCAATCCTTGTTTGATGTATTTGTTACTAGCTTGAAATGGGTTTGTGATGTTAGTTTAGGGTTAATTGTATGAATGGAATGTGATTTTGAACACTCTCTTGGTGATTGAGAATTTGGAAGTTAATGGCTAAACTTGAACTAGTTGTAAACTATGCATAGTAGGTTGTACGCACACCAAGTGCTCGATAAAATGACTAGGTGAAGCTAGAAAGTGAAATTGTATGCAAGTTGTGAGTTTACATGTATAGAAAGCGATTGTGGTAAAAGTAGTAGTTTACTAACTTGGAAAAATATGCTTTAGATGGTACTCGTATATAAATTTGGGTTGAAAGTATATGTCGGTCAAACTTATGCATTAGAAGCTTGTACATTGTGTTTAAACGGGTGAGGTTGCTAGGTGGTCTACTAATTCCTTAATTACGGTTAAAAGTGAACATGTACTAAATATATATAGCATATAACCTCACTAACAAAGGATGATGCTAGGATTATGCTAAGTTGATTCTTATAAGATATGGTTGTCAAATGTAGCGTTATGAAGATATTAGTATGTAGGCATTAATTATGTGTTATGTGTGATAATGAATTTGGATTTCGAAGATAATAAATATCGTGGTTGACAAATCATGTCGTATGCATGTTAGTGAAAGTCGATGTTGATAAGAATAGGCAAATATGTGTTAATTTTGATTACCCGATGAATTACGTGTGTTGGAAAGGATATGATGTTGACTAGATGTTTTAATGCTTGTTAGTAATGACTAAGGAAAGTTAAGTATGAATTATGCGAATGATATGATGGTTACATGCACAAATGAGTATGCTAATAAGAGCGTGGTTTCGATGAAATGAAAGTATAGGAATCACGTCGTGACAGACTCAAGCATGAAAGGACAACGGGTCAAGAAAAGGCGAGGAATCGGATACGAGCACGGACGCATAAGGTAAGTGATTTCCGTAATCACTTCTTAGTTCAAGTAAGTAATAAAGTATTGAAATTAATTAAACATGATGTTTAAGGTTAAATATGTAGGAAAGTCTTTCGTCGTAAATGATGGGATTAAAGTTGACCAAAATGCCCTTGATGGGTATTTTGGGCAAACGATCGTAATAAGTAAATTAGAAACAAGTTATTGAGTAGTGTAATGTCTTGGACAAGTATGGAAGCGAAGAGTATGGTCTTGGTGTGTCATAAACCATTTAACGCGCACATACCCTTAACGGGTCAAAACCAAGTATATGAACGATAATGTGTTAAGAGGATGCAAAATGTCTAAGAACTTATTATTTTATGATAGATGTCACTGATATTATTAGGTTAATAAGAGTATATGGTAAAACGAACAAGTTACGTTGATGAATGCATGAACGGGTCGAATTGTGGGTAAGAGGGAAATATGCCGATAGCGTGTAAGTTAAGATTCTCCTTAAGGCGGTTATGGGATTTTAAGTTCATTTGATAGATTGTGAATTTACAGGCATGTAGGAAGAAACGGGAGGTTAAACGGGTAAGCGGTTCAAAAGTTACGCGCGTTTTAGTGCGTACGAACGTTGGAACGGAACTGCAAAAAAGTGGTGTTTCAAGAGGGCGTCGCCGACGGGCTCCCACCCCGTCGCCGACGGGCTCCCAAAACCACCACTTTGGCCGACGGCCTATCTAACTGGATACGGGAATGTTTGGGCGACGGGTGTTTTAAGAGGCTGTCGCCGACGGGTCCCCACCCCGTCGCCGACGGGTCCCCACCCCGTCGCCGACGGGCTTTCTAGCCCACTTCTCCGTTTTGCTTAATTTTGTATTTCTAAGTGATCCGTAGCGCATCCCGATGATTCGTAAGTTTCTTATGAGCATATAAGGATGCACATATGTAGATAAGCAAGTTTGTGTGTTTGTATGTATTTGTATACGTATGTAGAAGTTAGGTAAGCATGTATGTAGGTATACACGTATGTATGTTTATAACTCCAAGTGTGCGTATGTCTAGTTGTAGGAAGGATATGTAAGTAGGTAGTTGTGTATGTAGGTGTGTATAAGGGTATGTATGAGTGTATGTACGTATGTAGATGTATATGTATGTGGGTATGTAAGTACATATATGTGTATGATTTAGACACATTGAGGATTAACGTTATTAATGGTGTACCTTGAGAATGATAAGTAATGCAGGTACATTCATGAAGCCTCGCCAGGAAATGGATACGCAGATGAAATGCTTGAAGTTTGATAAAGAACGAGATGTGAAGTGTATACGAATGATCTTGTTTATACATTGTGTGCTAATGTTTTTGAATGTATGTGGTGAATGCAGGTTGTGCGGGTCACGGAGGATCATCAAGGAATAAAGATCGAGGATCGAGTCACTTGAGGGATTGTACGGGGTTGTCTGAGGATGTAATTTGTTGTACATAAGCTATGAATTATTTATAATTGAGTCAGATTGTTGAATTCAATATAAAAGAGTTATTTTAAAAAGTGAACTTCCAAGTAAGAAGTATGGTTTATAATGTAAGAAATTTTATGGCAAGGACTTCCGCTGCGACTTTCGTTAATTACGTGTTAGGGTGTAACATCATATCTTCCATCGCTTAGGTGGTTAATTAAATATTATGATCGGCTCATTTAAACAGTTTTGTTTCTTAAAAGCCTTTGGGGGGGTTAATGACCGTTGTCCCGGATATCCTTGGCATCATTTTACGAAATGGCTACGACCATCGACATCCAGGTGTAGGCGTACACCCGGTATATATTGTTGACATTTAATTAAAAGACGTAGCCGTTGGTTTCTATACTACGGTTTTACGCAATGTGGTGTGTCTATTAATCTTTAACCCGGCACGACCCGGGCTACTGAACGCATAAAAGAACATGTAATACGTTCACAAGATTTTAATAATTTTCCCAAGTTATAAAAGAGTTTGTGCCCTGTGCATTCAAATCAATTTTAATAAACATTTTCAAATGTGTCAGTTGAATGTATTTACCAGTGTAAACTGACGTATTTTCCCCAAAAAGATTAAGTGCAGGTACTATACGAAATTGGCTGGTATTAGCTTCCTAAGCATCACGAATAGTCTCGCATACTCGATGCCGTATCTGAATGAACAATATTTTATTATTTTGATCCGCTGTGGATACATTCGACTTCTGTAATATATTTGATATTACCACCAGAGGTTGAAGTATATATTTATCTTTAAAGCTTCCGCTGTGCATTTATATAATTGTGTGGTTTGACTATATTGTTGCCAACTACGTCACGGTAATCCCCACCGGGCCCACCGGTGATACACGTGGAAATCGGGGTGTGACAGGTTGGTATCAGAGCCAACGTTGAGCGAATTAAACACTATCCTATTGTGTTTAATCTCAATGACACAATTGCACATACTTGAGTCTAGACAATAACTTAGGACAAATTCGGATTAATACTCCTTTTTGTCTTTATTTTCATTTCGATTTTTAATAAGTTTTGGGAGCAGGAAAATGCCACCTGTTATATTTCGAGGAAGAGGAAGGGGAAGAAGAGGCAGAGGAGATATCGTGACACATCACGATCACGAAGCTGGACCGTCAGGTACAAGACCTCCTTCGATGACAAGGAGCGAAGAACCACAACGACGAAGAGATCTTTACGAACCTGCGAGGCATTCCACCTCGCACAGCTCGACGCCGTCATACCGGCACTCATTCGGGCCAAATTCAGAAAATGATCCCAACAACCCACAACCTTCCCTCATACCTCTACAACGTTCGGTATCACACCGAAATTACGACGACCCTACTCCATACTTCATAGGTCAGTTTAATCCAGCTGACTACATACAGGAACCTTCAGGCTTTGTTCCATTAGGGCCACAAGATCACTTCTCCGAAGACCATAAGGATGAAGATACTGATCCAACAGAACCTGCTCGTGGTACGCCCACGCATCCGATAGAAGTCTCTGATGGGTCATCCTTCCATGGCACACCCTATCAGGGACCAGATAGTTTCCAAGCGTTGTTCGACCGACACGAGTGGTACTACACACCACCTCAACAGACATCACAACAACCGCGACATCCACAGGATCCCTCTGAGGATTCACGCTTTGTGGCAGTTACGCCACCACCTCCGCCACCGGCGCAACCAGTAATGCCTGATCCGCCAAGGCGTAGGAGGACAAATGCTCGTATGTCCACACGAGGAGGAGGGGGTATCCACTTCAGCACCCCTCGACACTCTAGTAGTAGCCACTATCCGCCACTACAAGAAGAAGGACCTTCAAGTCCTATACAGGAGGCGAACTCCGCACCAGCTGCACCAAATTCGCCACCATTTGGGTATGACCAACCCATACCTGCTTACACGGGTCCAACGGCTTACAACCCGTTCGAACCATCTCAGGCACATTACAACTACAATTATGAGCGCGACCCGTATGTGGTGTCGGCTAGATATAATGCACGCTACCCTGACGGAGCACATGGAAACATGGGAGCTCCGGACTACTCAGCTCATGGGTATCCAATACCTCCCAGACCTCCAGTTCCGCAACAAGCGCCACAACCACGTTTCTCTCCTCCCGAACAGGAAGAGATACTCCATCGACTAGATCGTGTGGAGAGAGAATTCGAGGAAGAGAAAAAGAGCCACCGAGGATTTCTCAAAGGCTTGGCGAACCTACTAAAGGGCAAAAAGAAGAAACGTGACCACTAGCCCTTAATAGTTGTACTAATTTCTATTTTGAAATAAGTCCCTGCGTGGACACTTATCGTATTTCAGTCCCTACGTGGACTTATCTTTTAGTCCTTGCATGGACACATATTTTATGTTAGTCCCTGCGTGGACTTGTCACTTATTTTAAACCTCTATGGAGGTATGTACTATTTGAAAGACCCATTTAGGGCAATATGTGATTGTATTTGAGATTATGGAATGTATGTTATGAGTTTTGTTTTAATATGTATGAAATAAATCAAAACCATTCCTTTTAAATTGATCTGCCTAAATAAAGAATCTTACGAGTGAAACCTAGCCTGGTGTCTTTTAAGATCCGGCCAAGATGGTAGGACTTAATTAAAAGATTCAGATTCCCTGTTAACCGCTGCAAGCATGTTAACAATCATGGCAGATGTGATTCGTTAAAATCACGCGCGTCATTCTTATACAATAATCCTTTAAGGATTTCAAAACCCAACTAAATGATTTATAAATCGTGGGTTAAATCACCAATGAAGGTGATCAATCTTATTTAAACATCCATTAGTGATGTAGTGCCTACGGGCCAACCTTATTTAAAACATCCATTAGTGATGTAGTGCCTACGGGCCAATCCTATTAAAAAATCCATTAGTGATGTAGTGCCTACGGGCCAAATCTTATTAAATCATCCATTAAGTGATGTAGTGCCTACGGGCCAACCATATTAAAACATCCATTAGAGGTGTAGTGCCTATGGGCCGTAATAATTGTCTTATAACGACGAAGGACAGCGGTGGTCTATGACTCCCTGTCAGAAAGAGATAAGAGAACTACGGTTCAAATCTCTATGCCTTTGATTCTCTGAAATCTCGGCTAATATTATAAAACATCCTCATGATTAGGCTTTATGCCGCCAATATTATTGTTATAGCTAAAATAGGATGTATTCAAATCCTAAGACTTAAGGAGTAATAAGTTAACCAAATATGGTCTCTGTTACCATGGTTGACAAATTGTCATAAAAGACAATTATATAATAATCTCCTGAATAAAATTTTGTTATCTTCTGTAGCAGATTCAAGTTACAATGGCGGATCCCAATGGAGAGAATAGCCATACAAATGAAGATGACTACGACAATGCGCAGGTGCATCTGACCGGCACACAGCTAAAGGCTCTAATTGACAATGCTGTTCAGGCAGCTCTTGACCGTCAATACACTGAGTCTCATAGCAGATCTGTAACAAAACCACTCTCCAAACCAAAGACACACTCCAAACCACCCTCTCAACCCAAGAAGGATGACGACAATCACTCGTCAACTGAAAATAGTATTCGTCGTGAACGAGAGTACACTGATGCATCTGGTGCCAAAGGGTTGCACCTACAAGTATTTTGTATCTTGTAAGCCCCGGGAATTTACGGGGGAGAAAGGTGCTGTTGATTGTAGCACCTGGCTAGATGAGATGGACACTATTGTGGACATCAGTGGGTGCGCAGAGAAGGATGTGGTGAAGTTTGTGTCCCAGTCATTTAAGGGCGAGTCCCTAGCATGGTGGAGAGCGTTGGTACAGGCATCCGGTAAGTCTGCTCTATACAAGATGACATGGGAGGAATTTATTTCTCTCATTAAGGAAAACTACTGTCCTCAGCATGAGGTAGAGAAGATCGAGTCTGATTTTGTGTCACTGGTGATGACAAACCTGGACTGCCAGGCTTATTTGACGAGCTTCAATACGATGTCTCGCCTAGTTCCGTACCTTGTGACACCAGAGTCTAGAAGAATCGCCCGTTTCATTGGGGGCTTGGAGCCTGCGATAAAGGCTAGCGTGAAGGCCTCTCGGCCGACGACCTTCAGGTCAGTTACTGACCTCTCCTTGTCTCTCACTTTAGAAGCTGTCCGTCTGAGGACGCTAAGGAGCAAGGAGGCGGAGAAGAGGAAACGTGAGGATGATACCTCACGAAGGTCAGGAAAGAAGCACCGTGGAAACGGTGATGGCAAAAGAGGGTCGGAGACGAAGAAAGATGGGCAAACTGGTGAAAGACCCAACTGCAAAATCTGCAAGAAATCCCACTCTGGGAAATATAGGTTTGGGTCGAATTCACAGTCTCAGCCAAAGACTTTTTCCTGTGGACTATGCAAGTCCAAGGATCATAAGACTGTAGATTGTAAGAAAATCAAGGACGCAACCTGCTACGGTTGCAATGAAAAAGGGCATATCAAGAGTAACTGCCCTAAGAATGCCAGGAAGGCGGAGGAGACCGAGAAGACAAATGCTAGAGTCTTCCGCATGGATGCAAAGGAGGCTGTGCTGAACGACAATGTGCTTACAGGTACTTTTCTCGTAAATAATATATTTGCAAGAGTACTTTTCGATTCAGGCGCCGATAAATCCTTTGTAGACCAAAAATTTTGCCAACTATTAAATATGCCTATCAAGACCCTAGACGTGACTTACGAGGTAGAGTTAGCAGACGGCACGATAGAAACCGTCTCCACTGTTCTAGAGGGATGTGAAATGTCCATTAAGAACCATTCTTTTCCTCTATCTCTACTTCCTTTCAAACTAGCGGGTTTCGACATTTTTCTAGGCATGGACTGGTTATCCCATAATCAGGCCCAAATCATTTGCGGCAAAAGGCATATAGTATTAAAGACTCCGAGTGGTGAATCGCTTACCATTCGAGGAGATACGCAGTACGGATTGCCCAAGGACGTATCTATGCTCAAAGCTTCTAGATGTTTGAACAGAGGCTGTGTCATTTACATGGCTCAGGTGATAATTGAAGAACCCAAGCCAAAGATAGAGGATCTTCCTGTCATTTCTGAATACCCTGAGGTTTTCCCCGAAGAACTACCTGGTTTACCACCAGACAGACAAGTGGAATTCAGAATAGATATCATTCCTGGAGCAGCTCCGATAGCAAGAACACCTTACAGGCTAGCTCCTACTGAAATGAAGGAACTAAGAACCCAGTTGGATGAACTGTTGGCAAAAGGTTTTGTCAGACCTAGTTCGTCTCCCTGGGGAGCACCTGTCCTATTTGTAAAGAAGAAGGACGGATCGATGCGGTTGTGCATCGATTACCGTGAACTGAACAAGGTTACCATAAAGAATAGATACCCCTTGCCAAGGATAGACAATCTGTTCGATCAGCTGCAAGGAGCGAGCTACTTCTCAAAGATCGACTTGAGGTCGGGCTACCATCAGCTAAGGGTCAGAGATGAAGATGTACATAAGACTGCATTTAAGACTCGCTATGGTCATTACGAGTTCCTAGTGATGCCTTTTGGGCTCACAAATGCACCGGCTGCGTTCATGGATCTCATGAATCGTGTCTGCAAGCCGTATTTGGACAAATTTGTCATAGTCTTCATCGACGATATCCTTATATATTCCAAGAACCAAGCTGACCACGAGAAGCACCTCCGTTGCATTCTCGAATTACTACAGCGTGAGAAACTCTACGCCAAATTCTCGAAATGTGAATTCTGGCTACGAGAGGTTCAGTTTTTAGGTCACGTTGTGAGTGAGCGTGGTATCCAAGTGGATCCCGCTAAGGTAGAGGCGGTCATGAACTGGCAAGAGCCAAAGACGCCTACCGAAATTCGTAGTTTCCTGGGATTGGCAGGATACTACAGGAGGTTTATTGAAAATTTTTCGAGGATTGCTGCACCCTTAACCTCCTTAACCAAGAAGAAGGAAAAATTTATTTGGGGCCCAAAGCAGCAAGAGTCCTTCGAAGTTCTGAAGCAGAAGCTAAGCAACGCACCTGTGTTGACATTACCGGAAGGTACAGATGAATTCGTAGTTTACTGCGATGCATCACACACAGGCATGGGGTGTGTGCTTATGCAGAAGGGCAAGGTGATTGCCTATGCTTCAAGGCAATTAAAGGTGCACGAAAAGAATTACACCACCCACGACTTGGAGTTGGGTGCCGTTGTATTTGCACTGAAATTGTGGAGGCATTACCTTTCTGGTATGTGATTTATTCTGATCACAAAAGCCTCCAGCACCTGTTCAATCAGAAAGAGCTGAACATGAGGCAACGCCGTTGGATGGAAACATTGAATGATTATGATTGCGAGATCAGGTACCATCCCGGCAAGGCGAATGTAGTCGCTGATGCTCTGAGCAGAAAAGAAAGGGTAAAACCTATTCGAATCAATGCCAAGAGCATTGAGGTCAAGAACAATTTAATTGAAAGGATATTAGCTGCACAGCGAGAGGCTGTGTTGGAAGCTAATTATCCTAATGAAAAGTTAGGAGTAACTGAAGAACAGTTGACTCTTAGCAAGGATGGAATCCTTAGATTAAACGGACGAATATGGGTTCCGATTTATGGAGAACTACGAGATGTTATCCTCCAGGAAGCCCATAGTTCCAAATATTCTGTCCATCCTGGTGCAGACAAGATGTATCAAGATTTAAAGGCGAACTATTGGTGGATAGGCTTGAAAAAGTCTGTGGCCGCCCATGTAGCAAAGTGCTTGACTTGTGCTCAAGTCAAAGCCGAGCACCAAAAGTCGTCTGGCTTGCTACAACAGCCTGAGCTTCCCGAGTGGAAGTGGGAATGTGTAACTATGGATTTCATAACCAAGTTACCCAAAACCAGGAAAGGAAACGATACAATATGGGTCATAGTCGATAGGCTGACTAAATCAGCTCATTTTCTACCCATCAAGGAGACGTATAGCTCCGATATGTTAGCCCAACTTTATGTTGATAAGATTGTAGCCTTACATGGCATACCTGTGTCTATTATCTCCGACCGGGATACTAGATACACGTCTCATTTCTGGAAGAGTTTCCAGCAATCTTTGGGCACTCGTTTGAACTTCAGTACGGCTTACCATCCACAGACGGACGGTCAAAGTGAGCGTACCATTCAAACGTTAGAAGATATGCTTCGTGCATGTGCGATCGATTTAGGTGGTAACTGGGATAAGAACCTACCCCTAATCGAATTTTCCTACAATAACAGCTACCATACCAGCATAAAGGCTGCGCCTTTCGAGGCATTATACGGTAGGAAATGCAGATCGCCTGTTTGTTGGGCGGAAGTAGGAGAGGTCCAATTATCGGGACCAGAGACAGTTTTCCAGACAACGGACAAGATTGTCCAGCTTCGGGAACGTCTCAAGGCTGCCCGCGATAGGCAGAAAAGCTACGCCGATCCAAAACGTAAGGATCTTCACTTCGAAGTAGGTGAAAAAGTGTTGCTTAAGGTATCACCCTGGAAGGGGGTGATGCGTTTCGGCAAGAAAGGCAAACTGAGTCCGAGATACATAGGACCTTTTGAGGTCATTGAACGTGTCGGATCAGTCGCCTATAAGTTGAACTTGCCTGAAGAGCTCAATGGAATTCACAATGTGTTCCACATCTGCAATCTCAAGAAGTGCTTCGCCGATGAATCATTGGTGATCCCACACACAGATGTGCATATAGATGAGAGCTTAAAGTTCGTAGAAAAGCCTTTGTCGATTGAAGATCGACAGGTGAAGAAGCTTCGCAGAAAGCACGTACCGATTGTAAAGGTTAAATGGGATGCTCGTAGAGGTCCCGAATATACGTGGGAAGTCGAAGCCACAATGAAAGAAAAGTACCCCTATTTATTTGAGTAAATCTCGGGTTGGGATTTATTTTAAGGGGGTGAGGATGTAACACCTCGAATTTTTGTGTCCAATGATGTGTTAACACGTGTCATTTGATTACACGTGGCATTGATATTAAATAAAGGACTAATATTGACAAACCTTGAAAGTATGTAAATTCGAGGGTTATAAATGTCAACAAGGGTAAATATACTATATAGTAACCCTAAATAATGCTTGTACCTTCAAACGAATAAATCATGGATCGTACGGAAGCAAAACGCGGAAGAAAGTGAGAGATTACAAGCTACAGGGGTTAACTGTGTCAACATGTTTAATTATACCTCTGAGTGACCCTTTAACACTCCCAAGGCCTTGTAACAGAAATATACGCTCACTAGAATATACTGTATAAATTCCGCGAAGTTCCGTTTTAAAACGAGAAAGTTATAATCGAATTCGTATGAGAAGGGTTAAAAGCGTCAACAATGAAAGTTGAGGCTTTCTGAATAATTAATAAACTAAATGGGGACTTAACAACGCGGGTAAATAACATGAGGTCCTTAGTTGTAATTAACCGAGGGCCAAACCGCAAAGTTACCCCTTCAAACCCGAAAGGTCAGTAAATCATTACGAAAGATTTCGTTATTAATTACCAGATTCTGATAATCATTACAAGAGATTTAAAAATCCTGAAATTTTAACCTCTCGCGACCCGCGTAAGGGATTGGGTTAAGTTGAGGCGGGCCGCGAGCCACCTCTGAACCGCGTCTGATCTTTACACATCAGGCGGCCCGCGTAAAAGCAGCATGGATTCTCCATGCGGGCCGCGTGAGACGCCCAGATGCAGAAAGTTTGTAATTGCATGCCTTTTGAGCTTGTGAACGATCAAACATCAATAAATGAGGCATGGGCACCCTATACTCGACCCATAGCTCTATGGGACACCTGCCCATCATCCATAATCAGTTGTAGGGTGTTGTGTGATGATCTTGAGTGCATTGTTTCACTATAAATAGCCATTCTTGGCTCATAACCAACACACACCTCAAACACAACTACTGATCATTCTAAGAAGCTCTCAAGCATTCCTCTCTGTTCCCTAATCAAGACCCAACTTCTGTAAGTCGTTCAAATCCATTTTGGTCTTGTATTTCCATAGATTTAGCTTATAAACCCAACCGTCGTAACTAACGGTTGTTATAGCGATAATTCACAAATGGTCCAGTGAATTGTCGGATCAAAAGTAGTTATGAGTTGGTATTTATGTGGGTAATAAACCCCTAAAAGGGTTCCCTCTGATCACCACTCTAACTATGTCAAATGTCGAGTCAAACATGCACTTAAAAAGTCAACAGAAAGCTATTTTTCCGTTTTATACATAATATGTAATGTATATGTTATGAAACCTGTTTTGACACTCATAAAACATGATATTAAGTATATAAACTTGTTTACGCTCGTTTGAATCGACCATTTGCTATATTGACCCGGTTCGGAGCCGAATGTCGCAAAAGTTTGACTTCTGCTTTGACTTCAGTTCTGACCCGTTTTAGTGAGGTATAGATATGCCTTAGGACTCTCTTAGGACCAGGTTACATGACGGTATAGACCTCTGTGATCGGTTCATGAATTGTCCGAGTCTTTTACGCATTTCCGTTAATCGCCTAAAAGTTGACCGTAACGGCCTTTTAAAAATAAAACGAGTATTTCGGACACGTGAACGGACCATAACCTTGCTCACTAAATTTTAAGCATGTCCTTAAAGATTCACGCCAATCCGAGGTCTAGAATGAGAGTTATGCTAAATAGCGCATTTATAAGAAACTTTTGTAATAAACGGCGCAATTAACATAACCCCTATCTAAACCAAGTTTCCATCACCAAAACTTTGACCCACTGTTATAAATTAATATTTTGGGAATTTTAAAGATTTTTAATAATTTATACCTTGCTCATAACCTGCGGTTATGGCTACGGTTCGGTAAATACCGAATATGCCCTTTTCGGCCAAAACTTGAGTTCTACAAGGTCTTTTGACCCGATTCCAGTTGCTATTGATTTTAAATAATAAATAAAGTATTTTAGACTTTATAAACTGTTCGGGAAACTCAGATTTCCTGTAGAACTCGAAAAGCTCTTTAAAAGTCTTTAAAATGACCGAAAAGCCCCTACGGGGCGTAATATTGACTCAAACTCGTTACGGGCATCACGGAAGGTATCCTACTGATACCACAACCTCTTTAAGGCATATTGACTTAGGAAATAAGCGTAAGACTCTCATGGTTAACCGTTTCGCCTATTGCGCGCACGGTTCGGCTTGTGAAACTAGTTTTCATAAATTAGCCGATACGGGTCAAACTATATTATTTTGACCCCAAAATCCAGAGTGTGAACCTTGAACCCATATAAAACAAGTCTTTGAACTTGTTTGGGGCAGAATCACATTCCATTCTCGGTTTTCGCCTTTTCGCGCGATTAAACCATATTTATATTCCGGAACCAACCGGTCTAGGCTACGGCCAATATAAAGACCCGTTAGGATTCTAAGAGGTTAATTAAAACCTTCGTTCCAGATTAGGAGCCCAGTAAAAGCTATCGGTGATTTAATCAAATTAAGGAATAATACTTGCAAAGGTAAATACTTTTAACTTATTTCCCCTATACGGGCTTGGGATACGGTATAATATTTACCGCTTGATTGAGCATCATATCTTCCATCGCTTAGGTGGTTAATTAAATATTATGATCGGCTCATTTAAACAGTTTTGTTTCTTAAAAGCCTTTGGGGGGTTAATGACCGTTGTCCCGGATATCCTTGGCATCATTTTACGAAATGGCCACGACCATCGACATCCCGGTGTAGGCGTACACCCGGTATATATTGTCGACATTTAATTAAAAGACGTAGCCGTTGGTTTCTATACTACGGTTTTACGCAATGTGGTGTGTCTATTAATCTTTAACCCGGCACGACCCGGGCTACTGAACGCATAAAAGAACATGTAATACGCTCACAAGATTTTAATAATTTTCCCAAGTTATAAAAGAGTTTGTGCCCTGTGCATTCAAATCAATTTTAATAAACATTTTCAAATGTGTCAGTTGAATGTATTTACCAGTGTAAACTGACGTATTTTCCCCAAAAAGATTAAGTGCAGGTACTATACGAAATTGGCTGGTATTAGCTTCCTAAGCATCACGAATAGTCTCGCATACTCGATGCCGTATCTGAATGAACAATATTTTATTATTTTGATCCGCTGTGGATACATTCGACTTCTGTAATATATTTGATATTACCACCAGAGGTTGAAGTATATATTTATCTTTAAAGCTTCCGCTGTGCATTTATATAATTGTGTGGTTTGACTATATTGTTGCCAACTACGTCACGGTAATCCCCACCGGGCCCACCGGTGATACACGTGGAAATCGGTGTGTGACACGACCCGACCGTAAGGATTGGTCAACAAAGTTGAATGATGCTTTATGGGCTTATAGAACGGCTCATAAAACACCTATTGGAACCACTCCTTATCGCTTAGTTTATGGGCGGAATTGTCACTTGCCGGTTGAACTTGTGCATCGTGCTTGGTGGGCTATTAAAGAAGTTAATATGAAATACGATGATGCAGGTAAAGAGCGGAAATTAAAGCTTTGCGAGTTGGAGGAGCTTAGGGAAGAGGCGTATGAGTGTGCCTCAAAATACAAGGATGACATGAAGAGGGCACATGACGCGAAGTTAAAGCCAAAGGAGTTTGAAGTGGGTCAAAAGGTTTGGCTCTACAATTCAAGGCTTAAATACTTACCCGGAAAGCTCAAGAGTAAGTGGATGGGCCCGTATGTGATTACACGGGTCGGAAGGCTTGGAGATGTTACAATCAAGGACCCGAAGGACGGGTCGAAGCAAACGGTTAATGGGCATCGCCTTAAACCATTTCTTGATGGTAACAACGAGAAAAAGGATGAGAATGTGGAGTTGGTAAACTTCGTGGTAAGTGCGCCAACTTATGAGGTCAACTGAAGGGCCGGTAACAATTTTTGTAAAGTTATGTACAATTATTTAATTGTTTGAGTGTTTTAGTGTGAATTGTTTTCGTTTCCTACTAACTTTTGTAATTGTGTGAAGTCCGGACATCATAAACGGGTCTTGAAGACAAAAGGTATGTTTACAGACTTATTTGTGTGTATTAGGGACAATACACGACTTTTCGGGGGGTGGTAGGGCCGTTAACGGTTTTCGCATTTCAAAATTTTAACTTATAAAAATTCACAAAAAGATTTTTAATAATTTTTAGGATTTTTTAGTGTACATAGGCCCTTTATTAAAAAGTCATAATTTTCCTCCTAGTTTAAAAAAAATAAAAAATTAATTAAAAAAATAAAAAATAAAAAATTGGGTTTTACAGCCACCGTCGCCGACGGTGGGAATGGGTGTCGCCCACGGCCTCTAAAAATGTCCGTAGATGACATTTCACCGTAGACAGCCACTTAAGCCGTCGTCCCATTTTTTGAATGCGCATACCGTCGCCGACGGACTCCTTCACCGTCGCCGACGGTGCTTCAATATTCGTCCGACGCTGTTTCGTTTTTGTGGCTCATAATCGCATTTAAACTCTTTCTTGGGTATCCAAACTTGACCCGAACCTCATTTTATCCACCCAATTTACCCGAAAACTTCACCAAACACCTATTGCTTTCATTCAAACCCAATTACTCAGATCCATACGTGTTCATCTCTCTCTCTCCACTTCATCTTCCCCAAAACTTCCTCTAGAACCCTAATCCTTCTACTTCTCATAACTTCTTCAAATCTTCACCAAATCACTTGATTCTTGAGTCTATCTTGAGTGATTTTTCGAGAGGAACAAAAACCCCATAACAAATTCCATCAATTCTTGCTCGTTTGCAAGATTTCTGGACGTGAGTTTTAGGGTTTTGAAGAGTGTTCATCCAAGTTTCTTGTTTTACACTTTTCTTTAGTTCTTCTTGTCAATCTTCATCAAAGGTATGACTCTTCACTTAAATTATGCTTTAATTTCATATGTGTTGTTGATTTCTTCCGAAATTTTAAGCTTATTGTTTAAGAGTAGGTTGTTTATCACAATGTAGTATGTGTTAGTATGAATTTAAGGATGTTTGTTTGATTTGGGATGGATTTGAGCATACTTTAGTTTTAGTGATGTGATTACACTAAAACTTTGGCATGATTGAACATAGTAGTAATGTTGAACATTGTTGAAACCATGATTTTCTTTTGAAAAATCTTAGGATTAAGCATGTTGAGTTAATATAGATGATAAAATGAGCAACTTTGGAAGTTTAAAAAGGCGATTTTACATCTAAAATTTGATTGAAGTTCAACATTGCATACCATGTTCAAAGTTTGAGATTGTTGAAGGTTTGGAATGTACTAATTGTTGTTCTTGTCTTATGATTGTAGCCATGTTTCGAGGAAGCAAGAAAGCAAAGACTTCCGGTCAAGGTTCATCTTCGGGAGCCGGTTCGGGCTCCGGGGTATATCAAAGACGTTGGGAACAACTTAGTAATGTAGAAGAAGGCGATGGGCAACTTGAAAGACAAGATTGGGATTGGGAAGAGGCTAAGAACAGTGTGTCGGCCTCGGCATGGAAGGAAGAGAAAACAAAGGCCCTTTCTCGATACAAGAATAAGAGGTTGGAAGCCAAGATGTGGAAGATGAAAATGGTTACGGGCATTTCAAAACCCGTACCCGACAGGGCGGTTTGTGAACGTACGGTAGATGTTGAAGAGTTTAGGAAGATTGGTATAGTGCAAAGGTTTGAGAAACTTGGTTGGGAATGGGTGATTGACTGGTGTGATGACATCACCACTCGGGTATACTTGGGGGCAGTTTGTGAGTGGCTATCCACCCTTCGTTTTGAACACTCTGATCAGCCGGCTCATAGGTGGAAGTTGATTGGTAACATTGGAAAAAGTCAAATGGTCATGTCTTTCGAACATATGAATGCTATAGCGAGGTTTGATTCGCTTGGGGTCGATGCGTATGACTATTATGGGTATGATCAGTTTTTGGACAACAAGAAGAACGATGCTGACCCAGCAAGGCTTTTAGAGGACACCCTACCGGGTTCTGGGGGTGCAGGTGATGCAAGGGCTGATTTGTCTCTGATGGGAAAGATACTTCAAGGTATCTCATTGGAGAACATTATGGTACGGTTCGGAGACCGTGGAACGGTGAAGGCACCCGATTTTCGGGTTGTGCATGCATTGTTATATGGGACGCCCAAGCTCTCGTGGCGCCAAATTGTTATGATTAACACGTGGGATACAAGGGAATCGTTTAAACGCAAAATGATTCCTTATCCAAGGTTGATTAGCGCCATGATTCTCCAACAAAATGCATTACCTCAAGACTCACTGTGGGTGTCCAAGCCCATTGATCAATTCAACTTCGCTTCTATGAGGCGACATTGGAGAATAACCGTGAAAGCTTTTGGGCATTTGCACACGGTTGAAGATGAGCAAGGGGATAGTTATCGGTTCAACGACAAAGAGGGTGATGAAGAAGGTGATGAAGAAGGGGGCGATGAGGAGATGCCCGATGTTGAGGAGGACATTGATCCTTCCGGTCCACGGGGACCGAGGCGTAGGTACATGAAGAAGCATAGGGAAATCTCTGCCAATGTGGCAGATTTTGTGAATCAAAGGCAAATACCGTCGTATCGGTTGTGGAACCGCGGGGATCAAGCAATCTACGACAATGTGTCGGCGGGTATTGGTGAAGCAAGAGAGTACCATGCTAGTAGAAAGGAATGGGAAGAGGCGCAAGGGGCGTACTCGCAACAATAATGGGGTTTTCAATCATCTTTCCGCGAGAGGGTGGAAAAGCAGTTGGAGGAACAGCAGCTGCAATATGCGTTGCAACAATCACAAATGGAATGCATGATACAGCTGCAAGAGGAGGAAAGGGCCAGCAGACAAGCATGGGAGGAAGAGGATGCTAGGCGCCGAAATGCACAAGCAGAGTTGGACCAACGCCGATGGGGGGCGATGGCTTTCTCCAATCAGATGGCGTTTAATAATTTCAAGGTGCTCCATGACCAAGAACGCCATCAACGAGATTATCAAGCCGGTCTCCCATATGCTGAACACTCGGGGTGGACCGATTACCCCAACCTTCCTCACCCGCAAGGGCCGTCCGATCCAACCCCTCATTGGCCCGAAGCAGTCAGTTCGAGTTTTGTTCCAATGCTGTACCAACCGCCACCTCAACAAGAGTCAAGCCCGATGGATAACTATAGGGATATGTTTGAAGCCCTTACTGGTTATCCGTACCAGCCAAATCCGCCCGTGAACCCGAATGAGAGATATCAACGGTAGAGGCGAGGTACGTTTTTTGTTGTTGTTGTATATTATTACTTTGTTTTTGTTGTTTTTCATTTTGTTATTTAAATTATCGTCTAGTTAAATGAACTTTGTGGGTGTGTTCCCTATATAACCCTCACGAGACCTCTCGTCCTCCCAAGCTATTGGGGGGTTTAAAAGGGCTTGATGCATAAGCTAAATGCAACCGTGATTCCTACGAAAGTGAGTTAGGTTTGTTATTGTTGTAAATTATTTTTCCACATAAATCAAAGTAAATTAATGTATGACTTGGTAATATTTTCATAAAAGTGGTAGAACTAGGTAGCTAATAAATTTTAATGGTTGTGAGAAGCATGCTTCTACACAAGGGTTAAGATTTGTAGGTACATTATGTTCGTGGGACGACCGCTTTCTTGAAGAGAGAAGAGCACACGAGAAATGAGCTCAAAAATCAGGTGCATACGTTTCTTTTTACTTTTGGTTTTTAGTTAGCAAATAAGTGGATTGTAAATTGTATTTTAATTTCCGGGGTGAAAATTTGGGGAGGTTAGTCGTGTCACATCCTTGTGCGTTTTCAAACTCTAGTTCTTACACATTGAGGACAATGTTTACCTCAAGTGTGGGGATGGGGGAGTAGTAAAAATTTTCGATTTTGACCCGTTCATTTAAACACTACACATTGAGGACAATGTTTACCTCAAGTGTGGGGATGGGGGAAAATTTCAAAAATTTTTTTCAAAAATGTCTTGTTTCAAAAGCGATCTTAAAGCACAAATAACTAAGTCAACGAGGGATGTCACAACCTAGTTGGTCTTTTGTCATGGTCAAGTTCAAATTAATAACATGACGTGTATTTAGCGGGTGGTTATTTAGGAATAATCCGCCTAAGAAACTAGCATATTATGCATGTCACATACCATACCCTTTATATATGTGAGGTTTTGAGCCACTTTTACATCATAGAAGTACATATGTATGTTTCTTTGTTTGAGTGGACCATTAGTCATGTATTGTAGAACTTGCAACTTTTGATACGTTCGAGACCATAGACCGAATACAAGCACGAGAATGATTAAGGCATTAGGTAAACCTTTTTCTTTTACACCATTTATCTATCCTTACCCAAATGAATCCCCTAGTAGCCCACTTTGAGCCTAATCCTTTCGTTTGTCAACCCCTTTTGCCCATTGCCTTAAACTTTTTCTTTTAAATCCGTGTGATGAAAATTCAATTGTAGGTCTATGTATTTGTACAGTTGTGCTTTACATCTTGCGAAAAAAAAGAGAGAGAGAAAATGTTGAGAAAAATACAAAAATATGAAGTTAGTAGTTGTTGAATAAAAGGTGAAAATCATTGCCTCATAGTTGATGTTTATAGATTACACATATTTACCCTTAGCCTAGCCCCGTTACAACCCTTCAAAGACCTTTTGACTTGTGCTTAGTATTCGTGATCGGTGGTGGAGAATGATTGAGTTGCAAGCCTATACGGGTACGTGTTCTAATCGGTTTTGAGCGATTAATTGTTGAAGTGCTAATACATTATACACGTTAGCCAATTTTAAGCCGAGTGGAGAGCACATTGTGAGGGATATGCATGAGTTGTTAGTTTTACGGGCGGGTTAATCTTGGATAACCATTAGGATATGTGATTATTCACTTAACCGGTAAATATGTGAAAATTTGTAAAGAGTTTGAACTTTTGTATGACAATAGACCTTAACCTTTATCTCGGGAATGGGATGTGTATTCGTTGTTCGACCCACGTGAAAGTGAAAAACAGATTTGCTTGAGGACAAGCAAAAGACAAGTGTGGGGATGTGATACGTGGTCGAAAACCGGTGCTTGTAATTGTTTAATTTGATGTTTTTACACAAGTTTTAGTTTCGAATTGCCTACTCTTGATTAGATATGTGTTTTGCAGGTCTACCGGAGTTTAAGGAGCTTTTCGGGAGCTTTACGAGTCATCGGAGCGAAAACGGGACCACCGGGAAGCGAAACGGGTCAACCGGACTCAAAAAATGGACGAAAAAGAAAATCAAACATCAGGGCACCGTCGCCGACGCCCATAAGGGCCGTCGCCGACGGTTTGTACAAAACACCGTCACCAAGTATGCACCGTAGACAGCGTGTTTAGCCGTAGGGTGAAACTGAAGAAGCACACACCGTCGCCGACGGGGCTTCAGGCCGTCGGCGACGGTCCCTCTATGTTGCATCCGTGTTTGTTTGACTTTTTGTGTTGTTTTGACGAATTAAAGGGGATGGTCACCAACCAAAACGGGAGTTACACAATTCTTGGAGGTTTGAACTTCACCTTGGAGCCATGATTGATCTTTCTTCACCTACCATTCCATCTATCATCCTCTCCACAACCCGAATCAAGAAGAATTCATCATCATCTTCTTGATTCGAAACCCTAGCTCCACGAATTCCCCAATCCATCAATTCACTCATCCATTCACCATCACCAATCATCCAAATCCCTAACCTTCATCCATCAATCCATCTTCAAGCTTCACAATGATCCAATTCATGCTTCCAACATCCGGTGATCAAGTTTCTTCGATCATGCTTGGCTAATTTCTTGGAGGTTTCACCCCGGTGTAGACTTTTGTAAGGTTTAGGGTTTATTATGTTTTGTTAATTGTTTTGTGACAACTTGAATTGCGTTTGAATCTTAGACAATTGTCCTACGTTGGTATTGAATTTGCAAACTATAGAGTGAATGATTAAATTTGACTTTGTGAAATGAGTACACGTATTTATGCCTTGTCTTTTGGTAGGATTTGCTAGTCCAAAGTAACGAAGTGTATCATGGTCCGTTGTTTACGACGTTGATAGCGATTGACACCTAAGCTTTGTGATTGTGATCCGTTAATGAACTATTTCAAGTGAAACTAATTAAAATACATAGTAACCCTAAGTCTTGCAATTGTTGAAACCGGGTGTGAACCTTGTTTTGTCATTATTGTTCAAACAATCATTTTCATTTCTTGCATTTAGTAATCTCGAATAGTTAATTTAATTAATCATTTTAGTAATTCTAATTCACATCTTCCAATCAAACAAAAACACAAAAATATATCTTAGCAATCTTCATAATTGTGACAACTTCATAATTCAATCAAATCCGTACACAAACCACATACTCTTCGTGGTTCGACCCCTCACTACCACTAGCTATTTGTTAAGGGTAATTAGGGTATATAAATATTATCTTTGACCGGAGCGCGACACTCCGATCTTGATGAGGCTGTCGTGGGCCACTCAAAAAAAATAACCTAACTTTACCTATAGACAGGGTAAGTCGGGTGTCGAATCCACGAGGAGCATGTGGTTAGTGTTACACGTTTTGTTTGTAAATTTTACTAAACTAATTGATGATTGTAAAACTGATATAGAATTAAAAACACATGAAACAAGTTGCAATTAAGAAAGAGATTGAGTTGTAATAAACAATGATGAGAAAAGGTGATCACTCCGGGGTTCAGATTCTGTAATTACTAATAACCTAGTTCTGATTTTATTGGATGCTATTGATTGAATAGTAAACCTGTCACATCTACCAATTACCTATGCAGTTCAAAATCTTAATATTAATTGATCAGATAAATATTAAAACAAACATACATAGAAATCATTCAATCAACAAAAGCATAATTGGATTCAACACGTAATTATAACTCTGACTGTCACTCAGGATTTGTCTGTCACACAAATAATATAATCATGTAAATAGTCGGCTGTCACCCGACTACAAATCCAAATCTCAATACAAACAGAACTAGAATTAAAAGTGTCTCACAAGAATTATTCACCCGAAGTGTTCACGAAAGATTTAGCCGCTCATAATGGTTGGTCGATCTTCAAAAACCGGATACGCGGTTGAAAGCTTCCTTTTTCTCCCCTCTACTGCCGTCGACGATGATGTGTTTTTTTCATGGAAAATCCAAAACAAAATCAATATATCCTCTAACTAGGGGTGTGCATGGGTCGGTTTGGGTCGGTTTTGACCAAAAACCATAACCATAACCGTGATGTCGGTTATTGGATAACCATAACCACAACCGATCGGTTATGGTGGTTATGGTTATTCGGTTTTGATAGTTATAGCGGGTCGGTTATGGGTGGTTAACCGTGTATTTAGCTTAGCTAAAAATAGCATAAGTTTTTTAACTTGAAATAAATTGTTATTGCATATTTGTATATATTAGTATATTTCATAGTATTAAAAAATACATATAATCTAAAATATTAATACCAATTATATCGAATATTCAAATAAAGTGATATGATACATTCTATAAATTCAAATAAACATTCAACCAGAACCACAAAATGATATGAAAAACCGATAAGTACTAAAAATCTTCAGTCAAAAAATCAAATATTAAAAATATAGTGAAAAGTCCTAGATCTTACAAAGATTTATTACATGTCGGTTCGGTTCGGTTATGGTGGGTATGGAAAAAATGATAACCATAACCGACCCGCTACTTTCGGTTTTCAAAAAAACCATTAACCAACCCACCGGTTTTTTAGTTGGTTCGGTTTTTCGGTTCAGTTTTGTCGGTTAATTTGGTTATGGTTCGGTTAATTCGGTTTTTTGCACACCCCTACCTCTAACCACCGTAAAAAAGAAGTCCAATAGCTGCAGCCCACATGATTGATAACGTTTCTTTGTGTGGCGGCCCAATCCAAAAGAACACATCAAAGTTCTTCACAAGTCAAGCCCCAAAAGTATTGTCTTGTCTTCTTTTGTCTAAAGATGCACGTGTGTAGCCCCAAAAGCCCAAGACTGCCGTCAAAGCCTTAAAGCCCCCTCACATTTGTCCACTATTCGGCCCAATATGTGTGTGTATATTGATAATGCTCTTCAATTGTGTTGATGAAAAGTAATAAAAAAATAACCCCTTACACTACAATCTGCATGCCACGTGATCCTCCAAAAAGAACCAAAGAACATTGATGATGAGAGATGTTGACTACTCAACCTAAATGGCGGCCTCCTCTTTGTGTGCGTTGATGAATTGGCCCAATCATGTCCCACAAGTCGGCCCATGTGCATCAAGCCTAGTCCACGTGACTTTTAATGATGTTTGTTGTTGATCTTTTATCCTAGATGTGCCGCCCAAAAAATTGTCTCTCAATTCCATATATGGCTGCCAAGGTATCATCTATTGATGATGATGTGCAATTAATGTTGAGGAATGATGAATATCCTATAATTCACGTGAGGTGGCTCCTATATTCGTCTGTGATGATGATGATTTTATTAACTCTTGTTCACCTCCCAAAGCCACGTGAATATGGCTTTCTTTTATTCTTTTTTTTTTTGAATAGCAACGCAAGCATTTCATTAAACAAAAAACAGACCCCCAGCCAGAAGTTGGGAAGGTCATACAAGTACAACTACAAAGACAATAATTTACATAGTTATATTAAAGTCCCACCAATCTTGTTTCGTAAACCTACTAAATTTGGATTTCATCTTCAATCTTTGGTACGAATTTTCTTTTATGTCTTCCACCATTATTTGTACTGGTCCATGTTTACCTTTAAAGACCTTATCATTTCTTGCTCTCCACAATGACCACATTGTTTGTATTGTAATGGCATGAATTGCTTTCTTGACTTTCCTATTTCTATGAATCTCGTTCATCTCCTTTAGCACATCTTTCACATTCCCATCCGAGTTGATCATTGGTACTTTGACCCAGTTTGTTATCCTCTCCCATGTTCTTATTGCATAATTGCAATTCACAAGTATGTGGTCCGTTGTTTCTTCCGCTGCACCACAGATTTTACAAGTGACATCCGGTATGTTGACTCCTCTATATTTTAACGCAGCCGCAGATGGTATTTTATCTTGAATCGCTCGCCAAACGAACATGATACTTTTGCTCGTAGCCCAACTGTTCCAGTCGAAATCGTCAGCTGTGATGTTGAGATCCAAAGCTGAGCTCAGCGACTTCCGAACGTCTTTTACCGTAAATTCCTTCTGCTCTGAATCTTTCCAGTACCATACATCACTTCTACCTGTAGGTTGTGTGTCTTGCAAAAGCCCAATCAGATTTTCCATTTCCTGCTTCTCAATGTCGCTACTCGGAGTTCTAACCCACGGCCAATCCCAAATGCATCCTCCGTTTATTTGCCGATAACAATCTTTTACCAGAGATTTCTTCCTGCCCGCAATTTGAAACAAAGCTGGGAACTGAGATTTTAATGGACCGTTGCCTATCCACGAATCTGACCAAAACAAAGTTTTATCCCCCATGCCTACCTTACTTATTAGTTTGCTGCTGACTTCAATATTACACTTCCGAAATTCCTTGTCTATACTCCCAATATTCTTCCAGACCCCAGGTATTGATTTTTTGACAGGAATAGATTCCGATTTCCTTTGGTTATGATGAATCGACTTTACAACTTTAACCCATAAACTCTCCGGCTCCATCTTTAATCTCCACCACCACTTTAGTATTAGAGCTAGGTTTAAATCTCGAATATTACCGATACCTAGACCCCCAAAATCCTTGGCTGCCACCACTTTTTCCCACTTGACCCAACGTATTTTGTTATTTGTATTAAAGCCACCCCAAAGGAATTTTCTTCGTATGCCCTCCAAAGTTTTTAAGACAGCCACAGGACACTTGTAAAGTGATAAATAGTAGTTCGGAAGACTGCCCAGTACTGCTTTGATTAGGGTTACTCTTCCTGCAAAAGATAAGTTCCTAGACTTCCAAGATGATAATCTTTTATTAAACGTATCAATGACCTCTCTCCATTGGGATATTCTATTCATGTTTGCCCCGACCTTTAAGCCAAGGTAACTGAATGGGAATTTCCCAGCTTTACACCGGAAGGTAGATGCCATGTTATCAATTTCCCCATTCGACACACCAACACCATATAGTTGACTTTTCCTTGGGTTAACTTTCAACCCCGATATCAAATAGAACAATCTAAGAATCCTCTTAAGGCTTTTAACATTTTCCACTTCCCATTCTCCCACAAATATAGCGTCATCCGCGAATAGCATGTGGGTTAGATAGGGACCTTCGTATGGTAATTTTACTCCGATAAATGCATTTATGTATTTTGCCCGTTCCATCATAATATGCAAAGCTTCCATTCCTATGATGAAGAGGAAGGGCGATAGAGGATCGCCTTGTCTTAATCCTCTTTGGTATTGGAACTCACCGGTTGGTGACCCATTCACCAAAATCGAACCTCTACCCGCAAAAAGGATGCCCATGACCCAGTTTCGCCATCTCGACGGGAAACCCATGTGAGTTAAGATGGAAATTAAAAATTTCCAGTTCAATGTGTCGTAGGCTTTTTCTAAATCGGCTTTGAACACGAAGATATTCTTCTTTGATTTTTTCGCCCAACCCACCACTTCATTAACTATTAGAGGCCCATCTACAATATTTCTCTCCGAAACAAAAGCCGATTGGACATTAGAGACTACACTTTTAATCACAGCTTTTATTCTATTTGCTAGCACTTTTGAGATGATCTTGTTCACCACCCCAATAAGTGATATAGGTCTAAAATCGGAGCAAGACAATGGATCAGTTACCTTTGGGATAAGCGCAATAAATGATGCACTGCAAGTATGATGGATTGATCCGTGGATATAGAACTGATTCATAACCTGCATAATGTGTGTTTTTAGATCTTCCCAGAATGTCTTGATAAGGTTGAAAGTGATGCCATCCGGCCCCGGTGCTTTGTTCGTGCCACACTCCCATATTGCTTCTTTTACTTCATCCGTTGAGAATTCCATCACCAGCCTAGTAGCTTGTTCCGTGCTTAGTTTTTTGAAGTCTCCTGGGCCCAGGCTGGGCCGAGAGTCCACTGGTTCTTTAAACTTTGTTCTGAATGTTTCCAGAAAATGAGCTTTTATGGTACCCGGATCCGTCACCCAAATTCCTCCAATCCACAAGCCACTTATTTTATTCCTTGCAATGTGGCTATTAACAATCGCATGAAAGTAACTTGTGTTTTCATCTCCGAGACCTATCCAACGTATGCGGGATTTTTGTTGCACATCCATAGCAGCCGTATCTTTCCACTCCTTTATCTTTCTCTTGCTTTCATGCCATATTGATAATTCCTCATTCGATAATGCCCTATTTTCTACCAGTATGTCCAACTCCTTCAGCTTGTTTTGAGCTTCAGTCAACGCCTTTTCGTCCTGTTCTCTTTTTTCTTTTCTCCATTTCTTCAACTCCTCCTTGATTGCTTTTAGTTTTACAGCTACCACTTCATCCTTAAAATTCGAATCACACGTTACCATAATTCCTTTTTTTACTGCTTCATCGAATCCCTCCAACTCAAACCAACTACTAAAAACTCTGAATGGTGAAGGACCAAAACTATTGTTAACAGTTGTTAATATTAATGGGCTATGATCAGATATACTCCTATTTAGAGCTAGTAAGGAAGCATTTGGCCACCTTCCCATGAAGTTGCCACACACCAATACACGATCTATTTTACTGAGATTGGAACCGTCACCCGATAAAAATGTATATTTCATTCCCCCCATGTTGTATTCTTGAAACCCACCGCTGCCAATGAAGTTATTAAAGCATAATGCACCATTTGCGTCAAAATGGGAGTTTAACCTATCTTCGGGGACTCGCACCTCGTTAAAGTCTCCCAGCATAATCCAGTTCCCATTAATTGAATTCTTTGCCGCCAACAATTCTTCCCAAAGCCTTCTTCTGTTTGCTTGATTTGTGGACCCATACACATTGACGATTACTAGATCTTCATTATCCCCAACAATACGGCCTTTAATAAGAAGGAAGTTTTGGTTCTTTACTTCCATCTCTTTCTTAAATACACCTGAGTTCCATAGTGACAGTAAACCCCCTGATCTGCCGTCGGCATCCACCTTTGAAAACTCGAAATCTGAATTATCCCAAAACCTTCTGATTTTGCTAACTGGCAAGTCTCTAAACTGTGTTTCCTGAATAGCTATGAATGAAAGGTTAAATTTTCTTCGTAATTCCTTAACCTCCGAGGCCTTACCAACCCCTCCTGCACCTTTAATATTCAAAGATCCAAAATTCATTGGAGCCCTACATCCGCCTGGTCTTCAATTACAGCTTCCTTGACAAGCGATTCTTTACCTGTCAAGTCAACCCCCAGTTTCCTTCCCAATTCTTCCGTTGCCTCGCATTCTTCGCCGATTTCTTGTTCGTTAAGATTAAAGATAGGGGAACTGACCTGAGTATCCGATGCGTTTTCGTTGGCTTGATTTTCTTCCAACTCTGAGACCTCTTCCCAATCCGATTCTAGTTCGTCCTCTACGCTGTCACCTTGGTGATCGAAACTATCGATAACTTCCTCCGATATTCTTATCTTCACCTTATTCCTCCTCCTTTTTGTTTTTCCTTTTTTACACACTATTCTTTTTTTGGATCTGCGTTTAGATTCGTCCGAGTATTCCACGTTAAGGTCTGGAAGCTTCCCTTTACCCACACATGAGTTGGGCTTTAGACTTTCTAAGCGGGCTTCAACAAGGTTGGTTCTTTTCCTTTTTTTCTGGGCCGCACTTACTGGCCCATTTTCCAGATTGGCCCCACCCTGATTGTTGAACGTGTTTGTTTCATGTGACTCTTCATTTCCTCCTTCTGACAATTGGTTGACTTCTTGTGGCCTCCTAGGTTCTCCTCCTCTCGATGTAACCTCGTTTTGTTCTCCCTCGTTAACTGAAACGTTTCCCACCTTGCCCATAGGTGTATCTGCTGACTTTTCGTATTCTTTTGCCGCCGGAGACTCAACTTCCGGCGAGTCCGCCTCTTCCGAATTTGCCACTGGCTCGTTATGATTATCGTTCATGTTACCGATGTCACCCTGCATGTGTTTCCCAAAGGTTTTATCCTGATCAACTGGTGTGGGTGGTTCATGTTCTGGGTCAGGATCTGGTTCAACACCCAGGTTTGGTGCCCAGAATTGGAATTCTTCTGTCACCCATACTTCATACATTATGTGTTTCCATCTAATTTTCACCTTTTCATTTATCGTTTCTCCATGGTTTACCAAGACACCAACTGCATCACAATTAAAATTAATGTCATATTCATCGGCCTCAGACGGTTTTACAACTTTCCCGAATCTTTCACCTATGCAATTAAAAACCCCATCAATCCATAACTGAATTGGAACTCCTCTGATTCTAAGCCATGCAATCCTTTGGAATGGGATATCTTCGCCAGTCCATATTTTAACATCTTTGAACCACCTTTTCCATTCTTCATCCTTCTTTGTTAATGTTTCTCTCATACTTTCTACTGAATCGAAAATGATTAAGATATTCAGACCCCCCATGTATCTAACCTGACCATTCTGTAGACCCAGTTGTTTTTTTATCATGCCTATTTCCTTGAAATGTTCGATCCTTTTAACTTCCCCCAGCACTGATAACCCTTTCCACTTGGTATATGGTTTAGATTCATTTGCAAATGTTAAAATCTTCTCATCCTCCTCCTGTGTTCTTTTCCCTTTCGCCACATCAGCCCATGTCATCCCTTGTCTGACGTAGGCATTGCCTTGTTCCTTGGTTTTGGTATTAACTCCCGGTGTGTAGTTGTCTGTTCTTTTAACCCATATCTTCCTTTGTTTATGCTCTGGTTTCTTTACAACTTTTACGAATCTCGCCACGTTTGTTTTTATCTTCCACCCGTAAAAGTTCATCTGGTTAAGCGCCTTTATCATCTTTTCTGTGTCTTTCACTTCAACAAATCTGAGAAACCCGAACCTCTGACCTTTCTTATCGAGTTTCCTTGCTATGTATACGTCCACAACGTGCCCATAATTCTTGCATTCCAACCATAGTTCTCCGTCTGTTACATGAGGATGTAAATTTGGGACATAAAACGTTACTGCCTTCTCCTTCCTTACTTCATCTGTGTAGTTATTGTTACTATTCCCGCCACTCTCCGGTTCAATTTCACCTTCCTCTCTCTCCATGGCTTCTCCGATAAAACAAATGAACAGAATAAGAACAGCCCTAGAGGTGTTAATGGGATTCGAACCGGTCTAGCTTAACTATACTCAGATAGCCGCGACCGGTATCAGACCCGCTAAGCCCTCCGGGAGACCGTACGCACTCTGTGGGAATGGAGGCCAGGAGAAAGAAACTGCTAGCAGGTATGAAAACAGAAATGTCACCACAGAACGTAGGAAGAAACTCCGGCCGAGATAGGGAGAACGGTGCAACTGGTTATGGATGGTTAACCAGGACCCTTCACAATATTCCGGCGGAGCTATTTCCAAATTGGCCCCACCCTGATTGTTGAACTAAAAAAATTTGGACCATTTCTCGATTTGTGCGTGTCATCCTTGCGCAGGGGCCATGCTAATCTTCTCTGTATCGTTCCAATTTTATCGGATGTCCCCGGGGACATCCGATAAAATTGGAACGATACAGAGAAGATTAGCATGGCCCCTGCGCAAGGATGACACGCACAAATCGAGAAATGGTCCAAATTTTTTTAGTTCAACAATCAGGGTGGGGCCAATCTGGAAATAGCTCCGCCGGAATATTGTGAAGGGTCCTGGTTAACCATCCATAACCTGTAACATCACAAACTCTCGTAGATATCACATTCGACACATATAATCAACTTCACGACAATAAAACACTTGTTATAATACACTTTAGTATCCGGGTTTTACACACTCCATCACATCCCCACACTTAACGTTGAGTGTCCTCAAGCAACCATTACAACATTACTCACCTTATGAACACATCACCATTGAATCCCTTACCGAATTAGAAATTTAAGATCCCAAGTCATACCCGTCCCATAGATTGACACAATCGAGGTTGATAATCTGACAAGGAAGTGATACGCATTTAAAACAACTTAAGACTTACCTAACTAAAACTAACATGCTTATATTACTACACACATGCCACACGCCCCTCACAATAGTCACTCCTCTCGGCTTAATCAAGACTAGCGTGTAATATGCTAGTATATAATTCGCTCAAAACCAAATAAGCTACCTTGCAATCATAAGCTTGTATAGCAATCACACCTCCACTGTATCAAATAACGTAACACATATCAAAAGGACTTACGGGTTTTGGGTTAAGGGTAAAGGTAAGGAAATATTTTTGGCCTTTTATATTTTTTTGGCGAGCACAAATGAACATACCAAACCATGACAACTTATTCACAATAACACTAACACCTGGTGATTTTCACTAACACGAACATAATAATGATTTTTTTTCTTTCTTTTTTATTTTCTTTTTCTTTTTTTTCTTTTCATTTCATTTTTTTTCTTTTTTTTTCAACAAACATCTAACATAAACTTGTCATTCATGGTTGATAAGCAAACGGGTCAAACACGGTGTATCAAACGAAGGGTAAAAGGCTCAACATGGTTTACTAAGGTGGGTGGATAAACAATCAACAAATAGAACAATGAACGGATCCTAATGCCTTTATCATCTATGTGTAAACGCTAAAGCACAGTCTCGGCACGTATCAAACCACACAAGTTCTAACACAAAGCAACATATGGCCTACACTCATCAATTGAACATTTATTGCAAATTCAACTATCACTAAGTAGGCTCAAATATCTCGCCGAATAAAAGGAATATGGGTTGCTGACACGTAGCATGTGTAATTCCTAAAGCATGTTACCCCTAGTTAGACATCTCTTCTCAATTATTCTTTAAAAAAAACCTGTCAGAAATACTCTCATGAAACTTAAAGGGACAACCATGACTAGGGATCTAAACTAGTTTACTACCGGCAAGGAACCTATTAGTGATCGAAATATTCGGTTTTCGTATCCATTTAGTTCACTTAAGGCGATGAAATTCTTTAAAATTTTCAAAATTTTCAATTTTTTTCGTTTTTCATCGTTTTCAATCACTTTCAACCTCTTTCAAACTCTTATCCAAACCTTTCCTTTCCCGGGTTTCCATATCCCCACACTTGGGCGACATTGTCCCCAATGTAAAGTGCTTCTAAAACAAAACCCGGGAATACAACCAAACCATCCCATGAGCGACTGTTCCTAACACAAAAGACATAAACACATTCCCTAAACATAAATAGTTCAACACCACCAAAAACAAAAATAAAAATGCAATAATAAAAGTGGAACAGACTCCCCTGGTTTAAAGCGTAGAATCCTCATGCGTCATGTTCCACCACGACCGTATAGCATTTCATTCGCGGCCGTGTCCAACAAGTACTCGGGTCAATCTCTACAATTAGTGTTCAGATCATCCCCGTCCAAATGGAAATTGAGTATGGACAGTTTTGACTGACTCTAATCCGTGCATTGTCCGCCACTGCAACTAGTACGTATTGGGATTTCACCAAACATCCCCACACTTGGACCATTGCATCCGTAGAAATTATTAACCTAGTAACCTGCAACAATAATCACGCAAAACAGAAAAAAAATACACTACTCTACATCCTCGGGCTGCCTCCCGAGAGCGCTAAGTTTATAGTCTTCAGCCAGACCGTATCTGGTTAAGCTCATGGTGGTTCATATAGTATCCCCTGTGTATGACACACATGGTTATCATCCCACATCCATCCATCATCTCTTATGGCATCCCAATGATCCAGGTTATCTGGATCTGTATCATCGAAAGAATATAATAACTCGCCCGTACGTGTCTCTATGGGATTCTTCTTGGATTTGGTTGCTTCCTTTGGCGGCATCTTTTTTCGCTTGGCTAATTGCTTTTTAATTCTCAATTTGAGCCACCAAGGTGACTTGGCCTCTTTATCCTTCACGATCTTGTCATCTTTAGACCTGTCAATCATAACAACACTCTCTTTCGGGCCATCGTCACACACTCGAGAATAACTCGTGTTAGTAACAAAATCCCATGAACAAGTATTTATAAATGAATAGTCAAAAGAATGTGAAAGGAAGTCAATAGAAAGCTTACGGCTCCCGTATGTCATATCAACTGTACCTTTCCAGCAACAGATTTGAGCATCTGCAGTGGCCAAGAATGGTCTGCCAAGTATCACCCTCAGTTGTTCCTTCTCTGTATATGGATCTAAGACAACAAAATCTTCAGGATAATAAAAGTCACCTACCTTTACAGTCAATCCCTTCAAAATCCCTCGGGGCCTTCCTCGTGAGTATTCAGCTAAAACCATAGGATCATTAACCTGTTGCAATGGGCCCAAATCATACCTGTCATAAATATACTCGGGAAGAACACTCATACTAACTCCAAAATTCAATAAAGCGTTATCTGTCTTGAGATCCCCAAGTTGAATTGGGATGAGCGGTTCCCCTGGATCTCTATCTGTCTCTGATCCAGCATCCTCAACCAGGCTAACTGTAGCTTTTCTTTCTGCAAAATTGTCAAACTGATTAGTTAGTTGTTCAATTCGCTGGTTAAGTGATTCATTAATATTTTGCTGTTCCTTGAGAGACTGGGTGAGTTCCTCTACATGCTTGAGGAGGGTTTTGAATAACTCTAAAATCTTATCTTCCTCAATTGCGTTTCGATTCTGCTCGTTACCGCCTTTATCGGATTGATTGTAATTTTGATATCCTCTGGAGCCATGATCCGGGTGGTAAGAACGTGGACAATCTTGAGCCCAGTGATTGTGACTCCCGCAACATGAGCATGCTTCAACATCATAATCCCATTCCATAGTTGCTGCACAAGTAACAAACTAAAAGTAGTACTGAAAAAAAAAATAAATAAATAAAAAATCAAATAAAAGATATAACACTAAGCGCACTAGCTCCCCGACAACGGCGCCATTTTGATCGGAGTGTCGCGCTCCGGTCAAAGATAATATTTATATACCCTAATTACCCTTAACAAATAGCTAGTGGTAGTGAGGGGTCGAACCACGAAGAGTATGTGGTTTGTGTACGGATTTGATTGAATTATGAAGTTGTCACAATTATGAAGATTGCTAAGATATATTTTTGTGTTTTTGTTTGATTGGAAGATGTGAATTAGAATTACTAAAATGATTAATTAAATTAACTACTCGAGATTACTAAATGCAAGAATTGAAAATGATTGTTTGAACAATAATGAGAAAACAAGGTTCACACCCGGTTTCAACAATTGCAATACTTAGGGTTACTATGTATTTTAATTAGTTTCACTTGAAATAATTCATTAACGGATCACAATCACAAAGCTTAGGTGTCAATCGCTATCAACGTCGTAAACAACGGACCATGATACACTTCGTTACTTTGGACTAGCAAATCCTACCAAAAGACAAGGCATAAATACGTGTACTCATTTCACAAAGTCAAATTTAATCATTCACTCGACAGTTTGCAAATTCAATACCAACGTAGGACAATTGTCTAAGATTCAAACGCAATTCAAGTTGTCACAAAACAATTAACAAAACATAATAAACCCTAAACCTTACAAAAGTCTACACCGGGGTAAAACCTCCAAGAAATTAGCTAAGCATGATCGAAGAAACTTGATCACCGGATGTTAGAAGCATGAATTGGATCATTGTGAAGCTTGAAGATGGATTGATGGATGAAGGTTAGGGATTTGGATGATTGGTGATGGTGAATGGAAGAGTGAATTGATGGATTGGGGAATTCATGGAGCTAGGGTTTCGAATCAAGAAGATGATGATGAATTCTTCTTGATTCGGGTTGTAGAGAGGATGATAGATGGAATGGTAGGTGAAGAAAGATCAATCATGGCTCCAAGGTGAAGTTCAAACCTCCAAGAATTGTGTAACTCCCGTTTTGGTTGGTGACCATCCCCTTTAATTCGTCAAAACAACACAAAAAGTCAAACAAACACGGATGCAACATAGAGGGACCGTCGCCGACGGCCTGAAGCCCCGTCGGCGACGGTGTGTGCTTCTTCAGTTTCACCCTACGGCTAAACACGCTGTCTACGGTGCATTCTTGGCGACGGTGTTTTGTACAAACCGTCGGTGACGGCCCTTATGGGCGTCGGCGACGGTGCCCAGATGTTTGATTTTCTTTTTCGTCCATTTCTTGAGTCCGGTTGACCCGTTTCGCTTCCCGGTGGTCCCGTTTTCGCTCCGATGACTCGTAAAGCTCCCGAAAAGCTCCTTAAACTCCGGTAGACCTGCAAAACACATATCTAATCAAGAGTAGGCAATTCGAAACTAAAACTTGTGTAAAAACATCAAATTAAACAATTACAAGCACCGGTTTTCGACGGTAACAAATTGGTACGCCTCATTACGGTTAGAGAATGAGGATGAGCATCCTAGTCAGTGGCGATTGGTAGGTGATACTGGAAAAGGTTCCATGACGATGAGCTTTGAAACTATGAACCAAATTGCAAATTTTGACTCTTTGGGGGTAGATAATTACTTCTATTATTCAACCAACACATTCTGGTCTAGCGAATTGGTTCAAGCGGATCCAGTCGGTCTACTGAAGATTACTCTACCCAATTATACCACTGGTAGATACGACCGAAACCATCTGTCCTGTGAAGGGAAAATTTTGCAGAATATCTCCTTATGAAACATCATGGTTAGATTGGGAGATCGTGGGAAGCTGCGAATTTGGGATCTCCGCATATTACACGCACTACTTGTCGGGACACCCAAATTGTCATGGCGTCATATAACCATGATGAACATTTGGGACACGAGGAATCAGTACAGGAGGAAGATGATTCCCTGTGTTCGCCTGATCAGTGCTATGATTTTTCAGCAGAACCGTTTGAAAGATAACTCACTATGGATACTCAAGGGTATTGATACGATCGATTTTGCCCAGCTAAGATCAGGCGTAAACATATATGTGGAGGTGCTGAATAAGAAGGCTAAGGTGGTGGATCGAAAGACTGGTTTTCAGTTTGAGTATGTGCAGAGGAATGAGGATGAAGAAATGGGAGAAGGTGATGAAGGAGATGACGAAGAAGAAGAGGCAGACGAGGAAGAAGATATGGGGCGAAGGCCCCCTAGGCAAAGGTTTGCGAGGCGACATAATGAATCGTCACACACGGTGGCGCAGTTCATCAACAATCGACGAAGAGCAGCCTACTCTAGCTACCCTCTTGGGACACAGGATACATATGATAACGTTTCCGCGGTTATGGGGGAAAACCGTGAGCTTCATGAGAAGAGACATCAATGGGAGCATGATTTCTTCACCCAACAACAAAATCAGTGGAATGTCGAAGCCGCCCACCGGGCAAGGGTGGAAAAACATATGGAAGAGCTGCAGATACAACAAGCGCTCCAAAGATCCCAAATGGAGCGATTGATACAAATGCAGGAGGAAGAGACGACCCGAAGACGGGCATGGGAGGAAAGGGAAGAGAAACAACGAAATGAGATGTTCGAGGCCCTCATTGGTCACCCATACCAGCCGAACCCGCCAGTTGACCCGGACGAGAGATATCAGCGGTGAGGCGAGGTATGTGTTTTGTTTTTGTTGTTGTATATTTTGGGTTTCTTTATTTTTAATTCGTTAGTATTTTTTTCTTTTTAGATAAATGAACGTTGTGGGTGTGTTCCCTATATAACCCTCACGAGACCTCTCGTCCTCCCAAGCTATTGGGGGGTTTAAAAGGGCTTGTTGCATAAGCTAAATGCAACCGTGATTCCTACGAAAGTGAGTTAGGATTGTTATTGTTGTAAATTATTTTCCACAAAAAAAAAATTCAAGGTAAATTAACGCATGATTTGGTAAAACTTTCATAAAAATGGTAGAACTAAGAACCTAACAAATTTCAATGGTTGTGAGAAGCATACTTATATACAAGGGTTTAGATTTGTAGGTACACCTTGTTCGCGGGACAACCATTTTTGTGAAGAGAAGAAGAAGACATGAGCATCTAGCGACAAATATCAGGTGCATGCGTTTCCTTTTTACTTTGATTCTTAGATTAGTAATAAGTGGACTGTAATTGTTTATTACTTTCGGGGTGGAATTTTTGGGAAGTTAGCTGTGTCACATCCCTTATGCGTTTTAAAACTCTAGTTCTTACACATTGAGGACAATGTTTACCTCAAGTGTGGGGATGGGGGAGTAGTAAAAGTTTTCGATTTTGACCCGTTCATTTAAATACTACACATTGAGGACAATGTTTACCTCAAGTGTGGGGATGGGGGAAAATTTCAAAAATTTTTCAAAAATGTGTTGTTTCGAAAGCGATCTTAAAGCACAAGTAACTAAGTCAACGAGGGATGTCACAACCCATTTGGTCTTTTGTCATGGTCAAGTTCAAATTAATAACATGACGGATATTTAGCGGGTAGTTATTTGGGAATAATTCGCCTAAGAAACTAGTAATTTATGCATGTCACATACCATACCCTTTAGATATGTGAGTTTTTGAGCCACTTTTATATCATAGATTACATACTATGTTTCTTTGTTTGAGTGGACCATTAGTCATGTATTGTAGAACTTGCATCTTTTGATACGTTTGAGACCATAGACCGAATACAAGCACAAGAATGATTGAGGCATTAGGTAAACCTTTTCCTTTTACACCATTTATATATCCCTACCCAAAAATTTATCCCTTAGTCGCCAATTTTGAGCCTAATCCTTTCGTTTGACCACCCTATAGCCCATAACCTTAAACCTTTTTCTTTTAAACCCGTGTGATGGAAATTCGATTATAGGAGTCAAGTTTGTATAGTTGTGAATTGCTTGTTTGCATTACAAAAAAAAAGAGAAAAATCAGAAAATGTTACGAAAAGAAATAGAAAGTTGTTGAGAAAAGAACAAAAATATATGTTCTTAGTTTGAGAAATAAAAGGCGAACATCATTGCCTCGAAGTTGACGTATAGTTTAGTTTTGTTTAGAATAGTTGTTTTGTAATAAAAAAATCGAATTTTCATCACCTTAGCCACTTTAAAATATCCTATTTCCTACCCTTAGCCTAGCCCCATTACAACCCTTACAAAGACCTTATGACTTGTGCTTAGTATTCGTGTTTAGTGGTGGAGAACGATTGAGCTTCAAGCCTATGCGGGTACATGTTCTAATCGGTTTGAGTGATTATTTCAAAAGTGTTAATACATCAACTATTAGCCAATGTTAAACCGAGTGGAGAGAACATTGTGAGGTATATGCATGATTTGTCCGGTTCACGGGCGGGTTAGTCTTGGATAACCATTTTATATGTGATGATTCACTTTACCGTTAAATATCTTGACAATTGTAAAGAGTTTGAACTTTTGTATGACAATTGACCTTAACCTTCGTCTCGGGAATGGGGAGTGTATTCTTTGTTCGACCCATGTGAAAATGAAAAACAGATTTTCTTGAGGGCAAGCAAAAGACAAGTGTGGGGATGTGATACGTGGTCGAAAACCGGTGTTCGTTATTGTTTAAGTTCATGTTTTTATGTGACTTTTAATCACGGATAGCCTACTTTTAATGAGGATTGTGTTTTGCAGGTCTTATAGAGTTTAAGGAGCTATTCGGGAGCTATTTGGAGTACCGGGAGCGAGCGGGATCAACCGGAAACATGTGAAATAAAGAAACAATGAAAAAACACCCTAGAGGGGGCGTCGGCGACGCACTATGGGCGTCGGCGATGCGTTGCGTCGCTAAAAAATGGCGTAGACAGCATGAAATTGCGTCAGCAGAAAAATGGAAGATCTAGGCGGCGTCAGCGACGCAGGGGGGGCGTCGGCGACGCGGACCCCTGCTCTCTGACGTGTTTTTCTTGTTTGTTGCTTGTTTTGGCGAGTTATAAGTGGAATTTTGACCCAATTCGGGGAGTTACACTTTATGGGAGTTTGAAACCACTTCTTGGAGCCACAACCTATCATCATTCCATTCCCCAATCATCAAGAACACCGAATCAATCATCCACAATCATTCGATTTCACCATCCAATCTTCATTCCATAACCCTAATCATCATTCATCCTTCAATCCATTCATCACCACCAACCATTCCAAACCCTAACCACCATCTCATCCTCTTCAAAGCTTCAAGATGATGATATTCAAGTTCTCAACATCCGGTGATCAAGTTCCTTCTATCATGAGCGGCTAGTTTCCTGGAGGTTTCACCCTGGTGTAGGTTTTTGTAAGTCTAGGGTTTTAACATTGTTCTTGGTTTGATTTTGTGACAAATTGCTATTTGATTTTGAAGCTTATGACAATTGTCTTGCATTTGTATTGAATTCATAAATTGTCGAGTGAAGATTAAATTTGACTTTATGAAATGTTTATGTGCAATTATGCCTTGTCTTGGTTAGAGTTTACATGTTCTTGGTAATGAAGTGCATTTTTGTCCGTTCTCTGTAACGTTGATAGCTATTGGCACCTAAGCCTTGTAACACTAAATTCGTTAGTCACTTTTGCAATTGAATCAAATCTAAAACGTGTAGAAATCCTAGGATTGCAATTACCGAACCGGGTGTGAACCTTGTTTTCTCTATCTTGTCAAAACCTTTATTTACATTATTGCAATTGCTAGTTTTTAGTAGTTATCAAACAATTTACTTTAGTAATTTTAAATCGCATCTTTCAATCAAATAAAAATATACGAAAACAAGATAGCAAGCTTCATAAAAGTGACAATTTCTACATTTCATTCAAAGTCCATTCGCAAACCACATACTCTTCGTGGTTCGACCCCTCACTGCCACTAGCTATTTGTTAAGGGTAATTAGGGTATATAAATTTTATCTTTGACCGGAGCGCGACATTCCGATCAGGTATCTCAACAATAGTAACAACAGGGTCGTCAACCGGAATATCGCCATCCATAGGGGCCCCACCATCCTGGTCACCCTCCGGGGGACCCTCAATGAATAGGTCGATATCGTCATTTGATAACGCGTTGAGAGGTAAATCCTACAAGGGAAATGCAGCGAGGGGGATAGGAGCAGGGATCGAAACGAGAGGTAGATCCCCGTCGAAAGGACCATCAGCTAAAGGTACATCATCCCCAAAGTCTGGTAGGGCAAATGGCTGGAAGTCGTCCTCAACAGTACTCGTAGTGTCTGATGTATAAATCTCGCTCTCAGGTAGAATCTCGTTGTCCGATACAATCGCCATGGGATCCAGCGTGTCTGACACTCCAGTATCGGAAGAAGAAGACATAGTGTCTGTAACACAACCACACATGTGCACATATATCAACATGAAATCAAATAAGCATGTAAGTCAGGACAATGTATGCAAGTAGTCATCCTAGTCTTCCCCAGACTATCCCTCCCAGTCTCTCAGACTGAACTCCCTAGTCTCTCAGACTAACTCCCTGGCCTCTAAGACCAAACCTTCCCAGTCTCTAAAACTAAATTTTTCCCCAATCTCTAAGATTGAACCCCTCCGTATCTAAGACTGAACCTCCCCAGCCTCTAAGGCTGAACTCCCTCAGTCTCTAAGACTGAATATAAATTTTGAAATGTGTATTTGTGCCTTTTTGTTTGTAAAAATGTTTGTTCCCTGGATCTGGACGTTTAGTGTATGCAATGTAAAAATGTTTTCGTGAGAGCCCTGATGATCATAGTCTAGACTCGAGAAAGAACCCTAGTTCGCTATGATCGAGGCTCTGATACCAAGCTGTCACACCCTGGCTTTTGCGGAAGCGTGGATTATTTTGGTGTGACTTCTTAATACCATAGCAACAATCATAACAATGCTATATGATAAAAATACAAGATGTGCATCCATTAATATAGTTTAGAAAATACCATAACATACTTGTCTTGAAACATCGACCCAAAATAAGTTACAACCATGACTTGTTTAAAATGAGTTCTCAAAGACTCAACAAAAGACTTTAAATATAACGAGGTTTGGAGATGTGTGACCCGTCCAGGAAAGGGTTACACCTCCCAAACCCAATAACCCTGGATGACATCTTTATTTAGTACGCAGCTTGACACATATGCAGACACTTGCCAGATCCGATCAATTCCCTGAAATACATGTAGTTTGAAAAATCAACAAAAGTTGAGCGAGTTCATGTGTAATTATAAACCGTTAAAGTATGTTTGTATGAAAGTCCCTGGTATGTAGCAATAAGGAAAAAGAGATCACCAATGGGTTGCAAAGCCACTGGTATGTGTGAAGTGATGCAGGAAAACTCAAACCTAGCGGAGTTGTACCGGGCTTCCGGCTGGAAGACATAGTCACCACTATGGGCCACCCTGGCCTCATGGGTGTGGGCTCGCTACACGCAAATAGATCTATCACTCATGTCCCTTGGTCCTACGACGAGGATTAATGGCCTTAAGTGTTGTACCCACCACTCACATGATCTTACAAAAGTTTTATTCTAAGTTATTTTACAAGATTATATTATTAATTATTTTATTATTATTAAACAAACACACCACATCACCACATACTATCCCCGTCAGCTGGCACTTCATAAACGACGTTCCCTATCGTCGTATTTCCAGGAGATCTGTTCTCCCACTTCCCGGATTCTATTCCCTGCATCTACCAGCTCCTCGCCATAGTGGCGGAGTTCAGCCAAGTTCTCATTGCTCATTGGTGGGTTTGGTGCAGGCTCCGGGTCGAACTGAGGAAAAAAGGTGTTAGGGTTATTCAAAAGGTTCTGAAATTGCCAGTCGGTGGTCCACCATTCTTCCAGTTCTGCTGGTAGAGTTTGGGGGTTGACAATGGGATATGGGATAGCAGGCTCCAAATCTAATAGGAGTTGGAATTCAACTGGGTAATAGAAAAAGTCTTCATCGGCAGGTCCGATGAGGTCACTAAGTGCCAGTTTATGATCTAACTCCTCCCAGGGTGGCATTTCCTAGGCTTGCCCAGAACTTTTCCCAATCTCTATTCCTTTTCCCTTATCCTTGGGATCCTCAACCTTTTTAACTTTCGCCTTTGATATCGTTGGTCTTTTCCTACGCACACGCCTCCAGCCTACAAACCTTCTTCTCTTTTTCGCCTTTGGTTTATCCTCAGGTTGGGCCCGGAATACTATTGGCTCCTCAACATCAGCCTGATAGCCCGTGGTAGTATCCATATCTGTAGTATGGATAGTAAAGTTTTGAAGGGTTTCTGATAGTTCATTCATGTTGTTAGCATACATGAAGAAACACACAAAATTCTAAGTTAAAATTTTGTAAACTAAAATTTCACAGAATCCCAGAATGGCAATCAGAAAAATTAAGTATTTTTAAATACTTAATTGGCTTAAATCAGTGGCTCTGATACCACCTTTTTCTGTCACGGCCCCCGTCCCGGTTTGACCCGGTCCAGGAGTCGCGGGACAGAAAACCCGTGGTATTTATTATCTGATTTGACAGCGGAAGTTTTAACAGGATCTTTTAAACTTTGAAAATGCCCGATAATTTTATTTCATAACTTGGGACGAACCCCGTAATTTACAATAGAGGAATTTCACGAGAAAATTCCCTGATTTACCAAAACATGTTTATTTATTTAACTGAGCCACCCTTCAAGCTTGATTAGTGCTTCGTAGCACTTTTCTTTGATTCACATGAGGTTTCCTGAAACATGTTTTAAAAATATTTTTGTCAGCGGTGAAATATTGGTGAGTCACTCAAGGTTAACAAAATGACACCTAGCTATTAATTATAGCATAAGAGAGATTACAATGGCTTTTATCTTATTTTTATCTGGCGCCGTGTCACACCCTGGTGACGATGGTCATACAACTATTGGGTCCTTTCACCCAAGTAGTGATGATTATCACTGTTAGGATTTATTAGCCTAATCGTGAGAAATTAGTAATGTGCACAATACCCCACTAGCCAGTGATTCAAGATAACCATGACTTAATCCCTGTAATTATAACTTTTGAAAATAATTTGAGGTATTGTAAAATACTTTTGATAAAAGAGAATGACTCACATTGCAAGTTTAAACGGGGGCAGAGTTTAGCCTACTGATAAGCCTGATAACCTAGTTTAAACAACAATGCACACGAACTAGGTTAGTAACTAATACAACATTTACGATAACTCACGAGATACAAACCCTCACAACGAATGACAAGGTGCAATACTTAAACATCCATCGAATTCACGACGAATGACAAAGTATAGCCCTAATGTGGGCGGCACTTAAACATCCATTGGATAGTTCCAATCGATCGGACATTGAATCATAGCAGCGATCGAGTTAATACCCGGTATCATGGCAGCGTCTCCCTATGTGAAAGTGTAAATTTGAGCAGTATAACTTCGTTTTCGATCAAAGTTTTTGACACCAGTGAACTGCTCATGACCCAAGCAATTTATAGCTGAAATATGGGTTTTACGCGGCCCGCGTAAACCCATACTTAACACTTACGTGGCCCGCGTGGCCACCTAGTCTACGTGTAGGGCTAGGGTGTCACGAGTAGGTGTGCCAGATGGACAACACGTGGCCCGGATGCTTATCCGGTCAAATCTTAAGTTGATGCGGCCCGCGTAAGGCCATGCTTAACCTTTACGCGGCCAGCCTGAAGGTCAAATTTCTTGTTTTCTTGGTTTTTCATGTACGTTAAGGTTTCAAGGGTCCGGGTTTTTACTCACGGGTCGTTTAGGGACATTTTTGGCAGTCCTTACAAACGATCCAAAAACCAAGGATGCAGTGATATTCATGAATAGCTTGCAGCAAAGAAGAGACGAGCTAATGACGTTATACGCAAAAATGAAATTTGATGATGAAGAATCTGAAGAAAGTGAAAAACAAAGCGATGGGTACATCTCTGTTGTAATCCCACCTACGGAAGACTATTAGATTATTTTGATTTTCGAGTTATTGTAATTTTTTAAAATATTAGTCTATGGTAATGAATTATTAACAAAAAGATACAAAACGCCAAAAATGACATGGAAAAAAGCCATAACGCCAAAATATTAACTATGTGACACAAAAAGAATTAACTCAAAGAGAAGAAATCTGAGAAAAAACAATAAACGCCAAATAATTAATAAATCTACAAAACGCCAAAATTATCTCGCACGCAAAAAATAAAGAAGCATGTCAAACGCGAAAATCGTGAAAGGAGAAGAATACTAAAAAGACAAAAAAACCCCTCGGACCCTGATCATGCCCCACGCCACGTGTTCGGCTAGGATGCTTTCTCACTGTTCTCCCACTTTTTGCCGTTTTCTCCTGATCCCGTTTATATATATATATATATATATATATATATATATATAGGGTAGGGTTCTAGAGCCCTACCCTATATATATATAGGGTAGGGTTCTAGAACCCTACCCTATATATATATAGGGTAAGGTTCTAGAGTGAACAATGGTTAATTTGTGAACTGAGTGAACAGATCTTGTCCATTTGATTAGTAGATGATGAGATTTAATACTAATGGCATTTTTGTAATTATTGTATTATTTTTTTCGTAGCAAAAAGTTTCAACAAGGGTATTAGAGTAAATTTCTATCAAATGCAACATTAGAATCTGGGAAACTGGAGGCATATTCCTTAATCACCGCACCTTTCAGTTTATAGGAAATCATATGAAATCTCTTAATAATAAGTGAATTTTTCTCTCTCCATTTTAATCCCACCGGCGATTAATAGCTTCCATCGTCGATTATTGTCTCTCCTTTTTAATCCCACCGGCGATTAATAACTTCCACCGTCAATTCTTCTCTCTCGCTATTAATCCGACTGGCGATTAATAGCTTCCACCGTTGATTGATAAAGTGTGCTATATCAGCGTTTTCATTCACCGGAATCCCAGCAAAGGTATGTGTCATTAGTGTATACCTTCTTTGCCGCTTCTGTATAAGTTATATTTTGTTGGATTATATGTAATCAAAAGCTAGGGCTTCGTTGACTGTGTGTATAATAGTTGTTGTAATCAAAAGATAGTGTTCCATTTGTGGGTTTTGAGCAAGATAGTTCTGATTTCATCAATACATCTTTAATTTTTTTTAATTATAGTGTTGATTTAACAAATTAGTGGATTTTGCTCTGTTTTATGCGATGCTGCTCTGTTTTATGCGATACTGCTCTGTTTTTTATGCGATGTTAGGCTGTTCATTTGCTGTACACATATGTATTATAGCAGGTTTTGTGATATGTCATAAGGTTGTGTGTATTGATTGTGTAAAGTCGTTAATGTACACTTGTGTATTATACTGATTGATATTGAATTGGGGGAAAAATTATGAAGATTTTACACTGGGTTGTACACATATATACATGGTATTTTTTATTAACACACTGGGGTATGAATATTTATTAATACACTGTGTACACATATGTATACGTCGATGTACAGAGGTATGAAGGTTTATTAATACACTGTGTACACATGTGTATAAGCAGTAGATTCACAGGTGTACAGAAGGTCGTTTATTTGTCTGCAACCTGGAATACACATCGGTGATATTAAGACTGTTCGGTCATTTAAGTTTGCGGGTAATGTGCAGGAAAATGGTGTTCCTAACATAGTCCGGAATAGGTCTAATGTGTGGATGTGAGATGCGATTATCAAACTGCTTTGCTTCGATGCTTAATTATGAAGAGGGTAATAGAACAAACGAAACAAGTTCGCAACTTTTCTGCCACACAATTTGTTTTGTAAGTATTTTATTTAGTTTATTTTTACAATTTATTAATATATGTGTAGAAAATAACATTAACATAAAGCTGGTTACTTGTACACTTAATATAGAATGAAGATGTGTTTGACCCGGTTAAGAAAAAAGTATGTTGTTTTTATGTCTATGATGAAATAACTCATATATTATTTGGTCAGAGCATCGTTATGTTAACATAACATTAAGTAATTGTTACCTGTAATGATTTGTTGAACACTAGGATGCGGTTTTAGAAAAAAAATACAATTTAACTTTTGTTTAATATAATACTGTACATAAGGTGTAAAGGATAGTGTACACTTATGTAATGCATTGTTGTGCACATGTGTACAGATTGTTGTACACTGGTGAACATACCAGTGTACCACCGAAGTACAAACTGTCTTATCCATAAGTATTATTGTGACATTACAAGTGTTTAATTTTATGGAGCATGTGCAGGGGAAATGTGTTTGAAACCAAAGGTGGAATAGGGCTGATGCATTTTCAAATGAAGGATTTAGAAACAAGTGTGTGGATTGGGGCTGCGGTTGTCAATTGCTTTGCTTCTATGTTTAACTTTGATAAAGTTAATAGAACTAAGGGAACATAGCCACGCCTTTTCTGTCATACGGATTGTTTTGTGAGTAGTATGCTAAATTTAATTGAGGTATACGCTAAATGTATATACAAATAAAAGTGACTAGTATGCCTGTTTTGTGGTACCTTTGATGCAGGCCGACGATTTGTTATGTAACACTGGATATGACGATGCTGAATGTATGGAAAAGATCAGAAGGATTTAGAAGGCGTGTTTGACACGGTTACAGAAAAAATATGTTGTGAAGTGGGTTTTTTCAAAGGCAAACAAGCATTATGATCGAATAATGGCCTAAGTGGCTGCATTTGACAAGGCGAACAAGACTTTTGTTTAGTTGACTGCATGGCAGACCATAAAAAGCATACATAGACTTTTGTTTGGTAGCCAAAGTGGCTGGTTTTTGAAATTTCACTATGAACTTTGTTTAAAAGGCTTTAGACGTTTGTTAAAATTCGTATTTTCTTTGTTTATCGAAGTATTGTGTGTGTGTTGCATATTGTGGGTATTTTGTACTAAATCTTGCTCTGATAAATGGTTTGAAACCGGGTGGTACAGTTGGTGTCCAATACCTAGTACCATTGGGACTTTCGTTTACATTACTAGCAACCGATTCTAGACATTTATAATACTCAATAAATTAAATATACATGTAAACTAGTGAAGGATAAACTAAAAGCAAAATGCATTGTACACATCTGTATATACAATATACATAAAACAACTAAAACATACATGATCTATACATCTATGTATCACTCAGGGGAAACATAAAACCACAAACTTTAATAAAAATTTTCACTAAACACTTGTGCATATACACATAGCTTACTAGTAAAAGAAGGTCATCATATAATATATACATGTGTATAAAGATGTTATCTATATATTTCTTCTATTGAATGACAACAACCTGTACATAATGAAAAAACCAAACAAACATTAATCTATACATCGATATCATCATCATAATGAAAACACAAAGAAAACAAAATCAATCAATGGAAATCAATGATCAACATATACACACCTGGGTTTAAAAAAACAACAACCTTTTCCGATTAAATGTTCACCGGAATCCAAGCCTTCTCCGATTAATGTTCATCGAAATACAAGTACAATACCCAAGCAACTAACGATACACACCTGAGTTTAAAAAATCAACTGCCTTTTTCGATTAATATTCGTTGGAATCCAAGCCGTCTCCGATTAACGTTCACCGGAATACCAGTACAATACCCAATCAACTAACGGCGACCATACAAATGTCAGCGAGAATAGTGTAGCTTCCGATGAAATATGAAAGTGATGAACTGGCTTTTTAGATGAACAAACAAGATTATAAGTCTACACAAATCAAATAAAAGCGAAGTGTAAAGAAATGGATGAAAACCAGTAAGTTACCTCCAAGAACTCGTCGGAATAATCAATCGCCGCTGGAAGAAACTTTTGTAAACTGGAACTTTTGATTAACATATTGATTGGATGAAAAAGAAGAAGAGGAACGATGAACTTGGATCTGGGAAAAAGGTATAGAATATCAAACTAATTTTGGAACAAAAGCTTGAATCGACACAATCGAATAACATATACAGGAGGAAAAAAACCAATATATAAAGACATTGGTACCTTCAGTATGTAGCCAGAATATTTAATCATTGTCTGAATGGTTGAAGAAGAACGATTCGCCAGAAAAAAGGGGTTGTCGATTGAAAGAAGAAGGGGACTGTCGCCATTTTTTTTAATCTTTGAAAAAATCATATGAAATCTTCTGGTTTCCAAAATTATAGGGCATGTAACTGCTAAATGATAACAGAAAATGAAATTTTTAAAAAATAAATAAATGTAAAATTACAATCATAACCTTTACATCAACTAATTAAATGGATGGTTGAGATGAGTTCACTCTGTTCACAAATATGGATGTTGTTCACTCATGATCCTAACCCTATATATATATATATATATATATATGATAAGGATCATTACAGAACACTAATTATTGCAGAACAAAAAGAACAACTCTAAATCACTAAATTTTGGGATTTAAGGTTCGTATTTCTTAAATTTTATGTTTCTTACATTCATATGTGTATTATATATACGTAAAAAACCTTTTGGATGGCCTAGTTCTGACGGTTCTTACAACTCAAAGTGGTTCTCATTTTAACATATCCCTATGTGTGTGTGTGTGTGTGTGTGTGTATATATATTAGAAAAATATTAGTTTTCAGATATCGGATAATTGGATTATCCAAAAATTTTGAAATTCAAATCCGAATCCGAAATTCGGATTATCGGATATCAGAAATTTCGGACATTTCGGATATGGATTTTCGGATATTTCGGATTCGGTTTCGGATCCAGATATTTTTAACATCCTAATGTGTCCACCCACCTAGAGGTGCACAAAAAACTCGAACCCGAAAAAAAAACCCGAACCCAGGTATTAGAAAAACCTGGTTTTTTTAAACTTGAACCCAACCCTACCCGTAGGGTAGCTGGGTAGGGACCGGGTATGCATATTTTGTTCAATACCCGAACCCGAAACCAGGTTTTTTCGTACCTGTTTTGTACCCGGGTTTTCAGCATACCCGATTTTCCTTAAAACATGTACCCGGGTTTTCATAATACCCATAACCGGGTTTTCGTAATACCTGGATCCGTGGTGTACAACAACCTTTTTTTGAACGTTCAGAGTTTGTGTGAGGCTTTTTTGGGCATAATTTCAAGGCATACAATATGTAAACATAAAGGCTTCCATTATATTTCTATGTTTTATGCCAAAAAAATAAATCGAAAACCCGATCTATACCTGAACCCGAACCATACCTGATCAATACCCGAACCTACCCGGACCCGCAAATAGGGTATTCTAATACCCGGGTATTGAAAACCCGAACCCGAACCCGGGTACACAGAGTATAGATTTTCTGGCCAAAACCCGAACCCGAGCCCGACCCAGGTATGACCAATACCTGAAAAGTTAAAATCCGGTCTTACCCGAACCCGGTATATACCCGAACCCGGTATTAGAAAAAACCCGGGTTATGCACCTCTACACCCACCCACCTATCTGAAACGGATTACGTCCGGACGAATACCTGAAAGAAATCAAATCCCCACGCTTGCAATGCTCAACAAATTAACCTTTACCATTACACATTCCTTCTTCATCAATGGCGGAGGCTTCCTACCTCCATCTCCACCCAGACGATGAACACCGACACTCCTTTTCTCCAGATCTCGACGGTTTCGATCTTTCTCCTTCAGATTGGAATCCGATCCGGATTCGTGCGTCCAATATAATCGATGATCATCAAGATAATCAGGTGAATTTCGTATTCGATACGGTTAATCATCGCTCTGAGCATGCACGTGTAATTGTGGATAATGATTTGATTGATTCTGATCTTAGGGTTAGGGTTTGTGAAAGGGGTGGTGAAAATATTGATTTAAATGATTTAGAGATGGACTTTGAGTTAGGGTTAGGGTTAGGTTTTGCTATGGAAGAACGTAATTATGATGGTGATGATGATGATGATGATTGTGGATTTATGGTTGCTGATTGTGGTGATGAGTTTATTGTGTCCGGCAACGGTGATCGGTCCGAAACATATTTTATGGGTGGAATTAGTTTGGTTGATTCGGATGAGGATCCCGAGGATCATGAGGTTATCGGTGTGGAGGATGATTTTGATATTAATGTATGCTGTGATGATGATATTGATGATGATGATGAAGCCACGCTTACGCTTTGTTGGGATGCTTTTCATCTAGAGGATGATGATTATGATGATCATCGTATCGAATGGGATGTACCTGCGCGCCAACAGTTTGAGTGGGAAGAAGTAGATGGTGATGTACGCGAAGTTTTGAATGTGTCGCCTGATGCAGAACCGGAGGCTGATAACTGGGAGGTTTTCTTGAATTCCCACAATCTTGAAACAAATCCTGCGAACGATGTGGGGTGGGAAGTTTTCTTGAATGTTGGTGATCTTGAAGGAAACCCCGATTTAGAAGATCAGTTTGACGACTACAATGATGCGGAGCACGACATGTTATTTGGGCAGTTTGCGGATAATGTTGATTCGGCTTTGGTTCAACCGCCTGCTTCCAAAAGGGCGGTTGATGATCTTTTGTCTGTGACGATGACTATTAAAGATCATGAAGATAACAACGCGCATTGTGCTGTCTGCAAGGATGAAATTGGTGTAGGGGAAATGGCTAAACAACTTCCGTGCACTCATCATTATCACGGGGATTGCATTGTTCCTTGGTTGCGTATACGAAACACCTGTCCGGTTTGTCGCCATGAGTTGCCGACTGATGATCCTGGTTATGAACGTAGGAAAGCCGAAAGGGCTGCTAGTCGTATTTGAAAAGCGACAAGGTTAGTTTCTGCGGTTTTTGAAGTTTTAGTATCAGTCCTTGAAATGTAGATATTGATATTGTTATTGAGAGAAGTTGAATTTTCTTCTTATTGAGTTCTGTAGAACAATGATTATAATGATACAAGTGATCTTTTATGTGGGTTTGTTTAATTTTTTTGATTTTTTAATTGAAATAGACATATGCTCAACAATTCTTGATTCATATACACAAGCATATACATGGGTTTAAGTAATCACCTTAGCTATTTACCAGTAATCTGCACATGAGCAACGCCCATGTCTAAAACGATGAAACCGCTTGTTGTCGCGTACAATAATCTCCCTGTCGACAGCTTTCGACACCAACTTGATAGCATTGTGACAATCTTCACAAATACGCAAATTCTTGTAAATTCTTAACGTTATACCTTTACATGCTCTTAACAAGCCGAAAGAAACAGCAAGTTTCTCGCTGTGACCCCTTAAGATATCAACTTTCTCATCTTCTGTAAGTTCATGAAGCACACATTTAGTATCGGGTTTATACCCGTAACGGGTGATATCATTCTCCAGTTTTCTCCACATGTCATGAATATCTGGAAGAATATTATCGCCCGCAAAGAAGTTATACGCTTTTCCTTCAAGTTCAATCCAACTACAACCGACTTCCTTCTTAAGCCCGCGTTTCTTCATTCGTTGCCTCATTATTCTAACATCGTCCCATCTTCCGAAACTTGCAAACAGATTTGATGACAACACATAGTTTTCCGCTTTATACGGTTCGAGTTGTAATAGCTTATCTGCAACTTTCTTTCCTAACTCCATATTACCATGAACTCTACATGAACTTAACAATGAACTCCATATTCTAGCATCGGGTTCCTCGGGCATCTCGTTAATGAGCGTCATAGCATCGTCAAACCGTCTTGCACGACCAAGCATGTCGATTAAACAAGCATAGTGTTCCAGTTTTGGCTTTACTCCGTGAACGGTTTGCATCTCATTGAAGAACCGAAGACCCTCTTTGACTAATCCACCATGATTACATGCCATTAAGATGCCAATGAATGTAAAGTCGTCCGGTTTCATGCTCATGTTCGAATCTTGCATTTCATAGAATAGTTTCATTGCCTCCTTTCCATCCCCATGAATCCCATAGGCGGTAATCAGAACCGTCCAGAGTCCGATATGGTTTTTATCTGATTGGTTAAAAACTTTTTGAGACGCGTTTACGCAACCGGTTTTCGAGTACATGTCTATGATTGAAGAGTTTACGTATACGTCCCTCGTGAGGTTTTTCTTTATCGTATAACAATGGACTGATTGTCCTAGCCTTAAAGCCGACAACTGTGTACAAGCATTTAATACACTCGTAACTGCAATCTCATACGGTTGGATCCCGCTATAAACCATCGTACGGAAGAGATTTAACGCCTCAAGTGGTTGTTTTTTCTGTGAGTAACCAGTGATCATTGCATTCCATGATACCAAATTCTTGTTTTCTAACCCATCAAAAATGATCTTTGCAGATAAGGGTTTATCACATTGAGTGTAAAATGAAAGTATTGAATTGCCGATATGTAAATCGGTTTCTAACCCGTTTCTAATCACAAACCCGTGAGCTTCTTTGCCGTATTGCAGCGACTTGAGCTCGGTACAAGCTAAAAGCAGGCTACCAATGCTGTACCAGTCAGGCTTAAACCCCAAAGACGTCATTTTTACAAATGAATCCATCGCCTTTAAAGGGTTACCGTTTTGTGCAAAGCCACTGATCAGTGAATTCCAAGAACTTAAAGGCATATTGTTCATCATCTTGAAAACATTCTCAGCCAAACGCAACGATGACCCGCATTCGCATTTTGCATAAGCTGCAACGAACGCATTTGCAACTAACTGATCAGCTTCAATCCCGTGTCGAATCGAATACCCGTGAAGCTCCTTCACTCTCAGTAGCTGTGAACGATGTAAACAAACTTTTAACACGTTTAAAATGGTGACCCGATCAGGCTTTACACTATCACTTCCGATTTGCATATCATGCAAAAGTTGAAACGCTTGTTGAGCATCACCTTCTCTAGAACAACCCAAGATAACCGAATTCCAAGTAACAACATTCTTGTTTTCGTTTCTATCAAGAACCTTTCCGGCTTCTAACATGTATCCGCATTTCAAATACATATCCATCAAAGCATTCTGCACCTTCAAATCCTGATACAACCCCAACTTAACACTCAAAGAGTGTATCATTCTCCCAAACCAAACATCTTTTTCAGCAGCACAAACCGGCAGCAAGGTTACCAACGTAGCAACATCCGGTACAATCAACTCATCTCCACTGACCAACAACTCCATGAACAAATCAATACTTTCTCGAAACCATCCATTATCCGAAAACACGGAAATCAAAGAATTCCAAGTGACCAAATTTCTTTGAGGCATTATATCAAACACCTTAACTGCATCCTCAACGATCCCGAATTTCCCATACATTGCAACCAATGAATTACCGACATAAACATCCGAAATCAAACCCATCTTCACTGCCATTCCCTGAACCACCAATCCAGATTTGAAATTTGAAATCCCGACACAGGCTTTGATCACACAAGGTAAGGTGAAATTATCAGGTGTATGATCAGTTTGCAAGAAGTGGTAAAATGCGAGTATGGCGTCATGGTATAGATCATTGTTAGTGTGTCTGCTGATGATTGTGTTCCATTGATACAAGTTGTTGTTGTACAATTGTTCGGGAAGTTTAGAGTTTGAAAGGGTTGTTTGTGTGTGGTCAGAATGTGAGGCTCCGGTGAGGGTTTTCAATTGGCGAGGAAGGTGACATGTTTTGACGAGTTTGGTATGGTTGGTGGTGGTGGTGGAGTTAAGTAGAGGTGGAGATGTATGGTGTTTTCCGACGTGTAGTGGTGGTGATGTCATAGACATAATGAAACTCTGAAGGATAATTCACCATGTAAAATCCGTTAAATGTAAAAGAGTATCCACAATAACTAAGGGTGGATGTTACGGTTGAGTTGAGTTAGGGTGTTTAAGTTTTCTCTACCAAATCGTATGCCATGTCAACTTCCCTCCTTCACTCTTCATTTTCTACTTAGACAATAGGAATGGTTTAAACACCCACTCTTCTTCACTTTGATTGGTTGTCCATTCCTCTCTCCTCTCTCTCTCCTCCATCACTCTTCTTCACTTCGGTGAATACTCACACTCACCACCCACTACCCTTCTCTCCTACTCCACACTCACCGATCCACCACCCGGAATCATTCCCCGCTCGACAACCCCCCTCCCAGAAGCCATACCGACTACCCTAAGAGCATCCACAATAAGAGATTTTTTCTCATTTTTAGAAGTCATGTCGGAGAGAGAGTGGTGAGGTGGAGGAGAGAAGGTGTTAGATTAGTTTGTGGTGAAAAAATGAAAAAAAATGAGTTTGTGAGAGGGGAAGGAAGAGAGAGGAGAGAGGAGAGAGAGAAAATGTGTTTTTATGGGTTGTGAGAGAGGCAAGAGAGAGAAACTTTGTTATTGGTTGGGCAATGCCAACATGGCAACCCAAAAACATCAAAAAAATGGATGGTTATTGAGGATGCTCTAAGCATAAAAACACCTAAAAACTTGTCTAATCATAGCTACATTAGAAAAAATACCTAAAATTCACCGAATAAGAATATCTAAAAACATAAAAAATATTGCCACATCATAATCACCTTTTACATATATTTTTAATTACCAATCTTTTTATTTTAATAAAATATTAATATATTTATCATTAGAGGGAACTTTTTAAATTTTAAAATGTAAAAAGTAAAAGTTAAGATTTTAAAATATAAATTATAGATTATAAGATATAAAATACAAAATTTTAATAAAATGTTTATAAATTTATAATTATTTTTAATATAATTTTTATGTTTATAAATCAGGTAGAGGATCCGGTAAAAAGTGCTCAAAGTGTAAAAAGTGTGAGAAGTGTATTATAACACTATATATAATACTATATAACACCATATAAACATCGTATAACAATATGTAACACCATATAATACCATATAACACTATGTAACACTATATATCATTATATAATAAATATAACACTATAGGTTGTCTGATAGCATGTCTATATTAGACGTATAGTGTTATATTTGTTATATAATGATATATAGTGTTACATAGTGTTATATGGTATTATATGGTGTTACATATTGTTATAGGTGTTTATATGGTGTTATATAGTATTATATATAGTGTTATAATACCCTTCTCACACTTCTTACACTTTGAGCACTTTTTACAGGATCTTTACCCTATAAATCATTAATAAAATGTTTATAAATTTATAATGATTTTTAATATATATATAAAACTAATAAGTTTTTTATGTTTATAAATCATTAAGATATTAGATATATGAATTGTCCTTTATTTTTTAGTTATCATCCTAACCCATTCAAGTTGCATGTGACCCCACCCTTGCCACTTTGTTCCATTTCTTAAAAAATCACTCCCACCTAACGGTGACAAACATGTTTTTTGAACGGTAATAATGATATATTATATCAAAGAAGCTAGCGAGGAACTAGCAAAAAACCCCAAACAAAGCCAATGGCTACCCAAATCCAAACCAAAGAAAGAAAATAAAACAAAAAGCACATAGAGATTTTGCCCTATGTTCTAGCCATTCAAAAGCCTCATATCTTCAAACAGCCTTTCCACTTTCCACATCTTGGATTTGAATATCTGATCATTCCTATTTGGGATTTGAATATCCTAAATGTACAATTTTGTGAGTTTGAAAAATTTTGAATCAAATAAATCATGTATGTTTGGGTAAATAAACATTCTTGGTCGATAAGGGTCGTATAGGTCGATAAGGGTCATATGGGGTCACTTTCATGCTTTTCCAGACTGAACTCCCTGCATGTCAGTAATTATACCTTAAATTCATCAAAAGTCGTGCCGATAAGCCACGTATAGCTCAATGAGAGGCGTATAAGATTTAATGCTCAAACTACCACAACCTTATACGCCTCTCATAGGGCAATGAGAGGCGTATCAAAACCCTTTTTCTGACACATTTAATGCTTTCACACTCTATACTCCCCTTATTGCCCTATACGCCTCCTCTGGGGGGGATGTGTGTTGGATATAATGTTCAATTGTCGATTATAATTCAATGTTGCCGTCAAGGTACGACCCAAAGAGTTACACTTTGGGCAACGAACATGTAACGGTGTTTTAATCGTTAATCACCGGATCACGAAATAATAAGCGTAATGAAAGAAACGAGTAATTATTTGGAATAATTACGGAGAGCCGATTTAATATTATAATTAATTTATTAATTATAATAAATTGTATATATATATTGTTAATTATCTAGATAATTAAAAAGAGAGATAATTGTTATAATTATGAGATAATTATGAAGGGTTGTGACTAGATTACAACTCCTAATCTTGGTTTGAATTAAGATATATTAGATATATCTTTAAAAAAAATCAAAATATGAAATCTCTTTCATATATATACATGTCTCGTTCCATCTTATAAGTGGTTTTTTTTAGGTTTTCAGAAGTCATAAAAGGAACTGAAGGAGCAAATAGATACGTAACTTTATACTGGTGTCGCAAAAGGAAAAAGAAGAGGAACTAACAGTTTATTGGCTATTATTAACAAACCTTTTTGTTTCTTCGTTTACGCGAAAAGGTAAGTAAAGTTTTTAAACTTTCTTTTTCTTTAGAATAAGGTTTCGTATGAAATCGTTTCAAACGAACAAACATGATTTCGTGGTCAACGATCATCTAGCGAGATCGTTCGTTGAACCAATGTGTCTTTCTTGGATGTCACGATTCTTTATTTTATTATAACCTATTTTGATTGTAATGAGATCACTGGTGGAAATGGTTTAGAACCGAACCTCGTGTACATGTTTTCCGCTGCGTTCAGTTTGTTTGACAAATTGATAAAAATTATTTTCTAAAAGTTACACGAAATTCCAACAGTGGTATCAGAGCCACCTTACAAATCAAAGTAGGTTTATTTTATAAAATAGTTATAGAATTGCATGCTTAAAATCGAGTAGGTTTGGCATAGGAACCTGTCGCGTATAATAGTTATAAGCCAGTTTGTATTAAGGCCAAAAATGAACACTTGTCAAAGTCCTCTTTGATAAAATACTTGGCCTTGACCTATTTTGTTTAGCTTAATGATCGTACGATGCAAATCCGGGTTAAGACTTTTTTTTACATAACACGCGTACAAAATTAGCTTTTGGAGCTACGTGCGTTAAATAAAAAAAAGGAAAACATAAATTAAAATAATGATTTTTAATATATACCAAATTAAAATATTAAATTGAAATTTTGTACGGAAATTTAAAATTTTGTTTTGACTTTTCCTTTTGAATATTTAAAGGAAATTTAAGTTTTCTTTATATTAAACTTTGATAGGGTTCCCCAAAATGCTATGATGATTCCAGAACTTCAGAAGAATCTGGAAAACTTGGGAGCATATGAGATGAGTGAGCAGCTGAAAAACATGTTTCAGCAGCAAGCTCGTCATGAGCGTTTTGAGGTGATGAGATCTCTCATTACATGTCGCATGCAGGAAGGTACTTCGGTCAGTTCTCATGTACTGAAAATGAAGTCTTTCGTTGATCAACTGGAGCGTCTGAACACACCCCTTAGTAATGAGTTAGCCACAGATGTGATCCTTAACTCGCTACCCAATTCATATCATCAGTTTGTTTTGAACTATAACATGAATGGGTGGGAAAGAACGATCCCAGAGTTGCATCAGATGCTAAAAACTGCTGAGACAAACATCCCAACTAAGGGCAATCCAGTGTTGGCGATCAGGGAAGGAAGAATTACCAAGAAAAAGTTATCCAAGGGAAAAGGCAAGGCGAGTAAGCAAGACAAGGGCAAAGGCAAAAAGGTTGCCACTCCGAAGGCAAAGCCTCATAAAGATGCCAAGTGTTTTCACTGTGTTGAGTTCGGGCATTGGAAGAGGAACTGTCCCAAGTACGTGGCTGAGTTGAAGCTTAAGAAGCTGCAAATAGGAGAATCCTCAGGTATACATGTTATTGATCTATTTTCCTTTTCGAGCAAATCTTGGGTGTTTGACACTGGATGTGGTTTTCACATTTGTAATGATTTGCAGGGACTAAAAAGGATTAGGAAGCTGAAGCAGGGTGACTTAGAGCTGCACGTTGGGAACGGGCAGAATGTTGCTGTGAAGGCAGTTGGAGAATTTATTCTTGAATTACCTTCTGGATTGTTTATTTCTTTAGACAATTTTTTTTATGTTCCTAGTTTGACTAAGAATATTATTTCTGTTTCTGCTTTAAGAGAACAAGGTTTTAATTATGCTTTTGATATTGTTAATGGTAGCATTTCTGCATTTTTAAATGGTGTGTTCTATTTTGAGGCTAAGCCTCACAATGGTGTCTATGAAATAGATACTTCTAACAATAGATCAAATAATATAGTATGCTCTCTTTCCTCTAAACGTGTTAAAACTAGCTTTAATCAAACATATCGTTGGCATTGTCGTCTTGGCCATATTAACATCAATCACATGAGGAAGCTCCAGATCGCAGGGATTCTAGAATCCACGGGTCAAGAGACTTATGATTTATGCGAATGTTGTCTAAGTGGCAAGATGACTAAGGCCCCTTTTACTGGAACTAGTGAAAGGGCCAAAGACCTGTTAGGACTCATACATACTGATGTATGTGGTCCATTCAGGACTATGTCAAGGAACGGGGAAAGATACTTCGTTACATTTACTAATGATTATAGTAGATATGGATATGTTTATCTTATGAAGTTTAAACATGAAACCTTTGAAAAGTTCAAAGAATTCCAAAATGAAGTACAAAATCAACTAGGGAAAACGATTAAGGCACTTCGATCCGATCGAGGCGGTGAATACATTAATCAAGAGTTTAATGAACATCTCAAGAAGTGTGGGATTATATCCCAACTAACTCCACCTGGAACACCACAACTTAATGGTGTGTCTGAGAGGAGAAATCGAACCTTATTAGATATGGTTCGATCAATGATGTGTCGTACAAACTTACCACACTCCTTTTGGAGTTATGCTTTTGAAACTGCTACACGTCTTGTAAATATTGCTCCTACTAAAAAGGTAGAAAAGACACCATATGAGATGCGGCATGGTAAACCACCTAAAGTCTCTTACCTTCGCATATGGGGATGTAACGCTTATGTTACCAGTGAGTCTTCGGACAAACTTGATCCTCGCGGTGAAAAAGTTGTTTTCATTGGATATGCATATCCGGTTGGTTATTATTTCTATAATCCTGCTGAAAATAGAGTTTTCACTAAGCGTCGAGGAACATTCCTAGAGGATGAGCTTATGGCGCGAGGAATTGGAGATAATCTTGTGGATCTTGAGGAAATTCGAGAACCACAAATTGATCAACCAATAGTCGAATCTGCCTCTCAACAAAATATTGTTGAACCTGAACCTGAGAGGATTCAGGAATCCGATGTAACACTAGGCAGCCGCAGAAGTACGAGGGATCGTCATGGACCTGATAGGTATTCACCTGATAAGTACGTCTTGATAATTGATCAAGAAGAGCCCTCAACCTACAAAGCTGCGATTTCAGGTAATGAATCTGAAAAATGGCTCGAAGCCATGGGCGTCGAGATGCAATCCATGTATGACAACCAAGTCTGGGATTTGGTTGAACTTCCTCCCGAATGTTGGACTGTAGGAAGTAAATGGGTTTTCAAGTTGAAAACAGACATGGATGGAAATGTGCAAACCTATAAGGCTCGTTTGGTTGCTAAAGGTTTTACTCAGACTCAAGGAGTTGATTATGAGGAAACCTTCTCGCCAGTAGCCATGCTTAAGTCTATTAGGATTCTACTTGCCATAGCCGCGTATTATGACTACGAGATATGGCAAATGGATGTTAAAACCGCGTTCCTAAATGGACACCTTACAAAAGATGTCTATATGGAGCAACCTGAAGGTTTTGTAGATCCTAAGAATCCTAAGAAAGTTTGCAAGTTGAATAAATCCATTTATGGATTGAAACAAGCATCTCGAAGCTGGAATCTTCGTTTTGATCAGAAAATCAAACAATTTGATTTTATAAAAAATGAAGATGAGCCGTGTGTTTACAAGAAGGCAAGTGGGAGTTCTATTACTTTTCTAATCCTGTATGTAGATGACATACTTCTCATTGGAAACAATATCCCGATGTTGCAGGACGTTAAGTCCTGGCTTGGTAAATGTTTCTCAATGATGGATCTTGGAGAAGCTGCTTATATTCTAGGAATAAAGATTTATAGAGATAGATCTAAGCGGCTACTTGGACTTAGTCAAAGTACGTATATCGATAAGGTCATTCGGCGCTTTTCGATGCAAGATTCCAAGAAGGGTCTCTTGCCAATGGCAAGTGGAACCGTACTGAATAGTCATCAGTGTCCCAAATTGGACAAAGATAAAGAGGATATGAAAAAGGTTCCATATGCCTCTGCTATCGGTTCCATCATGTATGCCATGTTATGTACTAGACCGGACGTATCGTTTGCTCTGAGCTTGACTAGCAGATATCAACAGAATCCTGGTAAAAGTCACTGGATTGCTGTGAAAAATATCCTAAAGTACTTAAAAAGAACTAAGGATATGTTTCTGATATTTGGCGGTTTGGAAGAAGAGATGAGAGTAAAGTGTTACACTGATGCAAGCTTCCAAACGGATCGTGATGATTCACGATCTCAGACAGGCTATGTTTTTACTTTAAATGGTGGTGCTATAACTTGGAAGAGTTCTAAGCAAAGCGTGGTGGCTCAGTCGACCACTGAATCAGAATATATAGCGGCTTCAGAAGCTGCTAAGGAGGCTGTTTGGATGAAAAAGTTCATTGCTGATCTCGGAGTTATACCAAGCATACAGAAGCCTATCGAGATATTTTGCGACAATACATGTGCAATTGCTCAGGCAAAGGAACCAAGGTCGCATCACAGCACGAAGCATATTCTCAGAAAATTCCATTACATACGGGAAGTTTTGGAAAGAGGAGACATCGTAGTAGAGAAAATCGATACTGATCAGAATCTAGCGGACCCGTTTACTAAGCCTATACCTCAAGTGAAACACGAGAAGCATGCAGATAGTATAGGTCTTAGATATGCTAGACAATGTGTCTGATTTTGTAATTTAGTAATTTGGTGCATTTTGAACTGTAAACAGTATTTTATGTTTATTTGAATTTAATGGTTGAATGTCTTTTAAACTATTATATCTGTGTTCAAATATTAGTACGTTAAGTATCTATGAATATTGTATTCTGAAATGTCCGTAGTCTATCAGATTCGTGAGAACCAATCTGGTAAAAGACTATTGTGAATTAGATGATTGATCCATATAATGGATACTCAAAGTGTTGAGAACCATATTCACTGATATGATTAGTTGAATCATATTGGGCGTAACTCGTTTCAAAATGATCTTCATGGATCTTAGTCATAAGACGTTTTGAATAGGTACGATCATTGTATCCTTAGACCTGCGGTACATACTAGAACTAACTTAAATGAATGGTTGCTCTTTGATTCTATCTGACGCTGTACGTAACTGGCAGTAATAAGGATAGTTTTAGGAATGATCTGAAGTTTAGTGGGAGTTGTTTGTAGCTAAAGGGATTTGTGCTTCTATACTTAGAAGAGGAACACTCTGGCGCCTTTCGTTGGTTTGAACTGGTGTTAAACGTGTGGCCACGCTCGAACTAGTAGTAGTTTGATAAACCACTTTAAATCAGGAACGAAATTATAAATGGTTGAATAATATATGAGAATGAATTGGATCCATGTCTCATGTTCAACAAGTGTTCAATACAGAGGGATAAGTGAGCCGATAATCGGGGCTATAGTATTTGCATAATTTAAGAACTAATTAGTGCAAAGAATTAGTTGACATGAATTTTTCATACCTTGCCGGGGGCAATATGATGCAGCTAGGCACCCACTATTGTCTACATTGAAACTTAATCGGCCAATCGACCAAGTGGGAGATTGTTGGATATAATGTTCAATTGTCGATTATAATTCAATGTTGCCGTCAAGGTACGACCCAAAGAGTTACACTTTGGGCAACGAACATGTAACGGTGTTTTAATCGTTAATAACCGGATCACGAAATAATAAGCGTAATGAAAGAAACGGGTAATTACTTGGAATAATTACGGAGAGCCGATTTAATATTATAATTAATTTATTAATTATAATAAATTGTATATATATATTGTTAATTATCTAGATAATTAAAAAGAGAGATAATTGTTATAATTATGAGATAATTATGAAGGGGTTGTGATTAGATTACAACTCCTAATCTTGGTTTGAATTAAGATATATTAGATATATCTTTAAAAAAAATCAAAATATGAAATCTCTTTCATATATATATACATGTCTCGTTCCATCTTATAAGTGGTTTTTTTTTAGGTTTTAAAAGTCATAAAAGGAACTGAAGGAACAAATAGATACGTAACTTTATACTGGTGTCGCAAAAGGAAAAAGAAGAGGAACTAACAGTTTATTGGCTATTATTAACAAACCTTCTTGTTTCTTCGTTTACGCGAAAAGGTAAGTAAAGTTTTTAAACTTTATTTTTCTTTAGAATAAGGTTTCGTATGAAATCGTTTCAAACGAACAAACATGATTTCGTGGTCAACGATCATCTAGCGAGATCGTTCGTTGAACCAAGGTGTCTTTCTTGGATGTCACGATTCTTTATTTTATTATAACCTATTTTGATTGTAATGAGATCACTGGTGGAAATGGTTTAGAACCGAACCTCGTGTACATGTTTTCCGCTGCGTTCAGTTTGTTTGACAAATTGATAAAAATTATTTTCTAAAATTTACACGAAATTCCAACAATGTGCACTTAAAAAGTGGGGATGTATCAATACTTATAATGCTTCGAATCTGAAAGCAATAGAATATTAAAATTAAAAAATTAATTTTATGTAATGTTTAACTTTTATGTTTTATTTTAATGTATTGTTTAACTTTTATTTATTATTTTTTTTACGAAATGTTTAAATTTTTATGTATATCGTACTTACCACAACACCAATGGTGATAAAGACCATTTCAAAGCGACTAGCTTCATCAGTCAATTTGTGAGCAACTATTCTTGGACAACGAACCACAGTAATCACAAACGCAGTCACAGTCTCCCAAATCCAAGTACCGTGGTGCGAAAGGCGACGGACGTGTCATCTTATGTGGCATGGTGGCAATACATAGGCACCAAGCCGGCCATATTGCGGTCACATCTCGACATCTAAAGCGTAGACGAAAGTGTTAAAAAATTGAAATAAGAGTAAGAACTAAACATCAGTTATACCAAACATATTACGAATACATAAAGTTGAATTTATCATTAAAAACACGAGGTTTTTTCATCTGGGTAACTTTAAAACTTGTACCTATATTGACTATTTTATTGTCAACTAGTATTAAGGCCCCCGCGTTGCGGCGGGGGCATAGACCGTGCCAAGTAGCACTAATACTACACAACTACCAACGACAAGCAGCACGAAAAAGCTCGTAAAAACAAAATAAATAAAAAGGAAAAAATAACACCAAACGAAAAGCATACGTAAAATCATCGAACCACGCATGCCCGTTGCGGCATGTTAATGCGAAGAAATTAGACTGAAATGTAAAAATAGAAAAGAATAACTAAGTCGACCTAAGACCACGCGCGTTGCGACGAACCTGTCAAACAGGGAAAAATAGACGAGTTGTGATGGTCCTGTCAAACGGGAAAAAATAGTAAAAAAAACGTTGAAACCCACACGTACGTTACGGCGCGTGGGCCGATCAGAGGGCAAAACGACAAGGTGGCCGGTCGAAAGGCGACGAAACCCTTTCCTCGTTTCTTTCTCCTTGTCATCTCGCTCTTAATCGCCCATTATCTTCATATGAACGCAAGCTGTAAATGTGGGGGAACTCGAATGTAAACGGAGGACACGTATGTAGATGGTGGGATGTGTGTAATGTTATTGTTTAACCTAGTGTGAAACAAAAGGTACAACAAATAAACCAAACAATATAAATAACCCAAACATAAAACAATAACTAAGCAAGAAGTACAACCAAGTATTGCACAAACATATTCCAAATTAATAGTATATAAACCCAAACATAAAACAATAACTAAGCAAGAAGTACAACCAAGTATTGCACAAACATATTCCAAATTAATAGTATATAAATATAAATAAATGTGCATCTCATCTCAAGTGACTGACTAAGTCACTTTTTGTACCTATAGTCTGTTTGTCTAAAGTCTTAAGAATAATCTTGTTTTGTCAAAAAGTTTAGACTAAGTTTAGACTTGTTAAGGTTTATCTTAGTGATTTATGATTTAACCATCAGTTCTATTTTAATGGACCTCAAAAGTCATTGATGAAGCTTTGACCTTTTTGCCATCCACCAAAATGACTCTTCCTTACCATTAAAGCATGAGTAACTGCACAATTAACTTGTGTTTTAATAAACACTTATTTTTCTAATTTGGTGGGTGTAATTATATAATGAGTGCAGTGTAAACAATGAGGCAAATAAGGGTACCTGTCGGTTGACCAACACGTAGCATGTTTTGTCGTCTCTAAAAGCTGGATCCCATTTGTGTATAACGCGCACATGTATTGGTGACACAGCTCCTTCTGGTCTAAGGGTAGGGTTGATATTTCCGTGTCGTTCATCTTCTGCTACTTGTTTTCAAGAAAAAACTACAACATTAGTCATTAGGTTTGATTAAAAAAATCCACATCAATCTTTCATATCCATCAGGCTGATATGGGAGTGTTTGTTTATTTGTATTGTGCTCAAGTGGACAGATTGGATCTGACTTGTTTCTTAATCCTCTCGACCCAAATTTCAGAATCGGTTTTCCAACCATTTCTATAAAAATCCATGCACCATACTTTCATAAGTCTACTGATTCGTTCATACCCCTTTCGGCATATATTTTGAAACAACTTGCAAGCATCATCCACTTGTTTAATACATAATTTCCTTAACATCCTATTATAAGAGTATACATCGAGTGAAAAACAGTTTCACGCAACTGTTAATCAATTAGGCTTAGAATTCGTTATCCTTTGTGGCTGCAAGTAATAATACTTACCACGCATGTTGACTTTCGAGCCTCTTTCCAGTTCGTCAAGTCATTGTTCGAGAGCTTTCCCTTTCGCAAATTCTTGATCCGCCTCATCCACTTTCCCTTCCCCTCCTTAAAGCAAGTGCTTTCTTCTTCAAAGCAAGAAGCTCTCTTTGAATTTCTAAATTTCTTTTTGATGCCAGTTTATGGTCGAAATCATGTTTCGATTTTAAAACTGACACATCATTATTTTCTCGAGCGTTATGGGTCCTGCCAACCTCGCTTCAAGTAGTTTCGCCTTTTTTAGCAAGGCAAGTGCCTTTGCGGTGTTACCAGCTGGTTTTTCATTGAGTGCTTCTCGTTTTAAAGACTGTATTTCACTTAAAAGTGACTCTTTTTCAGAATCGTGATCTTCAGTCCACCCTAGAGATTGCAAAGCAGTCGACATTTCAGGGTCGTCCATATCTTCTTCGGTCACTTCAAAGTTGCCATCGACATGGCGCCCATCGTCCATGCGAAGAAGATGGTCAAAGTCAAAGTTAGGATTCCGATCATTCCCATGTGATAGAATATCTTGTTTATCGATATCCATGCTACGAATCAACGAAGCGAACTCATCATCTCGTCACCTGACAATTCTTGCTCTTCTATATAATTTCCATGGTCGAGACACACACTCTCTCTCTCCCCCTCCCTATCTTGCTTTCTCTACTTCACCTCTTCTTCTATATCATCCCCCTATTTCTCTACCTCTACTTCTGTTTAGATGAGTTGTAGACTGATGAGGAATGGAGACAACCGCAAATCTCCCACTTATTGTGGGGTTTGATTGGATGTGAAAGATCCAGTGAACCCATTAAACAGATTTTGATGGTGTTCACGGAGTTTGGATGATAGCATTGTTGATTGATCCTCAAAATGACCAACGTCCCACGGGAGTGTTAATTTGTTTTGACCTCCGTTGCAGACGGAGACGTCCGACCAAGAGACCGGAGAGCATTTGAACTAGAAAATTTGTCATTGGTACCGTCGGATCAAAGTTGTCTGTAGGAGCAGCCAATGTGACATAATGGGATGAAAATGGTGGTAATGAGGTGGCAAGTGAAAGAAATATGTGCCTTATATACTTATACCTATAGCTTCTCACAAAGAAAAACTTCTTAGACTAGAGGGTATGGAGAGCCCCATCCTCAAGAGGATGGGCCGCCATGTCAGCGCCACGTAGGCTTGGCTTGGAGGGGATGGACCTAGGGGGTGGGGGATGAACCCCTTTATATATATATATATATATATATATATATATATGTATGTATGTATAGGTGTGTGTGTGTGTTAGGAGAGAGGAGGAGGCACGGCTACACCGGCTGTGGGAAGCCGAACTTGCCGGGCCGGACCTGAGGGGGGTGGTGTGGGGGACCGGCGCCGGTCCTAGCCGGCCCCCATACCCACTAGTCTTAATTAATAGAAAGGAAATCATAGGGAATTCAAAATCCATCGTACAATAATAACATATTTCCATTATTTTACCAATCATAGAACACACACATACATAAATAGCATACTTTTTTTTTCACATGACTAGCAAGCAACAATATGATCTTATTAAGAGAAACCAAATATGAATAAAACTACTTGCAACACTCAAACCAAACACAACACACCTTTATGATCTTATTTAAGAAAAAACCAAACATACTTGCAACACTCAAATCAAACACAACACACACCTTCAAAAACATGCCGGTCATTTGAGACTCCAGACAGTGAAATAAGTTTGAACACCAGTAAGAAAAAGAGCTATTAAAGCTCCAAGCAGTGAAATAAACTTCCACGGGCTCTTGCGATATTCGTGCATAACTAACGAAATAGGTGTGTTACTCCAATTTTCATGATGTCGTTGTATCATTTCCTTAACTGAACTATAATCTGGATTGTGTGGAACTAAATCACTGGCTACTTCATTGAAGAGATCCACGACATCGTTATCAGTCCCCAAGTAGCTTTCAAGCACCCCAGCATCTCTAAGAACCTTAACGTCCTCATGGTTAATAATCATTAACTGAAGAAGACACACGTAGCCCATAAACGGCGCATTACTATCAACTGTGCGCATTTCATACGCTATCAAGTTTAACAAAACAAGCTTGGTGGAATAATCCACGGCTACTGGAGGGAGTCGTACAGCCGCTGAAAACTCACAGTACCAGCCTCTAGAGAAGGCAACATTCTCTAAGGAAATAGGGTCACATGGCCTGAAACGAATCCCTACATCCAAAAGCTGGTTAACATTCGGGAAGTTACTCCCTTGGTACTTGTATTTTTTATCCGATTCATTCATGGGAACCCTTACATTTTTATCAGGTGTATGATTGCGATGTAGAAGATGGAGAAGATGATCCGGTTCATTTTCGAATAACTCAGAGTTTCTTTTCGGCTTCAAAGATCCCAACATACTCGCACGACGGATGTGCCAAAGGATCTCTTTTTTTACTTGTAGTTTCGCCAAACTCGTCACCAAACTTAGGAGTTTATAAGGAATTTGGTTTTCGAACATGAATAAATCTTCACTGACCAAGAAGATCTGGTCGGATTTTATCTCCCGAAAATTAAAAGAGTTTTCATTAAAAACCGAACTTATGAAATACAAGATAAAACAAGAATCTAGCAACATCATCCGAGTGAATACCTTATCCGAATACGTTGATGTTGTGTTTTCTTCATAGAAGCTTCTTAACTCTTTCAGCATTGATGCATCACCAAGCTTTATGTACAAACTTGCTAAGGCCTCCATGTCGTTAGAAAAGAGCTTCATAGCGAAATCTGGCTTGCGTTTCTCCAACAACTGGAGTTTGGGTTCCCCGAAATGGTAGGGACCGATGGAGACAGCCTGAGGAACAAAGTACTTGTCGTACTCGTGTTTCTCACGCAAAATGCTTGGAACACTGCGGACTTGTGCGGTTGATGATGGTGGGGGAGGTGGATTGGGGTCGGTAGCGGAGCCTATAATCCAGTTGATAATTGACTCATTAGAGGTCAGGTCGATGCTGCTTTGCGTTTGGTCATGGTTCGACATTTTTTGGATTTCAGGGTTTAGTGATTATGCATGGGATCATAAGGATATATATAATATACATGAGGAGGTCATGTGTCTACTAGGTACTTGCTAGAGAATTTTGAAACATTAGTGCTTTAACATTGTCTATAAATGAAGTTAAGAATATTATAATAGGTAGCTATTAGCTAGTATTACTAAGTACTAACTTAGAGGATCCTTTAAAAAGTGCTTAAAGTGTAAGAAGTGTGAGAAGTGTGTATTATAACACTATATATAATACTATATAACACCATATAAACACCGTATAACAATATGTAACACCATATAATATCATATAACACTATGTAACACTATATATCATTATATAACAAATATAACACTATAGGTTGTCTGATAGCATGTCTATGATAGATGTATAGTGTTATATTCGTTATATAATGATATATAGTGTTACATAGTGTTATATGGTATTATATGGTGTTACATACTGTTATACGGTGTTTATATGGTGTTATATAGTATTATATATAGTATTATAATACACTTCTCACACTTTAGTCCCTTTTTACACTATCCTTACCCTACTAACTTATTCTATATATAAAGTTACGCTCATGTGTTTCATGTTACTTATTAAAGTGGATTAGCTTATCTTATATAGATGTTTTATAAGTTACAAAACTTCTCAGTGAAGGTCTTTCTTTATTAAAGTTTCAAATCGTTACTATTTGCATATTAAGGTCTTTCTTTATTAAAGTTTCAAATCATTACTATTTGCATATTATAAAAAGTTAGAAACGTACAAATAAAACTATATTAATATCTTTCGAAAAATTATAAGTTTTGTCCTTTATCTTAATACCACTTATCAGGCGGTGTCTTTTTTAACGAATTTTGACAAGTTTTGTCCTTTACAAGGAATTTTGTTGCACGTTTTGTCCTTTAGGCTTAACCCAGTTAGATTTTCTTGTTAAATCTTGTCACCCAAGGGTATTTTAGTCTTTTTACCCATTTCGACTTTTGGTGTTTTGCCATATTGATAGTTAATTAATTTTGAATCAAATTGAATTGAAAATCATAAATAGTATTCGATTTGAATTTGATTACTGGACTCGAATACGAATCAACTTGAATTCGAGCCTTATTAATCGAATTCGAATCGAGTCTAAGTTTCGAATTTTTCAAATCCCAAACAAATTTTGAACACCTCTAAAGTCAGCCTACCCTAATGTGAACTAAAAAAATTACATGTTTTTACGCGTATTCTTGTTGACTGGTTATGGAACCCTCCTCTACTAGATCACCAGTGTCACCTCTATGTTTGACCATCTATCACTTAAAACCGGTTATGAAACCCTTCTCTACTCGATCACGAGTGTCACCTCTATGTTTGACCATCTATCACTTAAATACAGTTTAAACTAATATATTTTAATAAATAAACCATCTATCACTTAAATACAGTTTAAACTAATATATTTTAATAGATACTCAGCTAACCAATTTGATCAGGTCAAATGCAGTCTACACATTTGACTGTGTGCAAGACCTTCAAGGAAGGCAAAATCATATTAGGTTTTTGTTTTGTTATCAGGTAAAAAAATAAAAATGAGGCTTAAATATCTCCATCACTATAAAACAAGAACTTTGATTTGTACTGTTGTGAACATATACAATTCTATAGTTACATCCAATATGGTCTACTGTCCTTTGGTTTCAATATTTTGGTTTCTGAATTGGGATTTGGCAAAAGGCCTTAAACATATAAAACGCGGGTCTCCATCTTCCGCCTTGACTTGCTTCATGGTGCTTGTCGAAAAGTATAAGCTCATGGGATCAAAGAGAACTCAAGTAGTCTTTAAGCAGATTGAAAATAGGATTTGCAAATGAAGATCCTTCTGATCTTTGAAACATGATTCCATCCATACGGGCTTGCACCCCGTCGCTTGATGCTAAGCCATCCATTAGCTGCTTTAATGCCATGTCTATCCCGATTACCGAGCTCCCTATTCCACTAAGGATTTCTGGTAAAGAGGGTGATGATCTTGACAACTCAACCAAAGTAACCTATACACAACCAGCAATATCATCAACAAGATTTGAACAAATTTAGTTATGAATGACTGAATGAGTCAACTTTGGTTATGTTTGAGCACAAGGAACCGACCTGTTTGTCCTGAGGTATGTTGGCCTTGTGTTTGGCTATAGCGACAGCCCGTGAAAAGCCGCCAATTGCATCAACTAAACCCCGTGAAGCGGCATCATTACCACTCCATACTCTTCCTTGAGCAAACTCCTCCATTTTATCTACCTGCAATTATCAGCATTGTCGGGCTGCTAATTTCATTAAAACTGCTTGAAAAATAACTTGAGTGACCACATACACTCATTGATCTTGAAAATGCTGCCTTGTTACGAAACTGTTTGTAAGCATTTTGAGCAGATTCCGCAAATAGTTTCTCTTCATCGGGTCTGTACACAACAGATGTGCAAAGTGGTTAGAATCATGAAAAATAATCAATTACCAACAGTAATTAGATCTTGATCAGTTACTGTAAAATCTAACTTCTTAAATATTTCAATTAAGAAAGCCGAGTGCTTTAATGACACCCAATAGGATGCTTTCAGCCAGTTTACTTATTTATTTATTTGTATTTAATATTTACCAAGTATTTTGACCCGCCGCGCGTTGCGGCGGCGGCGAATCTTAAAGTAACTTGCATTTATACCGTCAAATATTTGATCCGATTTCCGAGCAAAATTTATGTCAAAACGTAGACCACATAGTTGTCGATAGCGAATAGCGATAGCAACAAGGCACCTATAGCCTACGTAGCAAATAGCGACGGCTATTTTATAAATAGCGATTACACTAGAAAAAGAATTTTGAAAATTTTTATATGTATATTACATCAAAATACCCTTGTATATATGCTATTTTACATGTATATTTAACAAAAACTAATAGTTAGTAGCAAAAAATAAGTTTTTGAACTGGAATTTAATTGAACTCGTGCGTGCCCGCATCCTGCGGACACGAATGCAGCTCCAAAAACCCCGGGGCAGTTTTTGCACCATTTAACCTTCGTTTACATTTTTTAAATGGTCCAGGCAAGAGGTGTGAAATACAGCCTGAAACCAAAAAAAAAAAAAACAACCTGTCGCTATACATCGCTAAGACCCATATAGCGACACTTGGTCGCATGGCTACGTAGCGCGCTATAGCGGTCGCTATAGCCGCTATTAACAACTATGGTAGACCATCCGAAAATGTACATAAAAATAAGCACGAAAACGTATTATATTTAACTCACGTATATAAAAATAAGCAAGTAAAACCCGAGAAGGTCAAAATGATATTTTATAAAGATTTTAGAAAGGTGAGGGGGTATAACTGCCAATGCTGAAAGTTGAGGTACAAAAAGACAAAAAACAAAAGAATAAGAAAAAAAACCAAAAACCAAAAGACAAAACCACTGTAGCTCGATTTGAAATTCGCTATAGTGAATAATCATACCACAATTGTTATATATATATAATTCTTAAAAAGATAAGATGAAATAAAACCCAAATTGACCGTTTACAGGATGAGGGATTCTAATTTTGAACATCTAACAAATAAAGGATCCACTCACCTGAATGGCCGCTGGTCAGCAGCAGTCAACTCAGCAAATCGTCCCCTTGAAATAACTTCCTTGTTGAAACCGATCCTTTCGTAAAGTTTCCCCAAATTGAACTTACCTAAAACCGATACAGTGATTAAACATACAGCCTTGAAAAGTCAAACATGCTCAAAACCATCATGGATCGTTCATTTTGTTCAAGCGTTTCAAATTGAACATGTCAAAGAGAAAGTTCACAGGATGATGTAACTTTAAAAAGTGTAATTGACCTGTAACAACGCCAATTGAACCAGTCAAAGTAAGGTTCTCCGAGAGTATAGTTTGTGCTGCCATGGCCATATAGTATCCTCCACTAGCTGCCACATCAACCATTGATGCAACTACAGGCTTAGATTCAGCCAGTAGTCTGATTTCCCTCCACATCCTACACAAAAAAATAGTATTAACCTAACCATATTAGAAATCAAATAGTCTAGCCTATGTTGTCAAAGACGCAAGGCGCAGGCGAGGCGTATCGGCCTCGCCCGGAGCCCAGGCGCAAGGCGCAAAAAAAGCGCGGGCTTTTTTTAAGAAAAGCGCACGTAGAGAAAAAAATATAAAAAATATGTTATGCTTTGAAAATAAATAAGATTCCACATATGGTTTGAAAAAATATAAAAAATATGTTATGCTTTTAAAAAATATGTTAGGCTTTTTTGCGCGTTACCTTTTGTTTTCTGCTTATGCGCTGCGCCTCAGCACCGTTTTTGCGCCTAGGCGCACGCCTTTTTGCGCCTCAGCACCGTTTTTCCAAAAAAAAACTCGTTTTTGCGCCTAGGCTACCACCAGGCGCTATAGGTGCGCCTCGCTGCGCCCGAGCGCCTAGGCGCGCGCTTTTTGCGCTTTTGACAACATAGAGTCTAGCAACATATTCTCTTAGATATTCTTTCTTGTCCGAAAACGCTCATACACTTACAAGTCAGAAGCAAGAGCATCACCTCCAGGGCTGTCAATCCGGATGATAACAGCCTTGTACCTTTTTGACTCTGAAGATATATAACAGAGGTCCATAAACATAAAAAAAGCAGCAACAAAATCCAAATACGAGCATAAAATTCTTATAAAAATACATTTTTTGAGCAAAAAGTGTTTTGAGCCAACCCAACCCAACCTTACCCGTACAAACAAAATACCTGTTTTTAGCCCAAAATCATATTGCCCTGATGCGCAACCCACCCAAATTGCCAATTTGCCACCTCTAGTACTTTATTTTGTTCCTTCATGATATACGTATCCAAGATCAGACTAACTATATATATTTTTTACGTACCTCGTACGCTGCGAATCTTCTCAATGAATTGCTCAGCAATAATGCCTGAACTAGGTGAACTAAATGGTCCCCGTACACGACTGATGCTACCGGAAGCTCTAATTACCGCAATTTTATCCTTGCCACCAGATAACCCCACAGTCCATTTCTTAACTTTTGAGTATTTCCTGGAAATAAAGGAGTCCATAAGTTATTGGAAAAATTACAAGTTTTGCCCTTTATCTTTATACCACTTTTCAGGCGGTGTCCTTTTTAACGAATGTTGACAGGCGGTGTCCTTTACTAGGTATTTTGCTGCAAGTTTAGTCCTTTACACCCAACCCAGTTAAAAAACCCTGTTAATTGTTGACAAGCGGTGTCCTTTACTAGGTATTTTGTTGCAAGTTTAGTCCTTTACCTAAGTATTTTGTTGCAAGTTTAGTCCTTTACACCCAACAATTAACAGGGTTTTTTAACTGGGTTGGGTGCAAAGGACTAAACTTGCAACAAAATACCTAGTAAAGGACACCGCCTGTCAACATTTGTTAAAAAGGACACCGCCTGAAAAATAGTATAAAGATAAAGGACAAAACTTGTAATTTTTCCTAAGTTATTTTGTGCAAGCATTCAACAGAGATGATACAATAGCGCTCTCAAGTCCCCTCTCGCGTCTTCCATATTAGGTATATGGTGTCATAATATTGGTGTAAACTGTAAAGTAACAACTATAAAAGAGAGCTCATTACTTGTAATCAACAATCGGGAGTTTTTTCTCTTCTGCAATGCCCAATTTTTTTTTCAACATAGATGTAACCTGAAAAGGTTACACATTACCGCAACATATCTGAAATGGTATATTTACCATAAAAGGAAACGAGAATGAGGTCTATTATGCACTAAAACTACCTTTGAAATAGATGAAAGTGCAAACTACAATCATCAATAATCAAGCTTTTTAAACATTATGAACTCCGTATTCTATTAAATGTAAAAAGTTAGAAAAAAATATGTCTTATTCCTGAAATAGAAAGTTGATCGTTTTTTTTTTTTTTTTTTCATGAGAATACCTCATCATCATATTTAATATCTGTAATCCATCCATCTTCTTTCAACTTATCTATTTGGTAAACTCCTTCATTGATAAAACTCTCGATTTCTTCCTTTTTCTTTCCTGTAAATGAAAAAAAAATCAGATTATTTACTATTTTACTTTGATATATCAAAATAAATAAAGAAATTACAAAGGAACTTTACCTTTGGCTTGAGAAATCTTATCAACCCAATTTCCATAGATATTATCAAGCAATGTATTAAGCACCTCACGGTTTTCTTCAGATATATTCTTGCGAGTTAACTGATCACCAGCACTTTTATATTTACCGATTCTCTGCACTTGTGGTTCCACGCCTACTTTCTCAAGTACACCTTTATGCACATAACTCTGGTTAGACTTAGAACAACAACTTGAGCTGAAACGTAATATGTTGACTAACCTCCAAGAAATTGTGCTTGAGCAGTTAAACCGTATAATGAAAAATACGCACTTGGAGGGGCGTACAGTTCTTCACAGGCACAACCAAGGTAATACTCCTTTTCACCCCAGAGAGGTGCGTAACCAATAATGAACTTTCCTGAATTAATTTATAACAGCAAAGATGTATTAAACTTACTATACACCATGTAAATTACTTAAAAAAGTTTTATAAAAGATAATGACAAAACTACCTGACTTTCTAAAATCCAATATGTGTCTTCTAATTTCTTCAATCTTAGCCCACCCACAGTTCAGGGTTTCGATATGAAGATAAACACCAGATATACGAGGATCGTATGCTGCCTTTATCAAGTTTTCACAGATTTGAGGCAGGGATAACCCCGAAGAGAATCGGGTCTTCACCTGATCCGATATCTGAAATTGGCAATCATCCAAGACTCAATTTCAATACATATAATTATTTAAATTTATACTTAACATTGGTGACACCAATATTAACAAGTTCTTAAAACCAACAACTATATTGCACATGTATTTGTTATTATAACTGCATAAAAGTTATACATTAAAATTAAAAGTTTAATGGTAGCATCCAGAAACCTGTTTCATCCTTTGCTATTTATATACCATTAATTAGTAACTTTTGTATGCATAGTGTGTTATACCACATGCTTTGGTAGTTTTCAAAAAAAAAAGTTTTATTTTTAGTCCAAAACTTTTCATTTCTTGCAATTTCAACCTCACAAAATTGATTTTTTTTACTTATAACTAAAAACTTTTCATTTTTTATAATTTAAAATCACAACTGTTTACTTTCAACTTTGTTCCCCTACACTTTTGATCTTTCGCAAATTTTCATTTTACGTTTCGTACTAAATTATGTGAGTTAACACGACGCAACATGTGTGTGTGGTTCAACGTTTTTACGTTTCGTTCAAAATTTTGCAAGTTAACACAACGAGACGTTCGTGTGTGGTTTAAGGTTTTTACGTCTATTTTTCCCATTTGGCAGTTCGTCGCAACGCGCAGGTCCTAGATTGACGTAGTTATTTTTTATATGTTATATGTTTCGATCTTATTTTTTCGCATTAACACGCCGCAATTTCAATGTTGGTGGTCGCTAGCGATGGTGTGACATTGATGTTATTTGACATAGTTTTGCGCCCCTGCCGCAACGCGGGGGTGCTTAATTCTAGTTATACAAAAATTCCAAAAAAAAAAGGTTTGAATCAATGCCTCCTAGTACATCAAACACCAAAATGGGCATAACTACAAGCATATGAATCTATACCTGAGAAATAAGTAACTATTTGTGTCATGGTATTCTATTTCTTAACTTAAAAAAAAGTCAATCATATCATATGTCATCTAAAAATCATTTTATAATTCCTTAAATCTTCATCACTATTAACATTTCATTTATTCAACTAGTTTTCTGTTTCCTAACCTAGTTTAAAATATACAAAGAAAAACTCTCAAATTCACGGAATCATCAATGTAACAACAAGTATTATTTATGCACAAACGATAAGAAAAAACCACCAAACCTGTCCACGCAATTTCAAATTGAGAACACTGCCTTTACGAACACGTTGCCAGGGATAAGCAATTAGCATCCGCAGCTTCACCACGAAGCTTTTCCACGCGCCTGGCGTTTCAAATTCAAATTCACCGCTAGGATAATCACCATCGCCTCTCAAACTGCCATTACTATCCAATTCCGACTTCAACTCGGTCCTATCCTCCGACGAAACATCCTCACTTTTGGTATCCGATGAGGAATCAACGGCTCGGATTGAAATGGAGCGGTGAGGTTTAGGAAGATGACGGTGGTAAGTGGAAGTGAAATGCGGAGGGGAGAAAGAAGAGGGAGGTAGGTAAAGAGGAGAGCGGGATTTGGTGAGGATAGCGGCGGAGATGTGGACGGAGGTGGTGAGAAACCTAGACATCCGGTTGTGGTGGTGGCGGAGATAATCGCCTCGCCGGGAGAATTAGATAGGAGAAAGTCGGGACTGGAAATACACCACGTCGGCTTAACAAATTCTTATGAATTTTGTAATAATATCTTGTAGGATCCTCTTTTTATTTCAAAGTATTAGTTATTATTGCGGAAATTCAGTCGGTATCAATTTATTTAACTAGAGAAATAATACGGTGTGAGTACAGTATTGGTATCGGTACTTGATATAACAACTAAAAAAATACTGGAAAAATAAAGTTATTATGCCTAGACAGATGTTGACATGTGTTTTACGTCAATCATGAACCAAAACCACACGTGTTTTGTATCCATAAAAAATCATAAAAACAGGGTAAATTTGATTTAAATAATCCCAACTCACTGTTATTGGCCAATAATAATCCCAACTCATTTAATCACCAATAATAATTCAAACTATTCACTTTTGTTTGTAAAATACTCCCAGTTAAAAAAACACTAACTAGGTTAAAAATTTGCTGATGTGGCATCTGATGTGGCCCTTTTAGCTGATGTGTCATATGATGTGGCAGTTGATGTGGCATTTTTTGATGACGTGGCAGCTGATGTGGCAGTCTATGTGGCTTTTTGATGACGTGGCAGCTGATGTGGCAGTCTACGTGGCGTTTTTCGATTACGTGGCACCTGATGTGGCAGGTGATGTGGCAAGCCACATCAGCAAATTTTTAACCTAGTTAGTGTTTTTTTAACTGGGAGTATTTTATAAACAAAAGTGAATAGTTCGAATTATTATTGGTGATTAAATGAGTTGGGAATATTATTGGCCAATAACAGTAAGTTGGGATTATTTAAATCCAATTTGCCTAAAAACAAATATTGTTAGCGGTTTCGATAAGACAGGCACCGGTACCGATGTTGTGCGGTAAGAATTAGTTTGGTTATTCACATCACCGGTATAGTGTATTGTTTACGATATAACAAAACGCTATATTTTGTATACAACTTTGTTTTCAATATTGTTAGGCCGGAATTTATTTATTACTTTATTTGTCGTCAAATATAAATTTAATAATAGTAGCAGTAATTGTTTTACAAAATAAAACATTAATGTTTATTCTTACTATTCTTATTATCACTGAATCATGTAAACAGTTGTATATACATAAATCAAATCGTGGAGAACAAAAAAATAACAAAGAAATGGGGAGGATAACTCGAACTTTGGTCCTTGGCGCAAGAGACCAAAAACAACTGTATACAACATAACCAAAACTCCAGGCCTGACCAACATTTTAAATTTTAAAGAAGAATAAAAGTTAACTTTGCAAAGATATAGACTCAGGGGTGGACTTAAGGGTTGTCCAAGGTGAGCGGGCATACCTCCGAGAAAAAAAATTTAGTGCTAAGTTCCGTCGAAAATTCCGTCCGCACCCCTTGGAATTTTCCGTCCGCACCCCTTAGGTAAAAAGTGTTATCAATTTATATTTTAAATTTTTTTAGTAAACTATTATTTTTTTAAAACCACTACCTAAATTATATAACTTTTAATACATAAATACCTAAACTCAAATACCCAATACTTTAGCTAACCCACTACTAAATTTTAGCGCAATAAACAAACCCAACAAATCAACAATATTTCAAACTAAAATAAATAAAAAAGCCCAAAACCCTTACATATTCTCTCTCGCTCTCTATCATCCCTGCACGCACGCCAGCGATCGGAACATCAGCGACAACAGCAGCCGCATACCACCTTAATCAGCCATCATACCACCGCCGACCGAACACATGTAGTTTTCTTTGTTATTTTTGATGATTTTTGATTGATTTTTTGGTTGATTTTTGGTGGGGTGGGATGAAACCGGTAGCCACCGGACGTGATTTTTTGATGGCAGGAGTCATATGCTTCTTGTTTGTGATGATATTTTATTTTGTGGTGGGTTATATATTTATATTTTGTTAGTGATGATGGTGATATTTTGTCTTTTTTGTGGTGAGTTATATACGATCAGACCTGATGTTTGGGTTTTTTTTAATGGTGTATATGATGTTTAGATGATTTTTAGTGTGATTTACATTATGATTTCTAGTGTTTGAATACTTGATACATTATGTAATATGTTATGGAGCCATGAACTTATAGATCAATTTGTTTGTGATAGCCGATAGGAACCATGAGTAGGGACGTTATGGCGCGATTTCTCAAGAGGAAAGTTGATACATATTCCGAATTCGTTGATGTGGATACTCTTCCTTCGGATCCTTATAATCGCAAGCCGATTGAATCATATAATGTGAATCAACGAGATGAGATTAGAAGGGCATATCTACTAAGAGGACCATATCAACCATTTAGTTTGATGTTCTTTTGTTTTACTTGACCCGACCCGACTCGAACCGACCCGATACGAACCAATTTTTTTTACTTATATACCTTGGGGCCTATAATTTTTAAAAATTTTTCGCACCCCCATGAAAAAATTCATGGGTCCGCCACTGTATAGACTACTGCCTCTTCCCAAGTATAGCCCATCTGACACTGCTAATCTAAAGAGTTGTTGTCTATACAATGTCAAAGAGCAATCTAGAAAAGCTGGATGCACACAACCCAGCAGTTGTGTTTTTTCAGTTGTTTTCTTTTCCGGTTGTTTTCCAGTTTTTTTTTTCTTTTATCCGGTAGTTTGTATATTCCCCAGTAGTTCCGTTAATTGTTGGGAATCAATTTTGTTAGCCTAGTTTGATATCACTATCAGACTGACGTCACCCGCTGTTCTCATTTGTGCATAAATAGATCGTTCTTTGTGTGGAACAATCCGTCACTCTTGACAATTCAAGGAGAGTACTGTTTTAGTGAGAGAAGGAAAATGAGAGCATATGTGAGGGAGGGGGTTATTCTATTTGTACTTTGTAACGTCAATTTTATGAATAGAATCTGTGATGGCTTCATCTTTATCATTGAGTTGTTTTGTGTAAATTGATCTAATTAATACACTGCAAAAACTAATTTACGGTTTGATTGATTCATAAAAAACACACATAGACCCTCAGATCCTAACAATTGGTATCAATGCTAGATCTCTAAATTTGATTTCACAATCAATTTAGAACAAAAATTCTAAGCTCAATTATTGATATAAATACGGATGTGGTTCAAGTTTATGAGAAATTGTCACTTAGCTATTAACAGCTTATTTGAGCTCATTTTTCTGAGGTTTACATAAAACTCAGTAAACATGTCAATTCCTCACAATCCACACACTGGATCATCAACAAAATCTCTGATGCTCATTCCCTTGAATATAACATATGGCAATGTCAGATCAGTCATTTTTTGCCACATCACAACACTTGATGTTGGAGATTTGTGATGTATAGGCCTTATGTTCCAACTTCACCTGACACAAATAGACCAATTGTGCAAGGGACTAAGGATCCCATAAATTACCGTGAATAAGATTTCAAGAAGTTTGAACTTGATTCCAAAGCATTCACAATGCTTGTTATGGTTTTACCAAACAAGATATATGTTGGATTGTTACATTGTTCTAATACAAATGAGTTATGAGATGCCTTTAAGGAACAATTTAGGGGGACAACTGAAGTAATTGAAAATCACAAGGAGATTTTGAATCAACAATATAGGACATTTAGTCATGTTAAGGGAGAATCATTAACTTAATGGTTTGAGAGGTTAAACTGTTTAATCAGTGAGTTAAAATTGGTTGAACAAACATACACTAATAGTGCATTCGACCATAGATTTCTCAAATCTTTGCCTGTGAAATGATACACTTATGCAATAATCATAAGAACAACTCCTGAATTCAAGAATTTATCCTTAACCCAACTTCATGGTAAATGTAACGCTTTGCATTATTTTGCTTTCCTTATTTAGAAAGTGTAATTCGTATTTCTATTTTTGGAAACTTGTAACCGTATCATATTCGTATTTCTATTCCATACTTGTAATCCGAGACTTCGATCGTAATGGAAGTTCACTTTATACTTGGTATATTTATCTTATACACAATCAAACTTTAGGTACACATTTACGTACAAACCGAGACTTATTACACGCTTGATTTATCATTTATACGTTGCATGATACTCACACGACACTTACAAACACATTTTATGCTTGAAAACAAGTTAAAACCTGAACTTACGGCATTAAATAACCTAATTACAAAGTTCAGGGGCCAAAAATGAAAAGTTTCAGAGAGTGCTCCCTAGCACCACGCGGGAGAATCCCTGGATCCTCCAGCAACGCGCCAGGAAGGTCGATCCGCAGCAGAACGCTGCCAGCTCGCGAGTTGGTCCATTTTTGTCACCTTTTACACCTCCAGTCACCTCCTAACTCATTTAACTCCAACCCTAATCAACCCCATGATAACTAGGAGCCTCCATACCCTCCTAAACACTTTCCAAACACTTAATCACTCCCAAAACACTTCAAAATCATCCATAAATTCTGATTTTTTGGTAGAATATCTTTGGAGTTCAAAGTGAGTTCTAACTCACTTTTACTACTTATTCTTTGAGTTTTCTTGCTTCAATACACTTGG